>NC_139344.1:241532976-241872976 GCF_055883805.1 Amblyomma maculatum
GTAGGTAGGTAGGTAGGTAGGTAGGTAGGTAGGTAGGTAGGTAGGTAGGTAGGTAGGTAGGTAGGTAGGTAGGTAGGTAGGTAGGTAGGTAGGTAGGTAGGTAGGTAGGTAGGTAGGTAGGTAGGTAGGTAGGTAGGTAGGTAGGTAGGTAGGTAGGTAGGTAGGTAGGTAGGTAGGTAGGTAGGTAGGTAGGTAGGTAGGTAGGTAGGTAGGTAGGTAGGTAGGTAGGTAGGTAGGTAGGTAGGTAGGTAGGTAGGTAGGTAGGTAGGTAGGTAGGTAGGTAGGTAGGTAGGTAGGTAGGTAGGTAGGTAGGTAGGTAGGTAGGTAGGTAGGTAGGTAGGTAGGTAGGTAGGTAGGTAGGTAGGTAGGTAGGTAGGTAGGTAGGTAGGTAGGTAGGTAGGTAGGTAGGTAGGTAGGTAGGTAGGTAGGTAGGCAGGTAGGCAGGTAGGTAGGTAGGTAGGTAGGTAGGTAGGTAGGTAGGTAGGTAGGTAGGTAGGTGGGTGGGTGGGTGGGTGGGTGGGTGGGTGGGTGGGTAGGTAGGCAGGCAGGCAGGCAGGCAGGCAGGCAGGCAGGCAGGCAGGCAGGTAGGTAGGTAGGTAGGTGGGTGGGTGGGTGGGTGGGTGGTAGGCAGGCAGGCAGGTAGGTAGGCAGGTAGGCAGGCAGGCAGGCAGGCAGGCAGGCAGGTATGTTTAGTGCCAGAGACTGGTAGGCGGTGTAGTGTAGGAAAGTTTCTAAAATTTTCAGCGTAGTCTTTGAGTCCGTGAATATGCACCAATTTTGAGATGGTTCGCCACATATGCAGAAAATGGATTCTGGAAGGGCTACAAGTTCAGCAGCAGTTGACGTAGAAGTATGTTCCAAACGAAAATGTAGAGCCTTTTTCTGAGCAGATATGACCACAGCTGCAGCGGATGCCTGTGCTGACACAGATCTGTCAGTGTAGACGTGAATATAATTAGGATATTTTGACCAGATGTGCGCCAGAGTAAGTCGTTTTAGTCCACTGAGTGGCACCGTTGATTTCTTCAGTATCCCGGGAACACGAAGGTGCACCAAAGGTTTGTCCATCACCCATGGTGGTTGGGCGGGACCATCCTGTTAGTACTTGCGACTGATGGCAGTGGAGTGCACTTGTAAAACTGCAGTCTGGCTGCCCTTCCAGAATCTTGCTCAGTGGGTGAAAACGGTGTCGTGTAAGTGCTCGTAAATATACACGAAGTGGTTCGTGTGACAACTATATGGATATTGGGAGAGCATGTGCCTCTTCACTGTGCCTTTGTTAGAGGTGCATCTGGGCAGTCCAAGGCATATTTTCAGTGCCTGCGCTTGCACGCTCTCTAAAATCCGCAAGCAGGAAATGCTCATATTATAGAGCACTGGGAGACTGTACCGGATGTAGCCAACAAACAGTCTCGTAAAGCCTTAGTAAGGAGCGCTCTGTTGGACCCCATTTGACACCAGCTATGAAACGAAGAACATGGAAAAAATTGATTAGCTTTTCCTTCTCAATATTAATATGTTTCGACCATGATTGTCTGCGGTCAATAATTACTCTCACGAATCTGTGACTTGAGACGTACGGTATCACAACTGCATGAAGAATAATCGGGTGACGGCTAACACATTTTCGCGTAAATGCGATTACTGCACACTTTTTCGGCCGCTAGAAGCTAACCTTGACGCCGTTTAGGTACATCGATGTCGATGACACAGCTCGTTGCAATCTCGCATGTAGTTGTGGGCGCGTCGAACCAGAAGCCCAGATGCAGATTCCGTCATTATATGTACTGATGTGGATATTAGTTGGCAGTTCATTCAGCAGGCCAGTTAGCCTAACGTTAAATAAAGTTGGGCGGAGGACTCCTCCCTGAGGAACTTCACGACTGACCTGATAGCGGATAGTATCTCCTTCAGGCGTAGTCATGTAAACAGACCGGCCGTTGAGATAGCTCACAATCCACAGGTACAACCAGCCGCCAACTCCCAAGTCGTCAAGCCCATCATGAATAGCATCATGGAGGATGTTGTCTTGTCGTAAGCCCCCTTTATATCTAAAAGACAGCAGCTACTAGTCGACGGTGACGCTTTTCGTTTTCTATTGTCGCCACAAGGTCGATGGCGCTGTCGATGGAAGAGCGTCCCCGACGAAATCCAGTAATCATATTCGCATAAAGATCATTGCTTTCTAAGGAGCACTCAAGTCTTGCCAGGATCATTCGTTCCATAACTTTTCCGACACATCTTGGGCAACTAGCCGGTATGAAGTTCGAGAGGGGGCTTTCCGGGCTTCAAAAGAGCAAAAAGGCGGCTAATCTTCCAGTGTTCGGGAACAGTACTAGAAGCCCATATATCACTGAACTAAAATAATAGCGCGGTTCAACCATCTTTGCCTAGGTTTGATAAAGTTCAATAAGTAATCCGGTCAGGACCAGGTGCAGATGAATGCCGACAGGAGGCAAGAGCGGCGTCTAATTGAGGTATTGAAAAGGGCAAGTCGTATTGATCATTCGGCCGCGGTGGCGCAAAAACCTGTGATATTGGTGACTGTGTCTGGTTTGTGCCCGTAATCATTTTACAGAATCATCAGCTACGTCAACTTCATTGCGGCCAGGTCACGAAAAGGATGTCTTTCTTGCGGAAGTGAGCGCAAGCTTCTCGCAACATGCCAGATACGAGACAGTGGCTTACGGAGATCCAGTGATGAGCAAAACTGTCTCCAAAGTTGTTGTCCTAACCTCTCCAGATGGCGCAAGACTTGTCGTTTAGCTCGGCGAGAAAGTTCGAGATCCTACGCGGATTTCGTTCTTCTGTACTTCCTTTCAGCCTGCCGAAGGACAGCGCGAAGCCTCTCGAATCCCACGCCGAAGCTAGACACTGACGCAGGCGCACAAACATAGCGAGAGTGCTCACTGAGAGAGGACGTAATCAGGTCCTCTATTTGGGATGGTGACTGCAGGTGCATGCAGGTAGTCTCCACAGATGCCCTAAAAGAGGGCCAATTTGTGTATTGCACACGAGACGAAGTGGTAGGTGCAAGCCATCTGATGCATACGTACATTGGTATGTGCACGATCACTCCCATGTGTTTCCACATCACTGCACCAAGAAACAGAGTAATGAAGGCTTCTGGAAACAAACGCCACATCCAAGCAGCTGCTGTAGGTTGTTCCACGTAGAAAATTCGTTGAGCCGTCGTTTATATTGACGAGGAGATCTTGCGTATAAAATCTGCTAGGACTCTTGCTCGATTGCTCATACCCCACTGAGGGTGGTGAGCATTAAAGTCACCCACAATATGAGAAGCTGCACAACACTGTATTTTTGGAAATAGATATGACTGGTTAAAAACATCTCTGTGGAATATATGTGCCAATTACAGAAAACACTCGTCCTTTCAGGGTTAATGTCAAACAAGTGCAGTGATTCGTTTTGTGGGGCTGTAGAGCATGGCGGACGTGCGCAATGTCTTGGCGTACACACACACCAACACTTTGTTTGCTTCATCTGCTTCTCGAGACCATAGCAGAAAATATCCAGAAAGGCGGAAAGCAGGCGGATGTCGAGCTCACAGACAAGGGGAATTATGAAGAGCGTTTCACAATCTGGGGGCGGCGCGCTGTTGGTAAAGCGCTGGGCAGCGGATCCAAGGGGTGGTAGTCGATTCCAGGTGGAGACAAGTTTTATTATTATTTTTTTAACTCTCGCTTTCGAAAGCGTGACACCACTGTTGGCAACCTTCTGTCAACAACCTTCTGTGGACAACAATGAGGCATTAAAGCTTTCGCTATAGACCTTTTCACGACCCTGGGAGAAACTGATTTGACTGGGCTATGAAGCAGTCTTGAGAGGAGAATCCGCAGCTTATTCCTGTGTTACGAGCACAGCCCAGTCTCCAACACGGCAGCGCCCTTTGGCCAATTTTGAAAAGGTCTATAGGGTGCCTCGATACCTTCCGTCTCGTGCCTTGATGCCTTTCCTTTCCGCTTTCAAGGTGGAGACACTGCTCTCTTCGGCGGCATGTTTGGTCCCACTTGCCCGTTAAGCATTAGGCGCAAGGGGGCGGCGGTCGGTTTCGATAATAAAACCACCGCTATCGCGCGAATTTCCGAAAATTTGGTGTTAATTCTACCAAGGCAGGATGGCATCAGAGCGTGTTGTAGCTGTGAAACGTAGTTAGTTGCGTTAAATTCTTTCATATTTTGTTGTTCATCTGCCCAGAAGCTCTTTGCACTGAGAACAGCCTTTATATTCTGATATGCATAGCATACCCTCTCGCAGTTTGCTCACCCGTGATAGCCAAAATTTCGATTCTTTGGAACTTAGCGTGAACGTCTTCTTGTAGTGTAACAAAAGTAGTCAGTACGTAAGAGAGATACTTTGAGAACATTTTGAGATAGCGATAGAAGCTCTCTCTAGAAGGTTTCAGACTAGATTGAGATAGTGACAGGAACGCTCTGGAGATCCTGTATGTAGCATGCATGTTGGAATATCCGAATAATAGTAATCTATTTTATAAGTCTACTATTTATTAAAAGTGTGCACTGGTAATATGTGGAGGTGCACTGAAATTTCAGCCGATGTTTCGCTTTTTTTTTTCTGCCCTCCAGCGCGCCTTCACAAACGAAACTCCTCGTTCCGAGCTACACTTTCTGCACAATGCTATCAGAAGTCTCTTGTTTTGTACACAAGACCTGAGTCACGTGTCCTGTTGAGTAGGCTCGAAAGCGTGTCATGCTCTCGCATCGTTTTTGCAGCGCGTAGCCGGACAAGGACAAAGACGGAGGAACATGTAAGACGCAAAGGCGGAGGAACATGTAAGCGCCTGTGCGCCTTGCATGTTCCTCCGTCTTTGTTTTTGTCCGGCTACGCGCTGCAAAAACGATGGAAAACCAACTAGCCCGACAGCTTGTCCTCTTCATGCTCTCGCAGCTGTGAAGCTATATGCCACAGGCGAGGTGGGAAATTGTTGGTAAAAACGTGCCCACGAATTTGTCGTTTTCTATTTTTTTTTTTGTTCGTCATATTTTCGTCGTTTCAATGGGCGCTCAGCGAAATTGCGCTTTTAGCTGAAATGATGGTCACAAGGGGAGGTGAGGATCTAACCTGCTACGCAAAACCTAAATATACCGAGGCTTTCTTGAGTAACCTGATGAAGAAGGCGTTTTCTGGTAAAATGACCGCATTATATAGAGGCTTTCGCTATAAGGTGTCTATCTGAAGCTGTCGTCGCTGCATTTTGTGCAGTTCACAAAGGCACTCAGACTACCACTCCCTCCCACCCGCTTCGTTCGATTGTTCACCCTACCCCACTAAAATTATTCTAATGATGTCAGTAGGTAAAAGTAATCCCCTTTACCCATTTCAGTATAAAATAGATGGCGGAAGGTAATAAAAAAGGCTTTCATTTGTTGGAGTCACAGGCCATTGGCATGAGCATAAAAATTCTTCACGCATGTGTTTGCGCTGAAGCCTTTAAGTTTCTCTATCTTGCTCATCTAGATAACTCAGTGGCGATGAAAGCTTGTCTGTCGCCTTCTTGCATGTTTTCGTTCTGTGCCCTTTATGATGATAAATTGGTTTTTTATCCATTCTGCACGAATTTCGACTCGTCCGACGATTATAGTGCGAGAGCGGACGGTTCCGCACAAGATATATAGGCGGCAAGTTTCCTGCTTCCTTCTGATAGTTGTAGTAATTGAGCACGGCCCGGGGGCTACACTATTCAGAAAGTATAGCAATCAGGGGCTTATTTTGTCTGGTTTCTTAGTAACCCGGTCGCATGAAGAAAACCACTGAAGCTTCAGTGCTTTTCTTCATCATTAGATACGTTTACATGAACTCAACAAAATTCAAGTCTGGTACCCCTTTAGAGGGAAAGTGCAAAAGTGCAGATAGAGAGAGTAGTAAACTGGTCATGCATTTCCTTCTAAAAATTGGCTTTTTTTCGCATATAACCAACTCCACCCGCATTCTCTCGGGTTCATGTACATCAGGCTATTTACAAAAATAAAATACAACGCTATGTTTAAATTTATCCTAGAAAAGGAAACATAGCAACTACGATCCTGCAAGCCATCGTACCGCCAATTCACTCCCAAGTGTCCCCATTCAGAGGAAACGTAACTGTCTGCAAGATATTATTTCGAACAGGCGACTATAAGATGGATGGATGGTGGATGGAACATAGTAGCGTTTCCTTTGAAACGGGGGTGGTAGCAGCTGCTATCTTGTTTTATGCCACCAATCTTCCAGTCGTTTTTTACTAGCTTCCACCACTGGTTTATTCACCCGGCCACCGGTATCTCTAAACCCAAGAGCTTCAGGAAGAGTGACTACGCCTGCATCATAGAGGAAGGAAAGAAAAAAGGAGAGGCTCTGACTTCACTTTTTTGAAGCAGGCGCGGCCGCGCCGCTACCGGACGCTCTTGCTACTTGCTGCTACTTGCTACTTGCTACTACTTGCTACTTGCTGCTACTTGCTACTTGCTGCTACTTGCTACTTACGCGTATTCTGCAGTATTTACATTATTGCAGGTTCCTGCAACTAGAGATTTTACATCTCTCCTCCGCCTTTACCCTCCGCCTTTTCTTTCTCCGCAACGCTCACGAACCTCGGGCCCTTAGCAACGCTGTTGCTAGTGGCCCGAGTTTTCATAGCAACAGCGATCCCGTTGCTAATGGCCCGACTTAACTAACCCTAAATTTTGACGTCACTTCCGCCACACTTTCTCCAATGCATTGGGAATGGCAAGGGCCTCTCCTTAGTTGTTTCCTTTCTCCATGGCCTGCATCGACTTCCGGATGGATACCATTACATTTGAGTATAATATGGCCAATTGTTTCAGTGGAGTTACCACATACTGCACATGCGTCATCTTCATTGTTAAATTTCTTTTTGTAGCTGCGTGTTCTAAGGCACCCTGATCTATCCCTTACAAAAATGCATGTTGGGTGTCTATAGAAATTCGGATCAGATGTGTCAACATACGCTGTTGAAACTCTATCGATAATCATCGACATCTTTGAAGGTGCCGTGTTGACCCCTTGTTGTGCTCTTTTGGAATAGTGGCCCATGTGTTTCTTAAGAGCGCTTTTAGAATTCGCGCCACTGAAATTCTGTTGATTTCAGGCTCAAATGCTTCACAAACTCTGCAAGTGACGCTTTTTTGATTTTCTGCTACCTTTCCACTCCTGAACAACAGAAAATAGTACACGACCATCGGTTTGCCAGGAGCAGACACGAGGTGATTTTCATTAATGCAAAAGTAGTACAGTACATCTCCTAGCTGTGATAAGTCACCACATTCTATGTTCTTCCCCACCAATCAACAATCCTGTCTGATCAGTGCTGGTTAATGATAAGCATAGTGAGGCTTAAAAGAACAAAACAGATCTTGATCTTTTAAGCCCCATTATACTTACTCACTCATTAACCAACACTAAACTGACTAAATTGTTGATTGGTCGAGCAGAACATAGAACGTGTTGACTGACCGCATCAAGGCTATGTGCTGTGCTACTTTTGCATTAATGTAAACCACCTCGTGCCTGCTCCTGGCTAACCGTTGATCACACACCATTTTCTGTTGTTCCGCAGCGGAAAGGGAACACAGAATAAAAATGCGCTTTCGTGAACCCACAACATGAGCTGGGTTGTTTATTTGCTTTATTTCAATTCATGTGCAAGGTATGACGCCAGGATGTTTTTTGCGTAAAACGCTGATACGTCCGGGAACTCCTCGCATGTGATGCTGAAATAAACAATGGAAATCATAATTAAGTTGCGGCATATACTAACCTAAAAATCAAGCAAAGGCATTTGTGCGCTGCTCCACGTCATAGCTCAAGAAATTTCTTGTCTAAAATGAGTTGTTACTGTCTTTCACTGCTTAGATGGCATCGACCGCTGCCTCCACAGCTCAGCAGCACTACCACATCGTTCATTTCTCCCTGATAAACAATATATGCTGCCGCCAAAGATCCAATTGTGAATATAAATAGCAAAACGCAGGTCACAAGCATTACTACCCAGAAAACTTCAAGCAAAATTACCAACTATAGGCACTGAAATAAGTGGAAACAAAAACACTGCAAAAATGGTGGAGCTGCGCAGATTCAGATAACCCACAATGTGTGACAGAGGCATATTATGATCTCGATAATGTGTCCATCTCAGCGCGAGTACCGTATCGAAAGAGTACAGCACTGTGACGAACAATCCTTCAAAAACGGTGACCATGTAAAAGAAAGAAAGAAAATGTCGCCATCCCAACTGGCGTTCCATCGGCCCCAGCGTCCGCGTTAGAGACAAGCCTCGTTCTCTCTCTCTCTCTCTCTCTCTCTATCTCTCTCTCTCTCTCTCTCTCTCTCTCTCTCTCTCTCTCTCTCTCTCTCTCTCCCCCCCCTCCTTCTTTTCCGACGAGGCTGGCTTGCCTGCTAGAAATATTTACATGCGCGCTTCCCCTTGTAGCACACATTGTACAAGACTGGCACAAACACGAAAAGGAAAAAGCAAAACACTCACCAAAGTGCAGACGCTCCGCCCGCGCCGGCTTTTCGCCTAGAATCCAAAATGCCTGCGACTGTTGAACTTCTTAAACACGTCCTCCTTGCGCAGAAGCTGCCGCCCGAGAGCGGAGTCCTCCGAAGACTTAAATTCGTTTAAGTGTTCATGTTGACCACAGCCGCTGCCTATAGTAGAGGAAGTTGCATAAGCAGATACTGGAGGCATGCATCTGTATGTGAGTGCAGATCTGTAGAATCACTACTGCACAGCAATAACATATTAACTGGAAAAATATTATTGCACTCACCAAAGTATTGTTTTACAAATGAACACCAATCTCTATCAGCAGTAGTCATGCAACACTCGTGAAAATCCAAGCACAAAGAAATGTCAAGAGGACAAACTACAGTGTAAGAACTTCAATCAAGCGAACCTTTGCTGGGCTTATCAAAGCCAACAGCAGAAGGTTTGAAGGAATTGAGCTAATTATCTGAACAATATATCAGATGCAGAAGAGGTCAGCAATAAACTGATGGGCGTGTATAAAGATGCATGAAGCCTGCTCGTCTTCATAAATCATTTTTAAGTTAAGAAACCAAGCTTAAGACCATAAGCTACAATGTGTGGGGTACGTGAGGTACCAGAAAATGTTTAATTGAAAAATTGTCACTGCATGTCCCACAGATTTAAACTTTATGTGGAGTGGGGCTTTAATGTACAAAGTTGTGAAGTATTTACAATCATAGATAAGCATAATACTGAGCTCCAGGGAGTCTAGTTTGGCAGTCTAACAGTTTGTGAACTATCTTACTGAAGATCTGGTGCCCAAATAAATATTTTCACCTCCTCCCAGCGTCGACTAAGAATGCCCGACAGCCTTTGTGTAGGAACTGTGATGCTTTTGCTTAGTACACTTTTACAAACAAGTCTTTAGGTGCCTAGAATGTAGCACTATCGTAGCATAGATTCACAATATACAATAATCATCACTGGAAAAGCGAAGTCGACTATTTTAGATGGCATTCAGGAGAGTTGTCACCCACCTACCATTCAAGTGCTCCATAATTGAATTTAATTTACCAGCTTTATGGGCACAAATCACCCAGTGATAGGAAACTGGAGGGACGTGATGCCTATTTTGTGTATCACAACTCAGACAACTCAGTGCGTATTACAAAATGTTCTTCTGGCATTCAAGCAATCGTGACTAGAGTACACAGACAGGTTTACTTATAAGATTCGAATAAGAATTTTGCATGAAATGTGTTTGCACAGACTGCAGATGCATAGTTTGAAAAAATTGACAAAGCATCAAATTTTATTTCTTAGTCATGCAATACAGCACCATGCTACCTCCAAGCTCTAAACTTCTACAAGGAAAAGAGCATCCTTTTCTTCAAATTACAAGGCATTCTAGTATTTGGGGGTGTTATTTGGCATACACTAAGTGGCTGAGAAGCAAGCCTTGTTGCCTGGTAAAGATGGTATGTGCGATAATTGCAGTCAAAGTTCAGTGTCATTGACTCGACTGTTTTCCTGTCCCCCTCTGCGCCGCATGTTCCACACACAGGCATCCACCGCTCTTCTTCAGCAAAGTAGGTTGATGTGGACGGCAGGCCTTTTCAGCTACATTGTTAAAAAACACAATTAGAACAATGAAAAATACTAACAGTAAATGAAACTAGCACTATGGTTCATAGAAATTGTATAAACATAAAAATATGGTGAAGAAAGCCTCTGCAAACTGAGTACAGATAAAAGAACTTCACAAAGAAGTCAGCAACTAAAATTGGAGAAGCAATTGCTCAATTCCTTTGCCAAAGATATGTAACATCTTAAGAAACATGTTTAAAACAACAGATTAAAATAACAATCATATGCTGTTCCACAGTCTAGTAAAAAGGTCTACCGCATTAAAGAAAGGACAAGTCGCTCTTCTTATACCATGCTGGAGTTCTTAGCACCGAAAATGCGTAGAAGCATATTATTCCTCCAGCAGAACGTTTTTCTCTCCTGAAATATCTTCCTAGTGGTACTTGCAGCCTATAGAGAACAAGTTATACATTATGCAACCAGAAAAGTTCCAAACTCCGAAGCTGGTGCCATAAAGAAAAAAAAAAAATTTGCCACCCATCCTACACCAGCAGTGCCATGCTCCCTTAACCTGAAACCAGGCCAGTGGCAAAGTAATGGGTGAGATACCATGTAACACATGTTATGGTCCGAATGATTTAGGCACACCGATTTAGGCATCCGAATGAGAAAGGCACACACATCCAGTGTGTGCGCCTTGCAACAACTGGTAACTACTGTGTAGAGTGCACAGTAGGGGAGCCAAAGGTGCCATAATAATTTCACTTTCACTTCAGTTGTTGAATCACTTTACTGGTTCAAGAATCAAAGGAGCAAGACGAAATTGAGAGTGACGGACCATGCAGGCCAACAGAAAGCACAGTTTTATGGTTTACTTTCCTGTCTGCCCTGTTAACAATTTTATTAGCAACTTTTTTTTTTTTTTTTTTAGCTTTTAGCCCTGTAACTGGGTTGGAAGTACATCGTCGACAGGTAGACACAAGCCAGGCAGGCCGAGCAGCGTGTGAGTACGACACAATACGGAATTTATACTGACAAGCTTCTCGATTACAGACTGCCTGAGGGAGCAAAAATTTCCGAGGGCCTAGCTAGAGAACGAGTTTATAATATCCGGTAGTCTAGATGTAAATACACACGCGAAAGAGGCGACGCAGCACGCAAGCTTTTCGAAGGCATCACTTATCACGCTCGCACTCTCGAGGAAAGCAAATGCATACGTGCACGTCACACAGACAGTCGGCGTAGCGACATAACAAGCAAACGCAAGACATCTGTGTGCTCAAATAGACACAGAGCAATGCAAGCGGCACCATCACTCACGAAAGAATGGTTGCACTAGTTCAGTGAAATGCGCTGTTAATTTAAAATGCACTATCGTGCACAAGCCAAATCTTATCAAAAACCACATTCATTTAAAATAATAATGATGACCCTTCACGCCACGAATAGCTTCATATTATTTTGGAAACGAAAACATACCGCAGACTGGGGAAAAAAAAAAAAAAGTTTTACTGCTGATCGCTATCAAACAGCGGCAACAAGCTCGACGACCGGAGGCTCGTAAGGTGAGCGTGGCACCTTTCCATTCACGCTCAATAATTGCGAAATCGTTGAGGTCCTTACCTGTAGTAATATGTAAACACAGCCAACGTGCTTCCGTAGAAGCATCGGCGACGCAGTAACACGTCGCTTTTCTCCACAGTAGATTTCATAAACACGTTCGTCAGCTGATCACTATTTCTTGAGGATCTCCAGAGACACCGGCGCCTGAACTTCGGTCTGATAGTCTGTGGAGCACTTGGGGCACGTCAGAATGAAGCGTGAACCGTCACAAACGCGACCACTCTTCACAAAACACCACAAATTTCGTCACAAACAAGGAACAGCAATACATTTTAAAGGGACATGTTGCGCGCAGATCTCAATACTGCCGCCATCTTACCCAGTGTGGATGGATGGATGGATGGATGGATGGATGGATGGATGGATGGATGGATGGATGGATGGATGGATGGATGGATGGATGGATGGATGGATGGATGGATGGATGGAATATAGGAGCGTCCCCTTTGAAACGGGGTGGTAGCAGTCGCTATCATGCTCATTTTTCTCCATATATCTTAATTATTGATTTAGAATTTTTAACTAAACCATCATTCTATTTATTAAATTTTGCTCCTACATTACTAACATTATGTTACTTCTCTGCTTTTAAGCCACCAATCTTCCAGCCGTTTTTTGCTAGTTTCCACCGCCGGTTTATTCACCCGGCCACTGTTATCTCTAAACCCCAGAGCTTCAGGAACAGTGATTGCGCCTGTATCAACTTCCGGATGGATACCATTGCATTCGAGTATAATATGGTCAATTGTTTCACTGGAGTTTCCACATACAGCACATGCGTCATCTCCATTGTTAAAATTCTTTTTGTAGCTGCGTGTTCTATGGCACCCTGATCTAGCTTCAAAAAGTAGGGCACTGCCTCTTGAGTTATCAAAGAAATCTTCCTTCCTGATCTGCATTTTCCACTTTCGGTATAATTCCACACTCTGTTTCTTTTCCATCGAATTTATCCAATTTTTACCTTCTGTGTTTTTCACCTGTTGCTTAATGCTCTTTATTTCTCCGTCCTTGTTACTAACATACTTACTAGTTAGTTTCCTAGTTCTTTTCCTCCATTGTGAGTCAACGCTTTTTAGGTACAGGTATTTAAATACCTTAGCTGCCCATCTGTTACTGTCCAATTTCCTCAGGCGTTCCTCATATAATATTTTACTCTGAGCTTCCCGTACTTCGAAAGATGCCCAGCCCATATCTCCCTGTACCGCCTCATTTGTAGTTTTGCCGTGGGCACCTAGTGCTAATCGTCCAACGGATCTCTGATTTGTTTCTAATGTCGACTGTACCTCTGATTTTAGGCACAAAACCGCATTTCCGAAAGTAAGACCGGGCACCATAATTCCTTTCCAAATACCCCTCAATACCTCATACCTATTGTATCCCCACAATGCCTTATGCTTCATTATCCCGGCATTCCTTCGCCCTTTCGCCTTAAGTGATTGCTCATGCTTTCCAATGTATGCCAATCCTTCGTTTATCCATACCCCCAAATACCCCCAGTGTGGCCAGACTTCACAGCGCCCCCTGTTGTTCATTGGAGTTTCGAATTGAGCGGCCGTAGTGATTGCATGCCTTATTTACAAAAATAAACAAACGCAGCGCCGGTGATAGGTGGCCCTTGCCAGATTTTCTTTGAATCGCATTCATAGGGTCCAAAACTCACATCTTTTAATTTTTTTGTGCCGAAAGTAAGGTTTCGTCTATGTTGAAGGGCTGGAAAATTTGAACTCGTGGTGGAAAGTGCAATATTATTTTCCTCTGAGTTGCTCCAAATATAAATTTTACTACTCCAAAATTAAGATTTTGCCGCTAGAAAAACTTCTGCACCACTGATAATGTAACGATCACTCTCGCAACTGCCAGAACATTACTGCCAAGAGCAAATAAAAAAAAAAAGCTGTCCTTTTCCAGGCCATTTGCATTATTTCAGTCGCCGCATGACTGCGGAGAGCCCCCGCCGCAATTATTGCTCGCTGCGCAACTGTCGAGAGAGACCCAACATGCCGCCGGGAGGGGAAAACGGTGGCGCGAGTTGGTACAAAGGGCGAAATGCATCGAAGCACCCTAGGTTTTACCTTAAAGGCCCACTGTCCACCCTCCGGTCGAAAATATTTTCTTCCCCGGTGACTGTGAGACTTCGCCCCTAGAACGCAAGGCCGCAAAATGTTTTTGAAAAGAGTAGCTAATAACGCAGTTACAGCCACCGCAATCACCTGATTCTGTCATGCCTCTCTCCTTCCGTTCCCTCGCAAAGGTTTTTCACTCTCCTGCCCGAGGTCGTCTAGCCTCCGCAATACAAATTCCCCTTCCTCCTCCGCGTTTGGCGGGAGGTGGGGCGTGGCTCCCGCGAGCGCGAAAAAAAAAACGGTCGAGGGAGCGCGCGCCGCTGTATTCAGTCTGGCCGTGGCGAGGGAAAAGCGCGCTGCGAGCGGTAGACACCCATCCTTCTCCCGTCAGTCAGCGAGACGGACCAATGTACATCGTTCGCGGTACGTACGTCATTGCTGTGGCCCGTCGGGCCAGCGCAGGAAACGGGGAAGCTGGCTTCCCGGAGGAGAGCATGAGAGAGCTTTGAATTGTATTTTCGATGCTTTGCGGCGCTCGTGTCACTGTAGCATTTTGCACAGTCTATCTCCGGTACCTGATCGAAACACTGGGCTCCTTTGCTTAAAAGGGCCTTCCCCGGACAGTGGCCCTTTAAAATAGCGCTCCGCCGCGGTGGTGCAGAGGTAAAACGCCCGTTTAGTGTGCCGGAGCACCGGGGTTCGATCCCGACCGCCGGCGGCTGCGTTTCGATAGAGGCGAAACGAAGTGTCGTCCATGTGCTGTGCGATATTATTGCACGATAAAGATCCCCAGATGGTCGAAATTACTCCGGAGCCCTCCACCACGGCACCCCTTTCTCTCCGCTTTCAGTCCGACCTTCCTCCCTTCCCTTACGGCGCGGATAAGGTGTCCGCAGAGCAAATGTGATAGATACTGCGCCTTTCCTTTCCTGTGAACCAATAATAATTATGCATTTCTCGCTCTAGCTATGTTAAGTGACCTTAAAAAGGGGTGACAACTCTGCTTGGTGGAAACGCAGGTTCTCTTTACTGAACTTGAAATATCGAAAAATGGGGCAGGGTGCATTCTAGAATTTGTTTTAAATAGAGAAAGACGTTTAAAACACTCAAGAGCACGCTGACATGATAAACAAATGAGCTTGTTCACAGACAGTCACAGAATTAGACTTCACACATGCCAAAAAAGTGTCGACTGCCCCATTGAAACACAACACTGGCGCACACATCAGTCATGATACGCAGATCACACACAAGCTATAATCCACGAACTAAAATTCCGGAGAAAAAAAAACGCAGCGAGTCTAGCTGTGACGCGGTTAGCACATCGATGGGGATCTGCGATCATAACCAGCTGCCGCCAGGTGATGAGGTGCAGAACAAGCCGTCTAGCTGTAGGTCCTTGGTGGCGAGCGAGGATTGAGGATTCGGTTCTAGGCGCCTGGGGGAATGCCTCGACCCAGCCCCATGACAGGGACGTCATTCTTCTTCCTGGGAAAAAACGCGATCACAGGGATGAAACCTCTACCCAGCCCCATGGCGGGGATGTCATCCTCGATCCTGCGCACGAACGCGGGCGTGGATATGAAGTCTTCGTCCAGCCCCAAGGCGGGCATATCATGATGTATTCTGGGCACGAACCCGGGCACTGGAATATATCCTCGTCCAAGTCCCATGGCGGGGCCGACATTTTCCATCCTATGCACGAGTCCGGGCACGGGAATAAAGCCCCGTGTCAACCAAATATCGGGGATGTCATCTATCCTGTGCAGGGACCCGGGCACAGGACGAAATCCTCGTCCAATCCCCATGGCCGGGACGTCATCCTGAATTCTATGCACGAACCCAGGCAATGGATGGCCACGGCCCTGACTTCGTGCCTCGGCTTGGTGGGCCTCCAGCAACCGCCTTCCGGATGCTCGGTCGGCGTTCATGGCGCGTCAGCAGATATCGGCGGGCTTCTCTTTTAGTTGTCTTGCACAAAGAGGGCTCTAAAGCACTCTCGGAGCAGCCTAGAAGATGGCGGACGTCAAAGGAGGAACGTGGCGCGTGATGAGCGGACACGGAGCCCTAGTGCGTGCTTCGCATGATGATGATCGGCTCTCGACCGCACTGGCAATGCATGAGAAGATGAGAATAAATCGACGAAAAAAAAAACTCAGTTTCTCAGCTAACATATTTCGACATCGTGTTTGCCAGAGCATGACTAAAACACTTTTGTCGGATCCGGAGTAGATGCGTGGTTCTGAATGTAGAATTGTAGTGATATCATTTTTCGTCTGAAGCTACGGCAGTTCCATTGCCAGACTGTGATGCTTGACGCCAACACACCTGCCGGGTGTTATAGACGGACCGCCAGGAAGGAGTCCACTCAGAATGTCCATCAGGCCTTACCGCTCCCCACCTAGTAATATTGATGCCAAGACGCTCGGAAGTTAATATAAAATTCAAGTGGCAAGAGAAGCGAAAACACTCATGAGGTGGACTTCCGTCGAGGTGCGCGAGGACCTGCATGTCCCTCTGTGTACAGTATGGGCACGCTTTGAAGCAGTGAAAGCTGAGGAATGATCCTTCGAAGGCGTTTTGAACCCGTTGTTCGGGGCCGCACGCCTTGGCGGCTTGCCTAAGCTCCATCCGAGATCCCAACGTTAAAGGGACACTAAAGACACCAAAATATGCTATCAAAATCTAATAAACGGCATTTCGTGACATCGCTGCCGCATATCCGGCAGCAAAAAATCCAATTACTGCTGAGATATTGTGATAAGAAGTTGAGGTTTATTTTTAATCCCGCCGGCCGAATTCAAACTGTTTTCTCCTACTACGTATAGTAGGGCAGAATGACGCACACTATAACGCAAGAGGAGACTCCAGAGTGTCTTCCTGATGTCTGCGTCTATGTCACACTGCGCCGACGGAAACAATCGGCCGACAGTCGGTGTCGGCGCCGCGTCGCTCGCAAGACGGCTGTCGGCCGACGGTCGCCCACACTAGCGAGACAACGTGCAAAACCTCCCCACCGACTAGGCTCTCCCATTCTCAGTCTCTTCTCGTGTCATCATACAAGTCGTTTTCTTAATCCTTTTATTTTTTCTGCCATGCGAGATTCTCCTTTCTACACCTACTCCCGTTTTTATTTTACATGGTTTATTCTCATAAAATTAAGGGGCACTTTATTTTTAATTCTATTTCATAAAATCGACCATACCAAAACAAGCGCCTCACCAGTCATGATTATGGGCCGAGACTGAATGCTGCCCAGTATTTTACGGTTGTGGTTGCCGGATCAGAGCGGCAGTGTTCGAAAAATAAAAGCTGTCCACGGCGAATAAGAGACAGTATATTAAAAGCAGAAAAAAAAATAAAAAATATTTTCCCGTGGGATCGAACTTACGACCTCCTGTAGGATAGCTAGCTGCGCCATCGCCTCCTCTAGAAAGATGCCTGCTGTATGCACCGAAAACCTGCTGCCCTTACCTTTCCCTTTTTCTCCTTTCCACGTGAAGTGTGTGGGCGATTCCTCCGCCTGAGGGATATGCAAGACAAACACACAGCGGGCCGTGCAAGAAACATCTTTATCTCACTCCAGAAGGTCCATGGCCGTGCGGGAGGGAGGTCAGCGGGGTCGTCGTCTGGGCGGGCAGGTAGTGTTCCTCGGGTTGTCTGGGAGCGAAGAGAGCGAGGCGTATACGTGCGCCTCTCTTTATAGCCCCCGCGTGGGACCGGTTATCCCAGAATGAGCGGGGAGAGGCAAGGGGTAAAGTGGCGGCGCATCGGTAGCCGCGGGAAACGGTCACCACAAGTAACCACAAGTGGTATCTAGCGATCCGTGCGGCGCCCGCCTGCAACATGCATTTGCACATGCGCTTTCGCTTTCCGGACAACCGACACCGCACCACCCCCAAACCCCTTTGCAGAGGTCCACCTTCCGGTCGAAAATATTTTCTTCCCCGGTGACTGTGAGACTTCGCCCCTAGAACGCAAGGCCGCAAAATGTTTTTGAAAAGAGTAGCTAATAACGCAGTTACAGCCACCGCAATCACCCGATTCTGTCATGCCTCTCTCCTTACGTTCCCTCGCAAAGGTTTTTCACTCTCCTGCCCGACGTACAGTGCCCGAGGTCGTCTAGCCTCCGCAATACAAATTCCCCTTCCTCCTCCGCGTTTGGCGGGAGGTGGGGCGTGGCTCTCCGCGAGCGCGGAAAAAAAAAAAAAAAAAAAAAAAAAACGGTCGAGGGAGCGCGCGCCGCTGGATTCAGTCTGACCGTGGCGAGGGAAAAGCGCGCTGCGAGCGGTAGACACCCATCCTTCTCCCGTCAGTCAGCGAGACGGACCAATGGACATCGTTCGCGGTACGTACGTCATTGCTGTGGCCCGTCGGGCCAGCGCAGGAAACGGGGAAGCTGGCTTCCCGGAGGAGAGCATGAGAGAGCTTTGAATTGTATTTTCGATGCTTTGCGGCGCGCGTGTCACTGTAGCATTTTGCACAGTCTATCTCCGGTACCTGATCGAAACACTGGGCTCCTTTGCTTAAAAGGGCCTTCCCTGGACAGTGGCCCTTTAAGATAGGGGCGTATCTCGCGCCATCTCTCGATGACCGCGCGCAACTGAAGGCACACTGGCTCCAATGGGTAAGCGAGCGATGCCGCAGGCATCTTTCTAGAAGAGGCGATGGCTGCGCTAACCGCTGCACCAACGTTTATCTTAGTTCTATTAACGTTGCACTGCACCACAAAAGTTAGGCCTAATCGGCGCTTTCAGAGGTTGACATATATGGTTTTAGCTGATATGCTGTCTTGCAGTTTGAAAGTCGCGAAGGCAGGTGTAGTGTTCACCGCTTAACTGACTGTACAGCTTGCTGAGAATAAACTGCAGATAGTTTGAATCATGCCGTGTAGTGCGTAAAACCTTCGGCGGATTTCGTAAAACCTTAGGAGTATTTCACAGGGCTGGCCGCGGGACCACAGCCGCTATTGGTTCTGTTGTAAAGTTTAAGGCCGTGGCTAAAGGTACGTCGGACGGATTGGATCAATGGTCTTAAGGGTACATCCGACGGACCCGGTGCTTTTTTCTTCAGGATACGCCGGACGGATCCGGGAAATATTTTTCAGTGGTACGGCGGACGGACCCGATCAGGTGATCACATCTGACGGACAAGACACGTTTTTGTTCGCGGTACGTCGGGAAAGCCGGAGGGCTCCGGGAGGGGTATAGCGGACGGACCCGCACGGTGGGGTTCAGGTTTACGTCCGACGGACCCGACGCATTTTTCTCCGGGATCAGCAAGGTGTAGCAAGATATATAGATGATCCCCGGATGTGTGGTTGCAGCAACAACTTGGTAGCGATAGCTATATATGTAGCCAAATCGAAGCTGGTACGAGGTGTGCGAGATGTATGTACTGCATACGTGAAATGTGAAATTGCGAAGAATAGTACAATGGCAAGAATAGTGCTTAGAATGGGTGATAGACTAAGTGATGGCATGATGATAGGTTTACGTGAGTTGGACCGCGGCAGGGTGGCAAGCACGACCAGAGCGCAAGCGCATGTAATCGCGGTGTTGACGGCCAGCCCGCGGCTCGCACGCCCGCTCATTTGGACTTCGTTATCATGTGAATTAACGTCGACGACGGTCGTTATGTAGTTATGTAGTTTTGATTCTTCAAAGTTTCCTCACTTCCATCTGTGATGAGATGCGTCACGTAACGCCGTAACGCTTCGCTTTCTGCTCGCATTGAAGTTCGACGCTGCAAGTTCTACATACATACAAGTGGCGCTGAGAAAGCTGGGTAGCGCCGGCATGTCTCTAGCCCAAGCATCGCGTCTTTCGTGTTTGTTGTACAAATTGAGGTGTGGTTTGTGCATACCGTGAGATGCTGTGATGTCCGAATTACGTCCTACGAGAGTGCTGTACGTGTGAGACTACGAGAGTGCTGTGATGAGTACGCCGATGTCCGGACAGACATCAGTGTGTCCGTTCATGATCGGCGATGTTCCACGTGCATGTCAGTATTTATTAGGTGCAGTGGTAAGTCCGAAAACGTCGCGTAAAGAGAGCGTCGTGGGAATTTATTCACACGCGCCGTGCAACATTCAGACGAAAATAAGTAATCGACAATTTGTTATGACTGTGCTACAGAGCCCAAAACTCGGAAAACGGGAATGTACATGATACAGTTTTCGCACGTTGGAGTGGACAGAAAAAGAAGTGCCCTGCCCACACCGCCCAGATGCGCATTACTACAGGCGAAAGGGTTGAGGCTTCTGTAAAATAGCTGCCTGGCACAGCACCTTCCTAAATGTTCAGGCTTAATTTGTATGTGGTTGAACGCCACTTTATTGTTAATAACGGAACGAATATGCTTTATGTGTTAATGACTAGTGCTTTTTCAATATATTATGTTCATGTTTTTCGTTTTTTTTAGTTTCTTTATTTTTCACGCTAGACAAACACTAATGGTACACTTTTAAACTTGTCAGTCCAAAGCTGAAGATGAATATCTACAAAGCATGTGACAGTTTTAATGCTGGAAAGGTTGACGTGTATAGCATGTACATATACACGCTGCAACATCTCAGCGGCACGTTCGGCTACTTGCCCCAAGGTCGTGATGTTTAATCCCAGTGATGGCAGCCATACTTTGTTGGAGACCAAATGCAAACGCATCTGTTTCCTGCGAGATGTCAACGCAAAGTACAAAGCCCAAGCAGTTAACTTAATCTTGAGCTCTTCACTACAGTATTCGTCATAGCTACATATGTCACTTTAGGATGTGAAACCCTACATGCCACAGGTAGAGTGTTTTTAGATTTTGTAACCTCTCATCTATGCTGTGCAACATTTGGCTGATTGTATTTCTCAAACAGTTGTTGAAGATAAAACTAAAGTTTTTGCTATGGTTTCCTGCTTGGATTAATTTGCTAATTGCAGTTCTTTGGAACTTGCATCAATGCTGGACAGTTCAAATAGCAGGCAGTTGAATTACAGGAATGATGTGGATCATGCATTTCAGTTCTGACAAATGGAAAGCAACAGTCCCCTCCATGCATGCACAGGTGCCCTTAGACAAATACATGATCGGGTGTATGATTGTGACACATTATCAAGGGTCGACAGAAGGCCATGTGGAGCCAGTGTGATAGTCTTCATGAAGGCTAAAATAACATTGCACAACAGCTGCGGTACCATGCAGAAAAAATTGGTCATTTTGTGTATGATTAACTGGCCATGAATAGCATCTTACTCAGAGGACGATGTGATATACAATATCTGGTATAGCATCCCAAAAAACTATGGCTGTGAGAAACACATTAGTTGAGGGCTCCCGAATAATTTCGACCCGACCCCCTGGGGTTCTTTTACGTGCACTGACACTGCACGCTGCATGACAGGCTATTGTTTTGCCTCTTGAAATGCCCCTGCTGTGGCTGGAATCAAATCTGCATCCATGGGTTCAGCAGCCAAGCACTCTTAACTACTGAGCCAGCACAACGAGGTCAAGTAACAAAATGCATGCCATTACATTTCCTTCTAGCCTGTGGTTTCCTTCACAGTACTAATGTATACAAGGAAAAGTAAATAGCAAGAAAACACTAGTTTATTGCACATTATATATTCACATTTCAGCAAACATTCTCTAGAAAGAAATTTCTCATAATGATTGCATGGAAACCATGAACATTTTACAAAAACAAAACAATGCACTTACTGCACTCCAATTCTTAATAGGCAAGGTTGCATCTATGCTACTACACTGCACTTATCACAAAACCACAGGCCCCATCTGCTTTGGCCAATCACTTGATGAAACTAACTGAGACAGATGTCGCACACCACAGACTGGTCATTTCGCAACATATCTCTGCATACGTTGCATTTCAATTTCATGCCTTTCCACTTAGCTTCAACTGTTGCCAGCATTACTAGTCACACATCTTTTCTGCAATTTCTTTTTACACTGTTGGGATCAGCATCCTTGTTACCGATGGTCTCTGGAATTCTCGATGCTATAATTTTCACATTTTCCTCATTTGGGAGAACGAAGGAAATGACAAGCCTTGGGCAAACAAAAAATTAGGGAGACTCCTAATCTCCACCTGTAAGGGTATGATGCGCCAGCATTAATGGCTTTTGTCTGCAGATCCCATTGTGGATTCCCGTTAATTTACATGCCCTTTGCTACAAACGTAATTACTAATGCCTTAATTCATGTCTCTCTTATCTCAGACATACTCATTAGCATACAGTCGTAGGCTGCCCTGTTATGTGATAGACAACCTGGTATAGACCTCTGTAAGCCTCGCATTAACCAAACTGTACAAACATGCCTCCATGGCCTAGGAGTAACCTTTCTTACTCGGAGCTGAAATGACCCGGAACATATTTCAAATATAACTTTGTATGCGGGAGTTAACAGCTCCTGGCCTGTCGTGTGGCCTCGTGGCATTTGGCTCGTAGCACTTTTGGCTTGTGCACAGGGTCCATCTGTTAATCATACTGGCTATCATGCATGAAAAATACATTTTCACACAAACTGGTGGCAAATTGTCAAGTGGTGCACTGCAGATTCTGAAATGTATACCTATATGCATGCAAGGCTGGCATCATCACATAACATGATCAAGGGTTCTGTCGGTACCTGCAGTTAATGGCACTTTTGCCTGGAGTCTGCGCATACCTCGGCCAGAACTCCGGTCACAACAGCCCGTCCGCCGCCCGAAGAGGTCTCGTAGTGTTAGCAGCCAACGCTGCACCCCGTAGAGACCTGGAGTCGGTTCAGCCTGGTCGGTCTGGCCACGTCAAACCTGGTGATCTGGTTCCCGCTTCCTTGTTGAACAGCGCTAGCAGACTCTGCCACTCAAAGCCCAAAACACAGCAAGCAGCGAGCGCAAAACAAACTCTGAGAAGTGCCAGCTAGGCTGCCTTCATAACAATGATTGCCATTTCAAAGTAAAGAAAACAAAATAAAATTCGTCCAGAGAATTTTAAGTTCTCTTCCAAAATAGACCATGTCCGAGAAACAAAGAAAAAAACAAGATTTCTTTCTTTTTCTTTTTTTTTTTTTTTGCAAATATGCTAGCTAAAATTTTGATCCGTGTCGTAACATGAAAGATGCCATAGAAGGCCACTTCCTGTGATAACACATCCCAAGGTGGAGCGGTAGGTAAACGATAGTAAGAACAGCAGCAGCAGCAACAACAAAAAAAAAAAAGAACAACTACGCGAGCAAAAAAAAAAAGGAAAAATATATGAGATGCGTAGCCAGTTAACGTCTGGGAGCCCAACCAGAGAGGGTTATCCAGGGAAACTTCGGCTGAGGCCATCAGCGTTAGCATTATCGCGCCCATTTCTATAACGCACGTCAAATGCGTGCTCCTGCAAGGCTAGACTCCAACGCAGCCTGCCATTTTTGGCCGACATATTACGAAGCAAGTCAAAGGACAATGGTCAGTGTCTACAAGAAACGGAGGCCCTGCCAAATAACACTACAGCTTCTGAATCGCCCACACGAGACAGGCGCATACCTTTTCTGATGCACTATAGGCCTGCTCGCATAGGGTGAGCTTCCTACTTACAAATACAACAGGGTGCTCCTCCCCATTGTCATCCTGCTGGCTGAGGACGGCCCCCATACCGCGGTCACTCGCGTCGCATTGTAGCACAAACAGACGCGTGTAGTCTGGAGTTCTCAAAACAGGCTGACTGGCCAGGGCCGCTTTCAGGACCAGAAAAGAGCGTTCTTTGTTCGAATTCCATTCTACTTTGACAGGTTCATTCTTTCGCAAACTATCGGTAAGGGGGCTGGCGATTTCGAGAGATTTAGCTTACCGGAGACGTATTACGTCTCCCGGAGACGTACAGACGTAGACGTATCGGACGCCTACTGCGCATGCGTGAAAATTGATGTAGACGTATTCGGCTGACACCGGGCAAAACACGTATCGCCCATACGTAAGACGTATCGCTAGACGTACATGCAGATGATGATGATGATGGCTATCCAATAAAAAAAAGATAGAAGTTAGTTGTAATAAATACTTCAAATAATGTCACAAAAATGTCACATGCAGATCCCCCGAAGTCATCATGTTGACGTGTTAGCTGTGTTTCGAATAATTATTAATTTGAGCTCACATTTAACCACTTTGCCGGCGCCGTCTGCTGCGACCCGGTTGCAGCAGCGAAATGCTTCCTGCAACCGGGTTGCAGGAGCAAAATGCTTGCTGCAACCCATGACGTCTTATCCGGTTTAAGAAAAACGTCACGTCCGGCTATTGTTTTGTGGGTAGGTGGTTGTTTTTAGTAGCAGAAAGGCTGGTCGTCGGAGCCGTGGCCGTGGGAGCTGCGTCGCCGTGCCAGCCGTGCGCTCTCGTGTTGTACGGTATGTAAGCAATTTTTTCTATTTTTTAGATATTTCAGTATGCATGTATTGAGTCATTACCCGCTGTCTGGAACTCTACATTTAGTTTTCAACTTCCCTGCGCCCAAATGTTCTGTTGACGACCATTGAGCCTGCTTGGCCGGCAGTGGGCCCGAACGGCCCAAAGGTGTATTATAGAAAGTTTCAATCGAAAGCTCAACGTAGTTCTACACCAATGAACATGCGGTTAAATACCGTTTATTAGGCCAACCGCACGAAAGTCTCAGTCATGTAAAACACGCCTGACTACCAGTCTTGCGTGCGCCTAAAAAGGGCGGGAAACTTGGGTGAGCTTTCCTCAGCGGTCTGGATGAATATTTATTGATTGTAACGTCTTTGAGCTGATGGAGGGACTTGAGGAGATACTAGGACATGACAAAACAACGCGTAGAAGCAGGAAAGGTGAGGATCACACAGGCCTGTGTGGGAAGCTTTTGTTTCGGTGCACCACGACGTACTAACCATTTGTGCGACGTGACCCTTTGTGTGACCCGCATTGTAATGACGCGGTGTAGAATAATGATTTCATACCTCATTTTATGACTGCGCACTGTCAAGTGTATGCAGGGCCACTTTCTAATTACGGTGAGGTAAGCGATTTCGCCTTGTACTTGTCTTAATTTCTTTTGTGTGTGTAAACATCGCTTATAAGCTGACGTCTAATATTTGTACGCAGGGACCTTCCTGATATGTGTTTTGGAGTCTAGCATGGGCTTGCTGGTTGCTGAGGCTGGACAAATGGGACTATGAAAGGCGGAGGCAAAACAATTGCTGTGCCACCGGGACTGGTCATTTGTTTTAATTTTTACATGGGGAACATGGCACAGGTCACCAGTTTGCATAGAGTGCATAAAGGATTCGAATAAGCAAGCATCCCTGCAGCTTCCTGCAGTTGCGGTGTCCAGCTTGTAGTTCGCAGCCTTTCTTTCTCAGCTGCAATTAATGCATCGCAAACAGTGTGCAATGTAACAGTTGATTCAGACTAAGAAAACCAGACTAGCTCCAAAAACAAACAAATGTTTGCACGAGATGGAAGATCAAACCACGCTATATTGTCTTCTCAATTCGCTGTGAGAAACTAGCAAAGCTGCCATTCTTTAACGAATGGTATTCCTGCACAGATTGGTTGTGTCGCTTTTTTGTGCGTGTGACAAAGTTGCTGCAAGAACTTTATTTATTTATTTATTTGGTTACTATCAGGGCCGTTGAGCAGCTAAAAACAGTGACAGCTTCTCCGGGCACCGATATGCCTACCAGCCGATTGTGGCAGGGTTGCTTCACATTAATCAAAGCAGCCTAGCAAATGAGGCTCACTGTAGCAGCAAGAATTGTGAGCACGCCCTCGCACTCACTTGCTTTGTCATCTCCTGCATCTTCTGGCGCAGCAGCGCCGTGCAGTCTCTTTCCGCTCATCAGAGATGATCCTTTTATGCCAGGGGTCTTGGAGCACGGCCAGCGAAGCTGCGTGATGCAGTCTGCCCAGCTCAATTTTCAGCTAACGTTTTGAAAGCATTACCACCAGCCCTAATTTCAAACTAAAATAAGCTCAGACTTAGTACCCAGTTAGTACGCATTCATTTTTAATAAGGCGTTGACCACTTAATCTGCATGAACTTTCATTTGACATCACTATGCCTTCAAAAGCAAGGAGCCAGACATCCTGCCTTTTCTTTTATTTCCAAGTGTGCTTTTTTTTTTCTTGCTGAGGATTATAAGTGTGGTATTTATTAACAGGTATGTCATTTCAGTACCTCTCTCCGAGTGATCCTGAAACTGCTTTTGTCGGGCATTCAAGCGGAAAGGAGCACACGTTGCTTTTCTTTTGCAATAATGGAAGGGCTTGGTCTGGAAAAAAGAAGTTTTGCTTCTTTTTGTTCATTTTATCGTTATTTATTGTACTTTGTTTTCTGTTGTTTTGTTATTTTCTGGCTCCTGGATCATGAGAGAAAAGGCTTTGTCAATGCGGCCCACGTAGCAATATGAGTTTGAGACCGCTGCTCTATGCCCATAATGACGTGGCTATCAATGGATTTCATAATGAGTTTGTTTGAGGTAATTGTCAAGCAAAAAACTACCATATGCCACTGGTCGGCCCGGACACACAACCTCCGCATCATGGTGTTAGAATAGAAATGCGTGGGCGGGCTGCTCCACACCAAGCAGTAAGTGGCGATACCGATGCGCTGATTTCTGTAGGCTGCCGAGAGACTGCGTTGACTGTTGGTGGCCGCGGGTTCGCTGGTTGCCGCAAGGAATGGCAGTCAGTTCTCAACTTTCGCTGACGCCCCCGCTCTACGCCTTTCTTCGATCATGGTATATTCTAAGTTGTAATGTAATGTGGAAAAAACGTGCATTGTTCTCCACTGTGATACAGACTACGTATTCTGCAATGAAAAATGTCAGCTTTTTTTGGTGCGAAAAGATGTCGAACAGCTTCAGCTATAGCGGCCGGCATACCAAGATAGGACCGAGCTATACAGTCACTGTTTGTGAGGGGCATTTGAAGCCCAGGTTTGTGTCCAAAACATGGATGACAGAGTTAAATGGGCATGTGCTACAAAGCGTTGCTCGTTGCTAGCAAAGGAAGCGGTCCCCACGATATTCTCTGCCGGCCTTGCCTACCTTTCAGACTTCAAAAAGTAGAAAGCCACCCACTGAAAGGCAGCCCCAGGAACCGAAAAAATAAAAGATCGTCAAACCTTGTGTAGAAGTGTCAGGTGAAGGTAGCACGTGCTTCACACGACACTGCGTGGGCATGGGCCGGCCCAAAAGCCGGCTGCGGCTCAGCCCACGGGTCGTCTGGGCCGACTCGTGAACATTTTTGCTGGACCCGGGGTGGACTTAAACGTGCGGGCCCGAGCCGGATTCGGGCTTGTACACAGAAAGCCGATGTCCGATTTATAGTCACTTTGTCAGAGTAAAAATCCGCGGCGTCGCAGCAACGAAACGGATGAAATAACTGGTACGCTCCGAGAAAAAGGTTTAGTCTTCATAGCTTATTTATTTACTTATTACGGCACCGCGGTGGCTTAGTCATTAAAGCTCTCGAGTACTGGGCTGGGATACCCTAGTCTGATCCTAATTGGGAGACAGCATTTCGGTCGGGGCTGAAAGCATGGCAGGCATATGCTATAGATGACAGTTTCATTGAAGAACCCCATGTTGCCGAAGTGATCCGAACGCCTGTGCTACAGCATCCTCATACCTTGAGCCGGTTGGGGACCATTACTCCAGACATAGCTTTTTGATGTCATGTACACTTTTTTTTTTTTTTTTTTTTCGTTGTGAGAATATTCAAAACCAAACGTGGGTATGGTTTTCATTTTTAGCTGTTGATTGGAACGTCTCATAACAGAAATAGCCGCAAAGGCTTGATAGAGTTTAGAAATCTCCTTGATGTTGAAATAAGATAAATCTTGAATGAGCAATGTTTAAATGAGTCAATTAATGTCGTAAGCAATTAGACGTGCGCGGGCCCATTGAACGATTCAAACGAATATATTAAATTACTCCCCTCTGTGACTGAAGAGCAGCAGTCAGACACCGCTCTTGCATGTTTTAAAGCTTAAAATGCCATGTGCGGGTTACTCTAGTGTGGTGCAGCGTGGCATTCGCCTAATAAATTAGAGTAACGCTGGATGAGGCTGTTTAAGCTATCAGCGAGCACAGACAGTCTGGTCTGCGATAAGGTGCTTCCGCGTATGGTCAGTTTTGTATACCACTGGAGACTAGGAACTGGAAACCTCATACAAGCCACTGGGAAGGGCCAACGTGTGAACGCTTTATGAGGTTTGGCCTTTTCCAAGGTTGCTGTTCAACACTCGGGACGCCTCAGCCACAGATACAGTCTTGCTGCCGCAACGGCGCCATCTTTCTCGAAAGGGGAAATTGGAGGCGGGGGGGGGGGGGGGGGGGGACCTTCTACATGCAGAATCAGCGAAGAGCATTGCAGCCAGAACACATGCCGGCCCTGGCGGCGGTGCGATAAATATAGCTATGATATAACAGCGCCTCTCGCACACCACAGGGCGGGCACGCCGCCTGAGCTTCTTGTCTTTCTTCTACCACCGTCGCCTCCAGTTCAGATACATTAAATTGGGAAGAGTATTGGTTTTCTCTTTCTTTGACGGAGGTGATACCTACACTTAACTAACGGCTGTTTTGGCATGGCGTGAAGACTACATACACATGCAATTGGCTACCTTGCGTTTCCTCGAGATTTTAATGTTATATTTTGCTGCACGCGGTGTCTAAATATTAAAGCCTCCTCACAAGAAATCCGATTACTTTCTCTCTCTCTCTCTTTTTCCTTTTTTCGGGGCCCCCTCGAAAGTTTAGACTTGGTGGGGAAGAAAGAAGCCGCTGTGGCAGTGTAAAGGGCAGCACACGAGGAGCTCACTGACTGCCGGCGTCTCAACAGTCTGGCACACACCTGCGTCGATCGGCGTCTGTCTGCGTCCCATTGTCGGGGGCACTCCCATGTCGAACGCGCCACTGCGCGCTGTCGGCAAGACGAATTGGAGAAGCGTAGTGTAGATGGCTAGCGAGGACTTGGTCTGGGCCACACCGTCTGCGTCGCAAGGGCCGTTGCGCGCTGTCGGCCAGACGAAGGGGATGACCGCGTGGCCGGCTTGAGGGTACTGACCCAGGCGGGAAGACGCCGAGATTCACTTGAACCTTTTTATTTCCCGATTGCCCGACTTGGGCTGCTGTCGCCGTCTGGCCAAATACCCCGCGTTCCTTTCCGGTGGGGAATTCTTGTCACAATAGTTGAAAGCGGCAGCTCTCGCGTTTGTCTCGTTGTCGCCATCCTTAACAGGGGACATGGCTCTTAAAGCTATCTTTCCTACGTTTTTCAACAAATTTGATAAAACCTGGTATTCTGATTTAGTTTCTTGCACTGATTTCAAATATATAATTATGTTTCCAATTGGCCAATTAGTTCAGAAGATAAAATGAAATTGTTCATAATTTGCGGGAACAATGAAAAAATAACCGCACTGCAAAAAATTCACGTGAACACTTTGCTAGGTACTAGAAAGCATAACAAATACAATGTTACGTGCACTTTTGTATAACAAATATTAGCGATGTTATAGCAGTTTAAAATTCACTGCGCCAAATGTGAGTGCCTTCCTGTCTGGTTTAGAGCAAAATTGAAAACTTTGAACTGCTATAACATCGCTAATATTTGTTTAAAAAAAAAAAGAAATGCTCCTAACATTGTATTCATTATGCTTTCTAGTACCTAGCAAAGTGTCCATGTGAATTTTTTTGTAGTGCTGTTATTTTTTTATTGTTTCTGCAAATTATGAACAATTAATTTCATTATCTCTTGAACTAATTGGCCAGTTGGAAAAATGGTTGCATGTTTGAAATCAGTGCAAGAAACTGAATCAGAATGCCAGGTTTTATCAAATTTGGTCAAAAATTGGAAAATAATTTTAAGAGCCATGTCCCCCTTTAAGCAGAAGCGAAATGCAATACAGCTGACATATTTCGTGGTGTGTTTGGAGACTGTAAACGGCCTAAACTAATGCATTCGTTTTCAGCTAATTTCTAAGTCTAGAGTTATCATGGGAAGACGAAAGAGTCACACTGGCCGTACTGCCCGAATCCGTGGGTCTCACTGCCTGTCGGAGGTTGGGCACACTACAAGCAGTGGCGTGCCGCGCCGGCGCGGCTCGTTCATACACAACCCTTCAGACACCACGCTCCACATCATGTTCTACTTGGCACTTGCTGTATTTCATTTTAAACCAGCCAAAAGACGAGACAGAGAATAGAAGCGAACGAGATGAGGCTAGCTTCTGTGTCTCGTCTTTTGGCTGGTTTAAAATGAATGATTACCAACTCGCCCAGTCGTTAACCTTGTTGCTGTATTTACAGGGCATTCCCACGTCTGCTGCTGTGGTTTAGTTTAGCACTGATGAACGCTGTCTATGTTGGGATACATGCAACATAAATAGCTTGAAAGTAAAAGATTGCACAGCCATTATTGTAGCTAGTTTGTAAAGCATGGGATGCATAATGTGGAGGTCTCGGACCTCAACAGTGGCATGTTCCTTGTTTTTGTTTTGTTTTCCTAGTTTGCAATGAGTTATTTCTCATTTGAGAGTAGATACACTGCTAATTGCCATTCATCACCAATGCAGATTTTGTTTTTATTAGTTAATTATATGCTTTCCTCAATTTTTTCCTTTTCTGCTAAATAGAAGAACATGAGCCTCTCATAGCCTGTGTTGCTTTGGGACATTAAATCCCATAAGCCAGACCAGCATGAGCCTCGTTTCTGGCAGTCATAGATCTATTTCATTGAACCTCTTTGTTAATAATAAGCTTGTCAAACATACGTCAGACAAAAACATACAGTATTATGGGTGTGACACCATGAAGGTGTCAATCATTAGAAATGTCACAAGTGTTGGGCAGGCATGGAGGGCCCATCATTAACATGTTAAAATTAAGGAAGCTCCGGTGCCACTCATGCGAAAACATGAGAAGCCACTGACAGAAAGCCGTGGAGTAGGGCATCTGGAGGAGGAAAGGGCTATCCTTAAGTGCAGTCTATCCTCACTGAAGTTATTACTGATCAGTGCCTTGGAAATATTGACACATGCCATTCAAAGACGACGAAGGTTTGAACGGGCGATTCGGAAAAGACGACGAAGCAATACGGTGCTGCGCTTTTGTGCTGCCTTGACTGGCTGTTGGTGTTCTTCGGTGCCAGAGTGCCAGAGTGCCTTCTCTGTAACGTTACGTTACAAATCTGGTGGAGGAATAGCCAGGTATCGATCCAGTCCTGCATAATCAACCTGTCAATACGGAGCTTACCCCCGTACATCAACGCCTCGGCCGCCGCCTACGTGGAGAGCCCCCTGAATTTGGACCCCTTCCGGCCGCTACCAGGACGACGCACCCTCAGACGGCCGTAGAACCTGCTGCAATGACATCTGAGAGCAGGCTTCCCACCCACATTCTGTGTCATCAGCCGCGAACACCCCCCTCTTTTCATGGCGACGTGTTCGAGGACGCCGAGGACTGGCTTGAGAACTACGAGCGAGTTGCTCGTTACAACGGGTGGACTGATGAGCGTAAGCTCCACAACGTGTTCTTCGCTCTTGAAGAGTCTGCACGGACATGGTTTGAAAACCATGAGGCTTCCTTCCCATCCTGGGCAGCCTTCTGTCGTGATTTCAAAGCCACGTTTCCTAGCGCCGACCGCCGGGAGCGAGCAGAAGCTGCGCTACATTCACGCATTCAGCGCCAGAACGAGAGCGTGCGTATGTTCTTTGAGGACATGACACGCCTTTTCAACCGTGCAGACCCACAAATGTCAGAAGATAAGAAGCTGCGTCACCTGATGCGGGGCGTTAAGCAAGAACTTTTCGCGGGACTGGTGCGCAGTCCACCACGCACTGTGGCGGAGTTTCTCAGCGAGGCAGCGACCATGGAGACAACGCTGCAACACCGAGCCCGTCAGTACAACCGTGACGTGAATATCATTAGGTCCGACGCACCCCCTGTACATGTCGGCAGTGACATGGACTCATTACGCAATCTCATCCGTTCGGTCGTGCGGGAGGAACTGCAAGCGCTCCGGATGCCTTGCAGCACAGCATCTTTTCCTTCATTGGCTGAAGTCGTCCGGGACGAGGTGCGTATGGCAGCTCAGCAAGTTGCTGACGTTGTTCCCCAGCAGCGCGTTCCTCACCAGACGTTTGACGCGAGGCCCACCTACGCGTCCGTCCTGAGTAAGGCTCCCCCACCAGACCATAGTATCAACGCCACAGCTCCAGCAATGGAGCCGCAGGGTCCCCGCATGGAGCACCTCGCATGGAGCCGCATGCAGCCTCGATACTCCCCTCCGCCAATCTACCAGCCACCCCGTAGAAGTCAAGTATGGCAGCCCCGGGATCGTCGGCCCCTGTGCTATCATTGCGGTGAAGCCAGTCACCTTTACCGGGCGTGCCCGTACCGCCGCGTCAACATGCGGGGTTTCGCCTCGGAGGGCCTCTACCCTCGGAATGCAGAACGGCCCACTGAGATTGCAAGCGACCTTGCAGCACGACAGTACCCCGTCACATCCGGTTACCAAGAGCGTCGGACTACGTCCCCGACGAGCAACCGTTCGACAAGTCCCCACTCTTCCCGACGCCGCTCTCCCAGCCCTGGCCGGGAAAACTAATACCAGCGGCCTTCGGAGGCAGGGTCGCTGATGTCGGGAAATGTGAAGATCCTCCGTCATCGTCAGGCCGACCCGACGAGATTTCACTTGTGTCAGGTAGCGACAGCATCCGGCATACTACCTCCGATTTGTGTGTAACGATTGATGGAGTGGATGTCACCGCGTTACTCGACACTGGTGCCGATTATTCTGTAATGAGCCGTGGTCTCGCCCGAGAATTGAAGAAAGTTTTGACAAATTGGTCCGGCCCGAAAATTCGTACGGCGGGAAGTCACTTGATTGAACCTGCAGGCAAGTGCACAGCGCGGGTCGGCATCCGTGGTTTTGTGTATGTCGGAGAATTTATCGTGATTCCTGAGTGTTCGAAAGACTTGATCCTTGGTCTAGACTTCCTGCAGACCAACGGCGCTGTCATTGACCTGAAAGAAGCGCGTGTTTCTTTTTCGACGAAACGAGCCGTGGCGCGCATTGAAAACGAAGATCCGGGTCTGAACGTTTTGCGTATAGTCGACGATGACGTGAGGGTTCCGGCACGTTCTAGTGTGCTGGTTCTTGTAAAGCATGATTTGTTCCACGATTACGAGGGCATCGCCGATGGGCACCTTCCGCTACTACTCGAGAAGGAATTAGCCGTTGCTCGAGGACTCGTACAACTCCAGAACAGTTGTGCTACTGTCCTCCTGACAAATTTTGCTAAGGAGATGCGGCATCTCGCCAAGGACACGGCTGTTGCCGTCCTTCACGATGTTACTGCCTTACCTCATTTATGCACCGCCGGAACGAACCCTAAAGAAGAGGCCGCACCTTGTCATGCTCTGCAAACCGTTAAAATTAGCCCCGACTTGAGGCCCGATCAAAGGAATCTTCTCTCGGCTCTTCTGAGCGATTTCGCAGACTGCTTCGCCACAGGCTCGAAGGTCGGTCGTACTCCTGTCGCCAAGCACCGCATCATCACCAATGAGACCACGTTACCGGTATGCCAGCGCCCGTACCGGGTTTCTCCTAAGGAACGTGACGCCATTAAAACGCAAGTGGATGAAATGCTTGCGGACGACGTGATCCAGCCTTCGACGAGCCCATGGGCGTCGCCAGTGGTCCTTGTCAAAAAGAAAGATGGCACCTTGAGATTCTGTGTCGATTACCGAAAGTTAAATAACGTGACCAAAAAGGACGTCTATCCGCTGCCCAGGATTGATGATGCCCTCGACCGACTACGCGATGCCAGGTACTTCTCCTCATTAGACCTCAAAAGCGGATACTGGCAAATCGAAGTGGATCAGAGAGACAGAGAGAAGACTGCATTTGTGACGCCCGACGGCCTATACGAGTTTAAGGTGCTTCCGTTTGGTCTTTGCTCTGCACCGGCCACGTTCCAACGTATGATGGACACGGTTTTATCAGGTCTCAAGTGGCAATCGTGCTTGGTGTACTTAGATGATGTTGTTATTTTCTCGCCTACTTTCGAGCAACACTTGGACAGGTTGCGCATCGTGCTTCAAGCACTCAAAGGCGCGCAACTAACGATCAAGCCTGAGAAATGCCACTTTGCTTTCAAAGAACTACGCTTCCTCAGCCATGTTGTCAGTGCACAGGGCGTTCTCCCTGATCCCGAGAAGACTACCGCAGTGTCAAATTTTCCACGTCCCACCGACAAAAAGGCACTTCGACGATTTCTAGGTCTTTGTTCGTACTATCGACGCTTCGTCAAAGATTTTTCTAAGATAGCTGAACCACTGACAGCACTAACCAGAGATGACATACCCTTCCTGTGGGGAGACGATCAAGAGCAAGCCTTCCAGGAGCTTAGAAGCCGCCTACACAAACCCCCAATTCTCGCCCATTTCGATGAAGACGCCGCAACAGACGTACATACTGATGCCAGCAACGTTGGCCTTGGCGCGGTACTCATTCAGTGGCAAGGCGGAGTAGAACGGGTTATCGCCTACGCGAGCCGAACACCCTCACGATCAGAGGCGAACTATTCGACAACGGAGAAGGAGTGCCTTGCGGTAATCTGGGCCATCAGCAAGTTTCGACCATATTTGTACGGACGACCCTTCCGTATTGTCAGCGACCATCATTCCTTGTGCTGGCTGGCAAGCCTTAAAGACCCGTCTGGACGCTTAGCTCGTTGGAGCCTCCGTCTTCAAGAGTATGACGTTACTGTTGTCTATAAGTCGGGACATAAACACCAAGATGCGGATTGCTTGTCACGCGCGCCATTGGACTCCACCGCAGTAGAAAACGCCGACGAGTTTCCCTTTATTGGGGCCATTACTCAATCTCATATGGCTGACCTTCAACGCAAGGACCCGGAGCTCGCGCCGCTCATCGATTATCTGGAAGGACGCGGTGGTAGAGTACCGCTTGTTTTTCGTCGTGGCTTGCAGTCATACGCTCTACGAAGTGGAGTTCTCTACAAGCGCAATTTTGAAAGATCAAGAGAGACATTTCTACTCGTAGTACCTACGCACCTACGGCCTGACATCTTGAGCGCTTGTCACGACGAACCGTCCGCCGGCCACTTGGGAGTTAGTCGTACGCTTGCAAGAATTCGGGAGAAATACTATTGGCCGAAATTATTACCTTCAGTACGATCCTACGTTAAAACCTGCCATGACTGTCAACGCCGAAAGACTCCACCCGTGAAACCAGCTGGATTTCTTCAGCCGATCGCTCCACCGCAAACTCCATTCCAACAAGTGGGAATGGACCTCCTTGGTCCTTTCCCGAAGTCAACTAATGGAAAGCGTTGGATTGTTGTCGCGACAGACTACTTGACCCGATATGCTGAAACCGCGTCGCTCACAAATGGAACTGCCACCGAAGTAGCAGAGTTTTTTGTCCACGACATCGTGTTGCGTCATGGCGCCCCGGCTGTTATCATTACCGACCGCGGGGCAGCTTTTACGGCCCGCCTGACTAAGGCTATACTGCACCTTACACATACTAGCCATAGACGGGCCACGGCATACCACCCGCAAACTAATGGCTTGGTGGAACGGCTAAACAGAACTCTGGCCGACATGCTGTCTATGTACGTGGATATAGAGCATAAGACCTGGGATCAAATCCTCCCATATGCCACGTTCGCATACAATACGGCACTTCAGGAAACGACGCGGCTCACACCCTTCGAGCTTGTCTTCGGCCGTCGAGTGACCACTCCACTGGATACAATGCTGCCCGTATACACCGACGACGAACATGAGCTTGACCTGGACATTGCTAGTTTTACTCAGCGTGCGGAAGAAGCGCGGCAGCTGGCAAGACAGCGCATATACCTACAACAGCAACTAGACGCTGACCGTTACAACAAGGGACGGCGCTTCGCTGCCTACGAGCCTGGAGACTATGTCTGGATTTGGACGCCCGTTCGTCATCATGGGCTCTCTGAAAAATTGCTGCGTCGGTACTTCGGCCCATACCGTGTCCTCCGCCGCCTCAGCGACGTTACTTATGAAGTTGAATCCGCGACCCAAGATCCCTCAAGCCGCAGACGACGCAAGTTCACTGATGTTGTGCACGTCGTCCGGATGAAACCCTACTACGATCGCCCCGCTGACTAATCTTGAGACTGATGGCGCCCCGTTTTGTGCTGTGGTATCCCATACCAACCTAGCATACTATCTGTCAGCTCATCGCATCAAGCAGCATTTGCAGCATCGAGGCGATGCTGCCAAGAAGGGGGGCAATGACACATGCCATTCAAAGACGACGAAGGTTTGAACGGGCGATTCGGAAAAGACGACGAAGCAATACGGTGCTGCGCTTTTGTGCTGCCTTGACTGGCTGTTGGTGTTCTTCGGTGCCAGAGTGCCAGAGCGCCTTCTCTGTAACGTTACGTTACAATATTATCAGAACAGGCATGGATAAAAAAAATTATATCCACAAGATAAAGAGTGGAAATGTGCTGCTTATTGATGTGAACTCCGAACTAGTCTAGTGGTGCTTGAGCACATCATAGTGGTATAGTCCACATTTCTCAAGCTAAAAGAGTCATGTTTTTAGTCAAACTTATCGTTCGGGCATCAAGTATAGAAACAAGCATTGCATTTTCTACTAGTTTGTTCCAAATTGTTGCTAAGGTCATTTGTGTTATTTTAAACATCTATACATGTTTTGGCTGTTAGTCTTGCATTTTCAGCAATGCATTGATCTTTGAATAAAAATCAAATAGGTTATTTTGGTATGTCAGGTATAAAAAATTCAGCTAATAAAATCTTTTGACTTTAGAAACGTGCTTCAAAACAATTTGAATGTTTCAAAACTCCCGTTTTATAGCTTCAAAGTGCTCGAGCCTGCTTCCACCTCTCCAAGTTGGTTTGTGGTTCAGGTCATTATTGACAATTCTGCATGACTGAATTGATGTCTTCAATTTGGAGTTTTGGGGAGGGTTGCATCCATTGGGAAGAGTGAAAAATGCTGGCCGAAGATAAGGAACGCTGCATTATGAAAATTCCGATTGCTATTGGGCAACCATCTCATGGATGATGGCACTTGAAAGCGTTTTGACTGGAGGTACTCTCACTGCTTGGGCTAGGCCAGTGCAGCACTTCATCTTACAGGAGCATATGCACCTAATTTTGGTCGCATTTTGCTTGTTAATGACATGCAAAACATTACTCTGTACAGATCATCACCTGGTTTTTATCTTCAACCGCTAAACAATTTATAATTGAATTTTTGTCATCTGTTTCAGGGTGTCTATACTCCATTAACACACTGAATGTTAGTAGTGCTGCTACTGCACTTAAAATCAAGTGTTGGTCTCTGTTTGCAATATTTTTTAGCTGCTTTGAGAAGTATGATGCTCATGGACAGCCTCCTTAACAACATGAACTGGTGTATTTGTGATGAGGACCATATATCAGACAGCCAGAGGTTTTATGATGCTAGCATTGTAGCAACTGTCGTGGTCCTGTAGTTCGGTGAGGGATTTGCCCATCTTGTGGTTGTTGCCCGTTTGCTGTGGCCACCCTCAAAGTAAATAGCTATGGTCCTGTCACATAGTTTGAGAACTTCTTGTTACTTGTATGGAAATTACTGTTTGGCACAAAATGACTTATGGCTGCCATCATGTGCATTATAGAGGGCGAGCGACTACATTTCGGTGGAACAGTTCCTCATTCTTTTTCACAGCCCATAGGAAGGATTTCGCAAGTTTAGAAAAATGAAATGTTCACAGCTGAGTCAGTCGCAATTCTGGAATCATGCTGTGTAGTCGACAAACGCTACAATCCGAGAGCAACGCATGTCGTCTAATGAACAGTGCAAGCGAAACTTCTTGGATGCAGCAGCAAATGAAAATGTGCACACATGGTTTTCAAGATGTCTCAACGTTTATTTATATGCTTCACAACCTACCAAAGCCCGCACGCTTGCGTTATACCAAAGCACAATCAGCTGTCTGTTCTGATGTCTGCGGCCAGTGTTGATAAAGTTCTTTACCACCCATGGTGTCCATTTCTGCTGTGCATATGCACTGCAGTGATACATTGTCACACGCATGCAGAGAGCACTAGTACTGGCCTTACTTAGGGTAACCTTTTCGCTGTTTTGGCTTTTCTCATTCTTGAGCTATGCTACAGGGTGCACACTTTTCTTCTTGTCTGGTTCCTTTGACGAGTCATGAATTCAGCATTTGTGCTTCTTTCCTTTTTGAGGGTGTAGTGACCATATGCAAATCCACTATTAGAATATATGAGCTGCTGCATTAGCTGCAGTCCTGCTATCTTTTTATTTAAATTTGGTACATCTCTGAGTTTCTCTGGGTGTTTTGTTATTGTTCTGAGCTTGCATTCTTTTGTTTTTTCTCCCCGTGACAGCCGATCCTGCACGTGACTGATACTAGTCGAGAGATCACAACAGCTGCCCACCTTTCAAAGCATGGCATTCCCTGGCCCAAGTTGACTGCTCCCTGTGCTACTGGCTCAACAGTGTACTCACAAGTCTGCACTTCACTTACGAGCGTAATGGCAACACACACACGTTGGCCATAGCTTCTGTGTCAAAATAAAGTATTCCTACTTATGTGCCTTTTCATTCATTATTAACGCACATGATTGGAGTAATAAACACTCCAGTGCCAAAACACCATGTTGACACACTCATTTATGTTTAGACTGCCTACCTTCTGCATTACTTCTCTTTTTGTAACCTACCTAGTAAGGTAAGTATTTACTGTATGTGTCATAGAACCACATGTATTTGTTATTCCTTTTGAGACGGGAAATAATCCGCAAAACCAGTGAAGTAAGAAAAGTTCACAGATATATTTCGTAGACAATTTTTAGAGGTAAGCCCAATGAAGATGTTTCGAACTGCAGACAGGGACTGATGATAAAATGGCAAAGTGGGTGGTGTTTGTTGAATTGCATAAGATTTGTTTAATTCAGTATTTTGCAGATGAGCAGCAACTTTCTTAATTGCAATGCTTACTTACACCTATACTGTCACCTCATGTAATGCTCAAACATTTGGCAGTGCTAATCACTTTACTAAAATATTGAAATCTTGGCCCTTCAAAGTGAATTGTGTTCAATAGCGAGGTGACATGCTTGTAGCAATGAGATTCTAACCTTGGATGCCCGCTTAATACACTATTGCTGTGCCTCTATGCTACTGGGATGGTGAGGCAGCATACTAAAAGGGCATAAAAAGCGTGTGCAGTAATTCTTTACATGTAACAATAGTTGAAGCCGTCGCCTAATTTAATGTGACTGCATTAAAAGGCCATATTTACCAAAAACGGCAATTTGAGCGACAAGGATGAGTGGCAGATAGTATGACCGGATGGATTGGTCTGTGTGATGTGAGGACCATGGTATGGTCCAGCTGCCTACCCAAGCAGCTCCTTTGACATGAGAAAAACTCATTGCCTTTCAGAATCCCGTCAGATGTGTGAGTTGGGAGTTCATTTACATAATGTGGTAATTAATAATTTCACAAATTGGTATGTGTGATAAAAGTGCAAACTAAGATTGGTGAGTCAACAAGTAGCCAACTAAATGTACAGGGATGAGGATACAAGAGTCGTAAATGCTGTGGCATGTTTTCCTTAACAGCGGTGCTGAAGTGCCCCCGAAATATTTGTTGCATTTGCTCAATTTATGTGTATTTCAGTTTCTGGTATAACCTTTCCCACACCTTTAACCTTTAGGCACAGTAATTATAAGTAAAATCGGCAGTTAAAAAATAGCATTGTCAAGATGACAGCGTTCCAAAAATTGAGAAATAGTAATTAAGGTACGTATAGCAACAAAAGTTGCTACACTGTACCATCAGCATACACGTGTGATCCCAGCCATTTTTGGAACCATAAATGCAGTATTAACATCATTAGTTTATCAATTCAGTTTCGGATCCTTATGTTTGACAAGATTTTAATGATGAAACTTTCAGCTTAATGCCTCCAGTAGCCTGAGTATTCTGAAGCATAGCATTGTTGCCTTACTTAATTACTTGGCACACTTTCCAATTTTGCAGTGAGAAATTTTCTTAGCTTAAAACTGAAAAATTTGGCAGTAGTCTGTCAGGGACGAAGCAAGCTTTTGGAAAAGGAAAATAGAGTAAATGTCTCCGAGTAGACACCTCATATGTTCACTGTGAATGAAACTAATGAGCAAAAAAAAAAAAGCATATGCTTTCAAGCAAAGTATTGCAATGCTTAATATTACATAGAATTCCTCCTGGCACATATAGATTTCATATTTCAAGCTGCCAGTTTCCATCATGCAAGGACGACATCTGCTAGTTTCTATACAGCACCTTCGTGCTTTCGCACTGGCAAGCCATGTTTTGCGAGAGGGTACCTTTCTAAGTGGACTCAGCTAGGCTTAACCTGATTTCCATGAAATATATATGGAAGGGTGCTTAAACCAGATGCTATCAGGCTTTAAGTATACCTGCAGGTAAGGGCCCTGCCAACTACTATTTTTAATAAAGAAAATTTGATATATCTTCGTCACTTAGTGTTTGTCAAATATACTCCCTCAAGCACAATTATAGTGGTCTAATTGAGCTGCTTGGTTGATACTAAAAATGAAAACGCAGCACTGACACCAAACATGGATGGGCTACTGCTCAATTAAAACGCCTGGAGAGAGTGCAACGTAAATCAATTTAATCGCTTTCACTTCTTTCTTGTCGACTGCGACGTAAAGTATCAGCAGCACTTGAGCAGTGGTCACCTTTACAAACCAAGCATGCTATGCGTCTGGTCATCGACTGGCAGCTGTCGGCCGGCGCATCGTCGCCGTCGATTCTCCTAGCGACGCCACGCCCTCCGCGGCACGGATTCAACCCTCTTTCCAGTTTGGTTGCTAATGGCCATCAATTTTCGCTGATTATTGCACTATAAGCAGGTAAGCCATCTCTACTAATTGAGCACATAAATAAAATATTTTATCGAGTTTAGTTTACAGCGCAGCCCTATGGCAGTCTCGTTATCGGCGAAGCGAATAAAGAGCACATCAGAGGATGAAAGTTCGGCGATTCACTCTGATGCATATCTTACGCACTGGATTTGTTAGAGACCAACATGGAATAATTTGAACAAATTGTTCTATATAAACGGTCATTTGGCTGCTGGATATATCATTGCTTGTAAATCCGGCAGCGCAAAATATATAGTAAAAAAGAATTACTTCTTTTTCCATATTTTATGTTCACAACAAACATATGCATAACCACGCACTGAGATCAAGTGCCACATGAAAATTCGTGCTTCCACTTCAGTTCGAATAATAGCTCTCGAGGTCAAATGTTCGAATGAGTCGCGTTACATATGCTGTGTATGCAAGGTGGGTACGTGGGGGACGAATTAAACTGCACTGCAAAATATGGTTTGGTTTGGTTTATGAGGTCCCGAAGCAACTCGATCAGGCTATGAGATACGCCGTATATAGTGGAAGCTTGCTCCGAGAATTTCGACCATCTAGCTGGGTTTTTACCGTACCGCGCAGTACACGCGGGCGCCTTGTTAGTATTCGCTCCCATCGAAAAGCAGTCACCCCAGTCAGGATTGAATCCCACACCCTTGCACACAGAAGTCGAGTACGCCAACTGCACCAGCACAGCGGGGGAGGGGGGGGGGGACTGCAGAAGACACTGTTGCGTTGTTGGGTGCTTGGTTTTGCCCGCGGCTGCTACATTTTTGTGACATAGCCATGCAGTCCCGTTCCACCTAGCTTCCACTGGGCCATCGCAATTCAATCTCGACTTCCTATAAAATCGCAACCATGCAATTCCTGGCACGAAGTCGCCCCCTGGTCGAATTAGCATGGCTTACCCTGCTCGAGTCGCTCGTTTATACACGCTGGCCAACAAAGACGTACGGGATCTGTTGGCTCTTAAATGATCACAACGGTGCACTGCAATGCCGATCGATGCCACGTACACGCTTACGGGCGGCATGCAATTCGTTGCAGCCTCCGCTGCTGCGGGTGCGAGTCATGAAAAAAGAAAGTATGCCGGGACTGCGGGCATTGCAGAATTAACATGCAGTTTCACGGGTTGGTTCGGCTGGAGGCTTTTAATTGTGCACGTGTATGCGGTGCGATAACAATTAATTAAGCAGGCGCTGGTATATAACTGATAATACTTTTTAACTAGTCATGCGCACTAGCGCCTCATTTACTAACAGCTATAGGTTCGCTGAGGTCGCAATTATAATATCTATATCAGTTTTTTAAATTTTGGAAACACCATTATCGTCCCCGCTTTTAGCACATGAATTTAGGCCGCGCATGGCAGAAAACGAAACCTCTCGGTCGAGGATAATTTAGTGCGCGCGGCATATATATGTACGGGTGTACGTTGTACGATCGCTTCGCTAGCCATTCCTCCCGGGCGCTCCCGAACATTATGAAAGGAGTGACATCCGCGGCGGTACGTGGCGCGTATTCAGCATGCATGACTAGCGTGGCGATTTGCGCTCACCCGCTGTATAGTTTCGGTTTCGCCTGTGTACGGCCGAAACTACCCGAGCAGGTAGCGTAGATGGCAGCGTACTGCTCCGAAGTTGTCACTTGCTCCTTCGTAGCGCACAGGAGGGACGGCAAGCTTCGAAGGCAAGGTATACCCGCACATATGAAACGGGCTCATAAGAGAGCCAGGTCATAGCCTCCTCTATTTTTTCGAAAAAAAAATAGAGGAGGTTATGGCCAGGTACGCGCTCGATCATCACAGTGGTTTCAATTTAGCCCGCGCATAAAAATTTCTTGTGCTAAATACGCCAACAGAATTATGTTTTGGGAAAGTTTACACTGATATAGATACTGACATGGGCGTCGGCATGACCCCCTGCATGGTGCCAAAAGATTCTTATTCACTGAAACTGCATTCAGAGCACAATTTGTTCATTCTAGAAGGACAAACTCGTGGAAGTTTAAATTTTGGGGCTTGTGTTATTAAATTAAGGAAAAAAAGTATGGGAGATGGAATAAACCCCACCCTTTACAACCCCTTTACTGATACATTATCACCAGGTTTGATTTGGTTGTTTAATCTGATGCAAAAATTCATAAGAATAGCAATAAATGGACAGCAGAAGACAATTAAGTAGTTCAGTTTGGTAGTTAAAATCTTAAGGGTCACTGTATAAAATGCTTTTTGAAGATTAAGAAAAGGTAGCTAATTTTATTTGAGTTGAACATGCCCATGCTTCTCATTTAGTGAATCCGTATATACAAAGCATTTCTCATCACCTGATGGGCCAGCTCATCAAGACACTTACAGTAATTGTTTAACTGTGGCTGCTTCCTCTTTGTACGAAATAAAAAACTAACTTGAATTTGAGGCAAAAATTTCTAAGAAAGGAAAAGGCGCGAGTACTGAGTCATCAAAAGTGCCTTAAAATTGAGATACTCGCTTAAAATCAAGAGACTTAGCTGCAGTATATGCAGCCAAAGAAGAAACAGAAAAAGGCTTTTGAAATGTCAAAACAAGTGATTTTAATAGCACCACCAAAATTCAGCAAGAGTACTGGGCAATTTTAGAGTGTATGGTTAAAGCAGAATTCATTTTACCCAAATTTAATACTCAAGTTGGCTGTTCTGCCAATGCCAAATTTTTATAAAAAATTTTAACACTTAGCACAAAAAAAGCCTAGCCTTGAAGGCTTTTGCTTTCTTTTCTAGAATGCATTCATACCTTCAGTTAGAAATGTTAAGAGAAGCACGATCAAAAGCGACCATTCAGAGCTTCATTGGAACTATCCAAAATATAAGTTATGAACTGCAAAATAAAACGACCCAAGTTTAAGGTCTAATTGTGTTTTTTAAGTTTCGCTCTCAGCTGTGCTGGTTCCTGTAGACCTTTCCTCAACTCTTTAAACTGTACTTCAAGACCTAGTAGAAGTAGTAGTAATAGAGTGCCAAAGAGGTTTGCAACTTATAGAGCCAGGGCCATCTGTCACTTCGACATGGAGGACTCCAGCCAGGTACACCAATTAAAAGGAGGAGAGTCAAGATGAATGGGGGACTGAATGGCAATGGTGAAAAGGAAAAGCAGTGTTCTAGGTTAATGCAAATGAGAGATATAGTTGGGACAAGATGCTTTAGGTGGAAACGGTAAAGAAAGAAATGCGCTGGGAGAAGGAGGAAGAAACTTTAATGACACGGAGTATTAGGCACCGAGAATGTCCCGAGTACGGATCACCAAAGCCAACCAGTCCGTCAGCTGATGCAAGACTAGCCAAGCCCACCAGGTCGCGAAACAAAAGTGAGGAAAATGAAATGTGCCGGGATGGTGAGAAAATTTGTTCCCATTTTACGTTTGACAGGAAATTTAGTGACAGAAGAAAGGAAGAGGTGTCAAAAGAAGAATGAGATAATCTCGAAAATGCCTGGAAAGCAGCTTCATTCATCAAATTGACAGGTTGAAAGAAGCCGGCTATCCGGAACATGGTGTCATCTCAGTTGCTGAAGGAACCTATAAAAAAATGAAAACAAACAGCAAGGAAGCTATGCCTAACACAGCGGACAGAATACAACAACAAAATCTGGTTGCAATACCCTATCTGCACAGCATATCGCATGATTTGAAACAAATAGCAAAAAAGTAAATATCGAAGTAGTTTTTACAGCTTCGGAAAAGTTATTGAAGCTTTGTAGGATCACTCAAAACTTGTGGTGTGCAGCAACGCGCATGTAGCATAAAACACCAGACTTTATTTGTACCCTGCAGCACAGGTGTGGTGTACGAGATCCCACTAAGCTGTGGGAAATGTTACATTAGACAAACGGGTAGATGCCTCAATGAATGGCTCTGAGAACACAATTATACCTATGAAAAACTTGCAAAAAAGAAACATCTGCGAAGGAAACGTTGCTTTGCACTGCAGCAGGTGCACAGGTTGTATGCCCTGGCTTCTACAGGGCTTAAAGCCAGGGGGTGTGTCAGAGACCCCCCCCCCCCCCCCCCCCCCCCCCCCGTAATATTTAAGAGGGGTCTGAGATCCCCAAAAGCTTGAATTCAAGCATGAGGACTGTAAGAATACAAACCAAGTAATCATTGTTTTGTTCTTGTCAGTGGTGTAATTGGAAGATTTCTTCTCTATCGTTTCAACAGTTTCACATTGAGCATTAATAAAAACCAGAGATGGAGAAAAATAATGATTTCTCCCCTTTGCATAAAACGATTTGCAAAACAGGCAACCAGCCACTTTCTCTCTTTATTTCCCTTTCCACCAATGCTCGAATCAGTACAGACCCCCTCCGATTGAGCCAGACTTTAAGCACTGGGCTTCACAAAACAAAGATTATTGGTAGAAGCAACAAGCAGATTACAAGAGAGATTCTGGAGGCAAGAGTCATCAAACAGAAAAAGGGCTTGTGCGTCAGTGCACCTTCAATAATGCTCAGTGAAAAAGAACTTGAGATCCTGTAAGTAGCGTAGGTTTACTCAAAACGCTTAGTATTGTTATATCTTTTCTTGTATGGCAGTTTCCGGTTCTATATCTGGTGGTTTTTAAGGCTAACGACACGACTTAATCCTGCTCATTCATACTTTACATTTTGACAACAGAAGCCCATATACAGCTCAACCTGGCTTTTTCATTTGTCTTCATCGAATGTTTATTTTATTTATTTTTTTGTCAGTGCTTTGTTAGGAGAGAAAACTGGTATATGTGTATATGACGTTTTGACTTCGGCTGAGTCACATGTTATGAAAATGTGCATAAATTCCTCCGTTTTCCAATAAACCTCAGTTGACAGTCGGTGCTGTGTTCATCTCCCTACCTCTGACCACATATATCTCAATCTCAAAGACCTCATTCCAATAGTAACATGCACAAGTATTGATACAGTCATAAATTTATTACAATGAACAAGACTTTGCTGTCAACCATGATGAACTTGACTTTCTGCAACATCTAATGTCAAAGTGAAAGTGATCGCTCCTTCTGCTTATAAGCTTTACTAATTATTAAGGAGATTATTAAGTTGGTTTAGACCTCAAGGCAGAATATTAGTTTAAATAGTTTAGTCACAGAAACAAAAAAACACGGAAAAGAAATTATAACCGAGCTTTTTCTTGGTTGAAGCGCCGTATAGAGGAAGAAAGTAAATATATTTACACAGGTGGAAGCAGGCTCAAGCATTTTAGAACAGCTCAGGGAGCAGTAATAAAGTAACTTCGGAGCAGCTTTGAAGCAATAAAACGAGAGTTTTGGAGCAATCACATTATGTCTTGGAGCAAGATTCTAGACTCGCTTTTAATAATAGAATTCTAGCTTCCTCACTTAACTCTGACTGTCGAATATTTCGAAAAAAAAAAAAATCACCTCCAGTGTCGAACTATTTCAAACGCTATGCGTTTAGCGCAATACCCGTACTGCAAAAACGCCGCGGGACGGCATACAGCCGCAGCACCTGTACGGCAAAACCAGTCAAAGGGTTAAATAGCAGCAAATGGAATGCTGCCTTCTACACTTCATAATTGAAGATCGTTTAACTAAGAGATTGATACTGTTTTGTAAGATTCAAAGGTGGACTTCACCACCTTGATGCACTCAAGTATTGCCACTAGTTCGAAGTTCACATCAATGAACAGTACATTTCTGCTTTCTATCTTGTGCATATTCTTTTTGATCCTGCGCCTGTGCCGATAAATTTCTGGGTACTGGCCAGTAACGCCTTCAGGGAAGATAGGTGGCACTTTAAGTATAGCCTTTTTCCCCTTCAAATTCATTACTTTATGGCCCTCTGTGGCTGCTCAAATTATTGCTTGAGCTATCTTAGTTTTAGCACACTGGCGATAGGCCCTGTATGACTTTCCAACACTTTTGAAAACACATTTAGTGACTGGCACCTAAGTGGCATCACCTCCATAAGAGTTCCAAGTGTGCTTTTGTCTGTCGTAGGCATAACAGGCTAGATGGTGAAGCACCTGCTTGTATTCACAGCAGAATCGCTACAAACAAACCGTGTAGTTCGCTGCAGCTGGAAAAGTTTCCAATGGCTCGTAGTCATCATCGGCCAGACTATACCAACTGCAGGGTGAAGGCCTCTCCCATACTCCTCTACCTGTGCTAGCTGCATCCACTTTACTCCTGCAAACTTTTTAACCACATCCGCTCACCTAACTTTCTGCTGTCCCCTGCGACGATTTGCTTCCCTTGGAATCGTTTATTACCCTAAGCGAACATCGGTTGTCCTCTCTACGCATTACACGCCCTGCCCATGCCCATTTCATCTTCTTGATTTCCACTAGAATGTAATTAACTCAAGTTATTTCTCTAACTCACTCTATGTGCTTCCTATTTTTTAACGTTACACCTACCATTTTTCATTCCATAGTCATCTGCGTTGTCCTCAACTTAAATAGAACCCTTTTCGTTAGCCTCCATGTTTCAGCTCCATAGATGAGTAAGTGTAAGATGCAACTGCTGTATACCTTCCTCTTGAGCAATACCGCTAAGATACTAGTCATAATCTCGGAATACTTACCAAATGCACTCCATCCCAATCTTATTCTTCTAGTTATTTCCCTTTCATGATCTAGATCTGCGGTTACTACCTGTCCTAAGCAAACATATTCGTCTACAACTTCCAGTGCTTCGCTACCTCGTAGTAGTCTGGTGCGCCTGCTTCACTCGCTGATCTCATTTCCCTCACCACAGGCAATTCAAAAGGCCGGAAGTAGGTGCTATATCAAGAGCACAGAACATTTTCCGTAACGAATTCCTCAAATTTGCTTATAAGCAAACATTATGCTGCATACTTTTCTAGTATATTAAAATTTTATACATATTAGGCTCGGGTGAGATGCATTACACCTCTGCTACCGGTGTGCTGCCATCGTTTTGACTACACCAACCACATACCCTGTATACAGAACTCATAACAGACCATTGCCCAGCTGCGCTTCTCATAGTCGCTTAACTTAATTTTCTCGGATTGCGGTTCTTGCTGTCAATACCAGTAATGGCCCACTCTGCGGCAAAACCGTGCTCCACTAAATTTAATGTCAGAACATTGATGCAGTCGAATTGGAGCAATTTTGGAGCAGGGAAAGCAGGCTGGAGCAGAATGAAGCAAATGGAGCAGCACTTCCACACCTGCATTTAGGATGAATGCAAAGAAAGGAATACTGCAATCAAATTCTAAATTCTAAGTTCATTCTAAGTTCAAAAGGCAAGCCACCATGTCAGTGTTATCACTCAGTATCCTAATTTCTAAGGTCAATATCACAGGAAAGACAATTGTGCCAAGCTCAAGTTTAACACTGTTCAACATGATCCAGTTACATATATATATATTCCTGCCGAACATAATCACAGTTCCCATATTGTAAGGAATCTTTATCAACCATGCTTTTATTTATGTGTTTATTGATACCTCAGAGGTCCTAATGCAAGACTTTACAATGATAAATGGCGACAGGCTGGTGGTATACATGGCTATGATTAGACAGGTTCTTCGATGGCAGTACTGAAGCTTACAGGATCACTGATGACGGATGATTCCAGTTGTGAAAAGTGCTTGCGAAAAATGACTCATGAAATGTAGTTGTGTGGGCATGCGGTGAAACGCCACTTTTACGATGACCTGTGCGAGGTGTTCTATACACAGGTTAGCCGAGACGACTGCCATGAGGTCTTGTATGAAAAGCTTGTGATAAAGGCAGGGGCATGAAGTACAGTGACTAGAACAGAGACTGTAACAGAGATTTCATGGCAGAGATGCTGAAGGAGTATTCGAGGGAATGAAACTGGTGGCATGGTTTTTAACAGGCTCATAAGGTTCAGTAAAGTTACAGTAGTGTGGATCAACTATATGATTGGTATATTAAAGTTGTGATCACACAAGGGTTTTGTAATCTAGTAATTTTACACAAGAAGGTGCCAGCCATGGGTAGGTTACGATAGAGGTATCCAACAGTTCTATTAGAGTAATTAGTTACATGGCTTACAAGGCAAGACAATGTTAAGCCATTAGTGAGGTGAACACCAAGGTACTTAAACGAATTCTTTGAAAAAGTAGTACTAGTGTTAATTTTGTAAGTAGGATGTGTTGTTTTGGCAGTGGTGAGAAGAAATCAACAGTTTAAAGCTTCTCAGGGACGGAGGCCACATAGCACATCACTATTGTATGCGAATTAGATATTGATATAAGCCAGAAGCGTCGGACGAGTTGGTTAGAGCAGCGAAGTACACAGTCATCAACTAAAATGTGGATGGTAGAAGTTACTGAAGGGAGATCGTTAAGAGTAAGGGACAGTGCTTTGTGGAACACATAGCTGAAAGAAAACTTTGAGAAAGAGGACTGGGTATTAGCAGTAACAAACCGCGCGCGGTCGGTCAGAAAGCCTTGGATCAAACTAGTGGATAGAGGTTTGTTCAATTCAGGCAGCTTCAGCAGAATGCGGGCAACGTGAAAAATGCGTGCAGACAGGCGACGCAACTTGGGAAAAGCGGTAAAAGAAAATCGAGTACCGAACCTGCTGGATATTTTTTTTCGAAGTTAATATTGGGATATATTGAGGGCGAAATGCACCATTTCGGCTCCATATTAGTGCCTATACCCTGTGCGATTCAGGGAACGTAGGAACGGGTGAATGCTAAATATTTTTTACACACTCTTGCACACTACGCGAACGCGCACACCTCGTGAATAACGCGAAATAGAAGTGTCCTTTCGCTAAGGCAGTTTTGGGAAAACTGCTAGCAGCTTCGAAAAGACCCGTTTTATCTGGAGTGTCCGGCACTGCAAAAGAAAGAGCACATAAACACCCTTCCAGAATCAGCCAAGCGATCACATACGGTGATTACATAAACACCGCAACCTTCAAAACGAAAGCCAAGACCACCTACACATTGAGAATATTCTTCTTCCATGGCAGCACAAACCAAATCACGATCCCCATACACAGGCCTTTTACATACGCTCTTGGTTTTTACTATGCCACACTGTGCACCATTCATGCTTCAAAAATAAATCCAAGACGCCCTGTTCGTAAAGCAACACGCAAATATGATTTGTTGCAGAATGAACGGAGAGACCAACGGGGTCCGCAGGTAGGAGCACTCTTTCAACTTCTGTGGATGCACGAAGCCTCTAATGCGTCTATCGCCTCTGTCGTTACTAACGTAATCCATGAAGAAACTGCAAGATGAGCACTGAGGCACGAAATGTGCACGGCGCAAAAATCGCGATTCACACGACCACACATTTCAAACGTCGTTTACAAACACACGACATGTGATCTGCCTTGGGCTTTCCTGCAAAAACACCAATCCGAAAGTAATAAACAAAGCCAAGCCAATCCATGGGTTGCAATAACGATCATAGAGTTCCTTACACTGTATCGCCTGTATCCCTTCTTTTTTTTTTTTTTTACTGTGTCGCCAGTGGTGAAGCGCGGTTCTCGATTGTTGTTTCCCCAGTGCCTCTCACTAAACTGCAGTAAGAAACTCTATGATAACGATAGAGTCCCTAGAAGTACAGTGCCTAGAATATACTGGCTAGTGTGACGAGCGCCCGCGCTTCCCTATGGGCGAGGATGGCGCTGTTTGCAATGAAAGCCAATCGTTAGCGGCAGAGGGCGCTGCTTGTCGGGAGGGTACCACCTGAGCAGACGACGCAGTTTTCTCGCTTCAGAATACGGCAATCTGATGGTGTTGTGCGTGCGTGTTAAACCTGCTTCTGCGCGTCTTTTGCTTTCACGAAGGTGCAGCAGTTTATTTACGGTGTAGTTGTTTGCTCATGCGAGTCGTTCCGCACTTCTACCTGTTCGGCGACGATTGCATCGGTTTTTTTTTTTTTCGCGGTTTGTGCGCGCGTTTTGTGCTCGCCTGTATCCCTTCTTTTTTTTTTTTTTTTACTGTGTCGCCAGTGGTGAAGCGCGGTTCTCGATTGTTGTTTCCCCAGTGCCTCTCACTAAACTGCAGAGAAAAATGCCAAGGAGAAAGCGGTGGTGCACAAAGAAGACTTGCTTTTTTGGCACACGGGGCTACCGCTTGAACAAGGAGCTGCGCTATCTGATGCTACGTAAGTACGCATTCTGTACAACGGGAACGAAGCATCGATAGAAATGACGGAAGGTAAACGGCAACTGCTTTTGTTGGCGAGAAACATTTTTAGAGCATGCAGTTATATTCACAAGAATGGAAACTTGGGCGAGTCGGTAACGGTGCTCCATGACAGTGTGCAGCACAAAGAGAGCACACAATCAGGCGCTACAGACAGCACCTGTGTTGTGTACCTTTTCTGTGTCCCTCTATTGTCCTTTTGCGCTACACATGTCATATGGATGCGGTTATATATTAGGCGCATGTTTCACCGTAAGCGCGGCAACCAACGAGCTTCCTCGCGATGAACCGGCTGCGTCTCGCGCATATTGTGAATCTGAGAAAAAAAAAGAACAACTTCGTCAGCTTCTTCATTCAAAAGATGGTTACTTCGGCAAAACCTTGTGTGCAATCACAGGCCGCGATGTACCTTAGCCGCTGTAAGTAAAGGTTCCTCGTTTGTGCTCTGCTGTTCATGCAATTCTGCCACATGTGCCTGTGTTTGTTATTACATATACATAAAAGGAGTGTTGCGTGACTTTGTTTCCTGTGTTGTTCGCATATACAATATATAAATAAAACTGCGCGTACGTGTTTACTTGTCAGCAAGTGTACAGTGCGCAGAAAGAACCATATGTCAATAAAAATGAAGCATTTCACTTTGTTCCAGAGATTACAAATATATTTTATATCAATAAATGCCTATGCTTTAATTGTTGTTAGAATAGAAATTCTGGGTTTCCCTTTGTGAGCACGGGATGTCCGGGACTAAGATGCTCAAACTTCGCAAGCAAGAAGCGTTAAATACGTGCGCCGCTTCCAGTCGCGAGAGCGTGGTAGGCAGCAGACAGCGCGGCTGGTACCCACCCAGTTTGCAGCGCTCCTGGCGGCGGCCGCCGGCATTCATCGCTCATGGTGCCACCCGGGAGGCCTCGGTCGGCACACTAGCCAATATATTCTAGGCACTATACTAGAAGTATTTGCTAGTCTGCCGTCCGAGCGGGGTTCCCTATGGATAGAGTCCCTAGAAGTATTTGCTAGTCTGCCGTCCGAGCGGGGTTCCCTATGGAACCGGTTGGCCGCTTCCCGGATGAAAGCGCAGGGGGCGCTGCACGCATTCGGAGCGTGGTCGCAGTGGTCGCATTGTGTACGTGGTGCTGTGGCGGTTGTGCCGTACTGCGAGTCTGCGCCGCGCTGATCCGTTGGTGCCGTGGCAAGGCTCGTGCACCACGTGCACTTCTTTTCGCTCGCGAGCCGGAATGCGCGCAAATTAGCTAGCATGTGTGCAAGTGTGCCTTTTTTATGGATGTGTGATCGCGTCATGTCCAGAAAACGGGGTAAGCGTGATAGCACGTGTTTCTTGCCTGGGTGCAAGAGCGGGTAGCGCTCGTGCAAGGTGAAATGCTCTCTCTTCAGGACACCGAAAGACGCAGGGAAGAGGCAAGAGTGGGAGCGCAACATCAAGCGCGACGGCAAAGCCAATAACATTGTTTATTGCCTCAGCTAGGGCATAAAGGAATATGTAAAACGAAAATTAAAAGGCGTAATAAATGGAAGAAAATAGGTTGGCTATGTTCTAATAAAGTTCAAGAGAGAACGATGATAAGGCCCTGCCGATATTGTCGGCTTCAGTGGCGGGCAAACCCACAAGGGGTGATTATCTTCCTCATTATTTGTGAGTTGCAGACAGGAAATCCTGGACGTTGATATAAATATCGGTATATATAAATATCGGAGAATCCGGATCGGCGTTGCCCTCACATTGTGAGCGACACCTCAAACCATGCTTTATTGAGCGAAGTTTTAAGACAGGTAAAGGTAATTGAGATTCCCCGGGATGTTACGCAACTCACGAAGGATACCATCTCAGTGCTGTTTCCTGGCACTCCAAAATACTTGTTGAAACCCCTGCCTCTCAAGAGAAAGGATCACTTGTACGAGCAAAAACAGTCAGCAGGGAGACCTGCAGAGAAAGAAAAAAAGTGCACTGATCCTGAAGCATCAGCCTAGTTGCATTAAATCCGTTTGTTTTGGTGCTCGCATGGAGGAAGTGTTTGCTGGTGTTCGGTCGTGTGCTAGAATTTGCTCCTGCTATCGGTGCAACCTGCCCACGTTACGTTACATCATGCCGACAGCATCCTTCACCCTTCACGACAGGCACCCTATCATGGGATGAAATTGAAGACATGCATAGATTTCAACGGGAGCGCGATATTCCTAAGCCTCGAAGGAACTTACGTGAGCGTGGTACCCTTCAACATCGGCGCCAACAACAACACTGTGTTCAACAGGATTTTTAGATTCTAGAAAGAGGATTTCGGAGAGCTGCAGTTAGCCCTCCTAATTCCAAATGAGGTCATCAGTGCGCAGCGTGTCAGAGTCTCTGGCTCCGAGGCACCTTGGCACAGCTCGACTTTTACTTCGGTCATCTAATCTACGATATGACAAGTGGCTTGATCTGCAAGCTCTTCAGCGATTCTCCGAGGTAAGTAGCGCATGGTGTGGTGGCAGTGGTGGCTTGACGGTTACAAGCCAAATTATTGATAGCAGTGCTTTCTGTGTCAAATAAATATGCCCGCCGAAACATGTAAAGCAAAGCTGACTGGCTGTGGCGTTTCAGTAGTCATCTTTGAATGCGAATTAGCGCTAATCCTGAGGTTCAGAGCTTATCAAAACAGTCTAACACTTGTGCAACCGCTTATAGCGCTTTCAAGCGGATTTAAAGCGATAAATTCCTTGTGAGAAGCGGGGCGGGATGTCGTAGCGCGTGCACACTGCTACGCACTCTCGCGCTACTCATTGCACATCATCCCCATCAGCTTCCATGTGTGCATGAACGCTACCGAGCCTTCTACTCGATATAACTACGTCAAAACCCTACCATTTTGTAGTAGAAAGGCACCAGCGCTCATGCTCCTAGGGATGGTGGCATGGGGCCAATGCTCTCTGGCGCGTAACGGCGTTGTGTCGTTTCTAGCAGGCGAGCAGTTTTGGCTACTGTAAAACATAATATACATTAACGATTGCAGTTTACTCGTGCCCAGTCACTGAACGTCTGCTGTAATCATTCTTTTTTTACGTCAAAAAACTTGTGCAAAAGCATATATATATACCCCTGCTCTCCAACTCGGTTGTAGAGCTTTGGGAAGGTGCTCTCTTGTCGACATCGAATTTAGTGAAACTGTTTAACGTCCCGAATGCAACCAGTGCTATGCTGCTTTTCGATCTTGCCTACTAGCACAGCATAAGGTCATCAACATAAACACTAGCACACTTACAAGTCAATATTTTTTTTTATTAAATTAGGGAAGTCCACGGAAACACAAACTGAGAAATACGCAAAAGGTTGTTATCAGCACAAGTTATTTTTTAATTTGCTTCATGTATTAGAAATACTCAACACAGAAATTTCATAAAATTTTATGCAATAATTTAAACAATGTAAGCAATTTTGGATTTGGCCCTTATCGATATGAAAATCTATATTTGACCCTACTTTGACTGAATGAAATTTTTTTAAGAGTCGTTTCTAGCCTCTTTGTGAAAATACCTGTAAATGATCATACTGTGAATACAGCTGATGAGGAGTTGTAATATTCATTGTCACACAATCAGCAGCACTGATTTGCTCTAAAGTGAGCAAATAAATGCTTTATGGGCTTCTGCTTCAAGCAAAGATGTGAGGCTATTTTCTATTGGTAGAAATTAGTTGGAATGTGTTTAATGAAGAGCTATTTTAATTCAGTGCACCATTGTATTGCCGGGGAATGGTAGATGCACATAGGATGCAAAGCGACAAGACAGCGGCAAATATTGTCGTTTCTTGCCAGTTTCGGCTGTTTGCTTATGTTGCTAAATGCAGAAAGCCGCTGCCAACAGGCTAAACTAAATGTAGTCTTTTATAAGTTATTTTGCGAGCTTTATGCACAAACTGCTTCGTCTGCTGCAGGCCTATGTTCCCAGTGTTTCTATCTTCTGGCTTCAGATTTTCCTGTGATCTCTTCCTATCCTAGACAGTGATAAGGAAGTAGCTATGGAGAAGCAATAATTGAATTTACACTCGCAGTAGTCCACCCTATCATGCTAAAGCTGAGAAAGAAAGCTGTCAAGAATAAAATAGATTTGGCTCATTTCCATCTGCACATCAGTAGAATCTGGCTCATTTTTGAATTGGCACATGATTTCTGTGAAATTCCTGGTCTTTATTTACATCCTTACTGTCTCAAACCGTTTGCAAAAGTGAGATGTATATATGATCTTCCAATTACAAAAAAAAAAAAAAAAAAAAAAAAAAAAAAAGAAGAAGAAGAAGAAGAAAATAACTAGTGTAGGTTTCTGAATTTCGCTTGCTTTGAAAAAAAAAGTCAAGTGTCGATGATAGTGTTGAAAAAATCCGGAAGCACTGCGGAATCTACACTGCAGAAATGTGAAAATCTAAGCGTTGCTGGTGCACACGATGCATCACGTTTGCTCTCATCATTATGAATTGAATGCACCATCATTATCATTGCTAATGTCATCACTGCTAATTCCAACTTCATTGTCATCGCTACTGTAGACAAGGAGAATTTTGATGTGTGTTTCACGATCCCGAGCGTTGCACAGTTGGCTAAAGCGCTCGGATGGGGATGCGAGGGATAGAGGTTCGGCTCCCAGCGGAAACAGGATTTCAATTTTTTCTGATGGCATCATCATGACGTCATTTTATTGACAGCTATAGTGTGACCAAACAAACGAATGCCGACAGTATGAGCCATTAAAGATTTTCACCTTAAAATTGATGGGCCTGTACGAGGTAACGCTAGTGAACTCTTCCAAAAGCAATGCAATAAGTATTATGCTAAGGCACAGTAAAGAAGGTGCACACTGAAAGATTATTTTCTCATGACCACTTTATAGGGACTCTATAAGCGATCGTTGCTTGCAGCCGCTTCAATTTTTCCTCCTCAGGCGGTGCATGCAAAGAAAGGCCCCCGTGCTCAACTGCTGGGGTTTCATCTTGGCACAGCAAGGCAAATTTGTCGACCGTCTGTGGCTCAGAAGGAGGACTTCTCTGGGCACAAGTGGAGCCTGTGCAGAAATATCAGGCACTAATGTGTACCAATGCCATAGTCTGCCAGTGGGCCATTTAAAGGAAGGCGTCACGATGCAGCTAAGCCTGTTCAGTCATGTCTTCATTGCAGTAACTAGCTGTAATATGTTTTTCATATTCAGGGGAGTGCATTTCCAAATTAAAGCCTAACATCTCTGCTGCGAAAATTCCACAGGTACTTTTATATTTTTTGAGTTGGTTTTTGGGAAAGGGTACTCAATGACCCACCTCATGAAAAACAGCTTTTCATCTGTAAAGAAATGTGGCACTTAAGTATGTGATGCAAGATTGTGTTAGCATGTGGCATTTTATAAATTTGTAGGAAAAAATTGTATCTAAAAACTTGCAACTGTAATTACATCTCATTATACAAAAAGAACAGAGGCACCTGTGTAGACCCACATTGGTTATATTTTTAATTCTTGCTATATTTTAGGGATCCTCAAGGAGACCGTGCACTTTGAGAACCTGCAGAAGATCACCATGGGTCATAAATATGTGATCTATAGTGATGCAGCCTACCCTCGATGGCCTCTACTCTACAAGCTGTTTGGAGGTGCCGTACTGCAGCCTCATCATGTTGCCTTCAACAAGGCAATGAGCAGTGTTAGGAAAGCTGTAGAGGAAGGGTTTGGCAGCGTAGCACGGGATTTTGCTTTTATTGACTATTTCAAGAACCAAACTTTGAGATGGTAACAGGTAGGGCGCATGTATAAAGTTGCGCAATGAACTGCCGAACATCTTTGTACAGCTGTCATGTGTCTATGTACTTTGTCTTGTGTCTGCCTCAGTTAGTCAGTACCTTGTGCCTTCTCAAACATAAGTGTCGGCCTACGTCCTGCGGTCAAAAAATTTGGAACATTTTTTTTTTTTTTTTTTTTAGGCTGCCTTTCTCAGTAAAATATAGACAAGCATGGCAAGCAGTGACCTTCATAGTTGAGGCATTTGTCAACAGTCGCAGAATTCATCTCTGTATTCCTTACAGCAATAATTGCAGCATGCAGTGGTGCATATCTTGTAAATAGGGTAAGTGCACTAGGAAACTTGGACATCAGAAACAAGTGGAAAGGAGGCTTGCAGACTCACAACTGGATTCACTAAGTAAAGATGACACATATAAAGTGCACAAAACCGCATGCTCAACACTATACTTTTGCTTGCTGTATATATGTCCTCTTTCGGTTAGTAAAATACAGTTGTGAGCCTATGTACGTCCATGTCCACTTCTGTTTCTGTTGTCCGTGTTTTCTAGAACAGTTACTCCATTTCCAAGATGAGCATCACTGCATGCAACAATGCTACCCAAAGATTTATGCTGTTCATTTGTTGACGCTGTTATGCCGAGATGCAGCTTTATGAATTTTTTTTTTTATGCGAGATGCAGCAATATTTATCTCGATTGATTGCAGCAGTGCATGACTACTTTCTCGTTGTTCTCGTCTCACAGTGTTCAACATGACATGGTGTGTGCGTGGTGGCATTTAGGGTGGCGTGTGATAGTGTTCGTGTTCAAATGCAGGGGTTTTTGCCTGAGTGTTGTGTGCAGCGATATAACAGCTTCGGTTTGCCATCTCGCTACTTGGCGAACTGAAAGGACGCGATGACTTTGGTTCGGCGTTGTCTCCCATGCTCCTTTGACTGCGTGACCGTCTACCGGTGAACACCCGACAGCTGCGCTCCGGACCAACGGCTTCACTTGTTCCCAACGCTAACTTCGAACTGTTAGTGGCACGAGGTGCTTGTGACCGCAAATATGCACTAGACCACCAGTCTGAACGCTGTACCTGAGTTGTGCTGCGTGGGCCGTCTCTAGTGTTTCACCCGAACGGTTGTGTGTGCATTTGTGTATTGTCTAGATTAAGGAAAGGTGGTATCTGAGTTATAAAAGTGTCTGTATCTGTGAAGTACCATCTGCTTTGGCGAACGACGCGGCGAACCACCAAAGCCTGTCTTCGTCAGGCCGTCTGACGGCTTCAGTGAAAACCTGTGCTACCAGATGCAAAAAGTGATGATGCCATTTTATGGTTTTTCACTTCATGCCGCTAATTCACAGCTCATATATTCATTGATCGCATGTGCTGCTAGAGTCATTATTCAGAGTTTTCTGTACACTACTAAATTAATTGTACTCTCATTGAGCTGTCATGTTGTCATCATGCCCGAGACGCTTTGCATTGTAGCCCTATCCAGTAGTGCAGCCAGAGCTCGAGTTTTACCATAGTTGGCATCAACGAATGCCGCAGATGCCCTCTCCCTCTGTTTCCGCACTCTTTATAAAAAAAAAAAAAAACTAAAGTCGCCTTTGAATCTCCTAGATTTTAACCCTGCGAAACTGTGTCTAGTCAGGCCAAAGCTATCACGCATATCTTTTTCTTTTTTTTGCAGCTGTGGGTTTCGTGGACCCTGAAAATCACTTTGTGAGCCCTTATTTGAGAAACACTGACCTATGATATGCTTTTAGCAATTACCACTATGTGACGGGACATTTTGAATTTCTTTTGGTGAAGTGGTGACCACAGGCCACTAACAGTGTTTTCAACGTTGTAGCTGAGGCTCACTTGAGAGAGGTTGTGCACATATTTTTTTTTTTCGAGTCATTGCATATGTTTACAATTCTAACAATGCAAATATTTCTTAAAATATGCAATTTAAAATTAGTGTAATGCCCTTTGCAGATAATATTGGACCTGTATTTGCGAAACTGTAGCCTTAGCTACTTATGCACCATAAAATGCAAGAACAGAAACACACCGACAGCATTTGTGTTGCAAAAATGTATTTGGGATTTATTTGGCAAAGTGAACATGGTCGAGAGAGTTTTGGAGAAAATAAACTGGTGCTATCTGCAATGTGATATAGTGCCAACATAAATAACTTTCATTCTTTCATCAGCGCAATCAGCATCTTGTCAACTGATTGCCAAGATTTCACCAGCTGATCTTCACATGTCCATCTTCACACGGGGCAGTGTTCTTCACCATGTGCTGCATAAAAAATCCGTGTTGTATTCTTCTACCTTCCTGGAATGAAAAGGTGCAGTGTTCACAGAAATTACTGTAAAATTAAAGCTGTTATGAGAAAGCTGGAGGTTGTTTAATATTGCTCTCCAGCTGGTATTGCAGTGAATAACTACGCACATGATTATTCATGAAATGTCTGGGCATATGGCATACCCCTATATCATGGCACAGAAGTGCAGCAGTCTCCTCTTGTGAATGCACCTATCGGGGGTAGAATTGCCGCTCCATTTGCTCCATTCTGCTCCCAAACTGCTTTTCCTGCTCTATCCTGCTCCAAAATGCAATATTGCTCCAAAACTGCTCCAAACTGGCTGTTTTTCTACCATCAAATTTAGTGCAACACGCAAACAATGTCTTTGCACCAGTGGAAAAGATATAATGCATCTAGCACTGGCCTTAATACAAACGAAATTTTTGTAAGGGAAGGAAGCATGTGGCATAATAAATATTTGTTTGCAAGTAAATTTAATATGAATCACTGGCGATTGGAGATAATTGCAAAAAAAATGCACTGTGCATGTGCCGTAGCACCTCCTCTCAGCCTTTTGAATCGCCGGTGGAGGGAGAAGCAAGAGCAGCAAGCGAAGCAGATAGGCGCAAACTACTGTGAGTCGTTCGGAAGGAAACTTGTCCGACTGGAAAAACCACATGAGTTATTCTAATGGTTGTGGTCTAAGAACAAGCAGGCACTTATCGAGCCTCTTTTTCAGTAACAAGCTTGTCGGGCCTACGGCAGACAAAATCATACTTGAATCGTTATGGGTTGGCACTCCAAAGATGTCACTCACTAGGAAACGTCTCAAGAGTGTTGGAAAGCCATACAGGGCCTATTGCCAAGATTTAAAAAATGAGCTCCAGCATTGCTCAAGCAAATAATGATAAAACTATTGGAAGGAGGTAGTGAAGTAAAAATGCTGAAGAATGAAAAGGCTACTCTTCAGTGCCATCTACATTTCCTGAAGGCACTACTGACCACTGCTCAGGAATTTATCAGCACAGGCATAGGATCAAAAAGGGATATGCACAAGATAGAGAGCATAAATGTCATGTCCATTAATCTGAGCTCCAAATTAGTGGCATTGCTTGAGTGCATTGAAGTGGTAAACTCGACATTTCAATCTGTCAAGTCAGAATAGGCAACTGCGTTAGGTCACAAGGTCACATTAGGTGTTCAGTTATAAAGCACACCAGCAAGCATTTTGTTTGCTGCTAGTCTGTTCCAAGTTGTTGGTCGTTGTCTTGTCAGAAATGAGTGCGAAGTTGGACAGGCATTGAACTTGCATAAAAAGGAAGAGCTCATCTTTTTCTGTCAGAAAGAAAAAAATTACTACAATTATCAGAGGCATTTGACCTTAGGAACCTGCTTCAAAACATAATTCAAATGCTCCAAAACTCTTGTCTCATTGCTCCAAAGCTGCTCCAAAACTCTTGTCTCGCTGCTCCCAAAGCTGCTTCAAAATGCTTGAGCCTGCTTCCACCCCTGACCTATGTATCAGACCCATTGATGAGTGTCTTTAGTGGTAATGGCACATACCCACGGCGGGGAATAGGCCATGGTATATAGCAAGTACAAAAGGTTCATGGACAAGCAATTGAGTATTTTGATAATTACGAATCTTAAACTAGAATTTCATGAAAAAAAAAGAAAGGAAAAGAAAAGGCAGTGAATTCTCATTGTAGCAATCTACCTGGTGTGATTATATAGTTGTGAACAGAATTGCACACAGCTTGTAGGGTATATCCCTTGGCACTTGCCCCGAAGGAGAGGAGAATAAACACAAATAGCATGCCTGAGTAGTCACCATTTGAACGATCTAACAGTCACTAACAATGTTTCACAAGGAAGCCTGCTTTGGCCACTGTTGTTGAAAGTGTTCATCAAAGACATTGCCCACATCGACATATCCATTAAATTTGTCGTACATGTATAGGGTGGATCTGGTACATATGATATGGGCGTGTCCAGAAATCTAAAATATAAATCGAGAGACAAAAAATAATTTTGGGAAACTACTGTCGAGCTCACACCCTGAAACTCTGCTAGGTCTAATCCGACTAGCTGACGTCGCCCATGTCCAAGGACTCCAGGCCGTCATCTTTGCGGATAAGTTGACGCCTATCTTGCGCCTGTTGGATATTTATTAGTTTTGCCACCACCACATGCAGATGACTGTTCTATTATGACCGGCACAGATGCAGACACGTTGAGAAACAAAGCAAAGCCTTCCTGTAAACATTATTGTTGTGGCTTCAATCAAACAAACTTAATATAAATTGTTCAAAGACAACGCTAATTATTTTCCCAGAAAGAAATTTTCTTTTTAATCGTGCTGTCAGCAATGAGAGCCGGAACATTATATTTGTAGGCTCGCAGAGAATACTAAGTGTCACGTTCAACAGCAATCTATACTAGGACTTGCCTGTTGCTGGCATATGCAAAAGATTTTCCATGGTATTTGATGTTATTTTATGTCAGTGAACGCTCCTTCTGATGCACATTGAAAACAAATTGAATCATTTTTTCACATCAACCAATGCATTAAGACCACAGTGGAGGAGTAAACAATAATATAATTTTGCCATCCTTTTCTTGAGGATAAATAAAATTCACCAAATGGGTAATTGCGGTAGAAATGTCTCTATAAAATATTACTTCTGAGCTTTTGCGTTGATTATGCACATTATGCTCTTAGGTCATGGTGCAATGACCTAAGAGCTGGAAATGCATCACGCGTCCAGGCAAACATCACAGAAAAGTGTGAGGCCGCAAAAAGAAAAAGCATGTGGGAACTTCCCACGCTTTGCCCGATGATGAATACATTCTGGAAAGGGGTGCCTGAGGGCACACCGCACAGGAAGATACGGTGGCTGTTTGGGAGAAGGGACATGGCCATAAAACCATTACACTGATCCATTAGGAGTTGAGTTCTACAGATGCTGTTTTGATCCGCTGTATGTGACATCAGACATGCCCTGTGTTTTTCTGGCAGACAGAGACTCCTTGTTCAACTATTGCAACGCTATCAAAGTGAAAAAGGAAGTTTCTATGTCTCCTCGCCCGTTCCCAAGGTATGACTGCAGGAACATTGCTTACCAATACTGTTTGATTGACTGGCTGATTGACCCAGAGAGATGTGCCATGTCTTATTGGCCAAAGTTCTGTGAGAGGGCTGGATTGATTGTTTAAAGGCTTCTTGTGGAGTAAAAAAATACTGGCCCTGGGCAAGAGGCTCAATAGTCTATCATTGCTATGAACTTGCTTTTGACCTTTTGCTGTTAAGACCTTTGAAGTATGTACATAAGTCTGCAGAAGTGCAATCAAATTTCATTGTTTTTGTTCTCTCATCTTCGAAATGTCATTCTTCTCTCAAACCGAAGACTCAGTCATGCCACCAAATGGAGTGTAGGTTCAAAACAGTGAGACAAGCATAACAATACACAAAGCATTGCGGTGGTCTCGTGAGTGTGCACCATGAACATAAAAATTTGTGAATAATTTGTTTTCCTACTCATTTATTTCATTTATCGCTGCTTTCATAGACCATTGCATTTTGTATAATGCACTGTTGCTGCTGCTGGTCCGTGCATAGATTTGGCATGAATGCAAAAGCTAACAACTAGGTTCTAGTGCAGTTGTACTAAGCAGTCTTGAGTTTTAAACTATAGTAAGTTGCTAAGGCATTGAGATAAATAAAACTTTTTACAAATTGGTGCTGCTCAAAATAACGTAAATATGTCCTCACCCCTCAGGGGCACTGACTGCAGGCTTGGTGTTGACGGCAGCGGCTCCACACTGTGCAGACTTGTGGCTGTGCCATGGAAGCAAACAAACAAATGAAAGAAATAATTATTTCTGCAGCCATGAGATCTTGGGCTGTTTTCCGGTGCATAACAACATGCACGAGCTTACTTTAGCACTCTGGCTAGACCTTGTACACAGCAGTAAGAGAATCAAGACTGAACATTGCAGTGCTTTGTAAATAGCTGTAACATGTTCAACAAGAACATTGAATAAAGTAATATAAGTGTTGTCGCTTACTATTCCGGGAGTTGTCATGATTGCTTTTATCATCATGAGTCTCTCTGGGCACCATGTCCTTCAGGCACTTGCAGGCTCATTTTCATCTGAAAGGGAATAACCATATGAGACACAGATGATTGGTAATTAACTTGCCAACATAATACAGGATCTAATTGTGCAGCTGAAAGTTGCACCAGGACACTAGAAAGGTGCCACGACGCAGACACTGTTGCCTTCATTCAATGCAATGGTCCTTAACAAGGATCCTTTTTTAAGTTTCAGGTGTTTTTATAACACAATGAGCAAACCAGTTCAGCCTCTGCGACTTGTAAATGCTAATAGGACTTCCAGTGCCTGAATGTTTTGTCCAACAGCATAAAATATTGGCGCACTTAATTTCACGTGCTGACACAGGGACACAAGTTCGTAAGCTTGGGGAAAAAAAAAAAATAAAATAAATGACCTCTTGCAATATTTGGCTTTGGCACTGCATTCAGCATGTGCTGTTAGCTAATGGTGCCAGACAATTGTCTGAGAAGATAAAGTAAATCATCTTGCAATCAGTTTTCATTTATTGTGGCTCCTGGTGGCTGTGCACATTTACATGCACATGTAAACAAAAGCAGCTACACGACGTGTATTATATTAGGCTGTGGCTAAAGGTACGTCGGACGGACCCGATCAATGGTCTTAAAGGTACGTCCGACGGACCCGGTGCGTTTTTCTTCGGGATCTGTCCGACGGATACGGGAAATATTTTTCAGAAGTACGGCGGACGGACCCGATCGGTAGGGTTCTTCCGACGGACCCAACGCATTTTTCTCCGATATGGGCCTTGGGATCCGTCGGGAAAGCCGGACGGATCCGAGATCCCCAGATGTGGTTGTAGCAACAACATGGCAGCCATATGTAGCCAAATCAAAGTTGGTATGAGGTGTACGTGCGAGGTGCAAGAAGTATGTACTACATACTGCATGCGTGAAATGTGAAATTACAAAGAATAGTACAGTGGCAAGAATAGTGCCTAGAATGGGTGATATACTACGTGATTGCATGATGATAGGTTTACGTGAGTTGGACCGCGGCAGGGTGGCAAGCACGACCAGAGCGCAAGCGTATGTAATCCGCGGTGTTGACGGCCAGCCCGCGGCCCGCACGCCCGCTCATTTAGTCCTCGTTATCATGTGGATTAACGTCTACGACGGTCGTTATGTAATTATGTAGTTTTGATTCTTCAAAGTTTCCTCACTTCCATCTGTGATGAGATGCGTCACGTAACGCATCGCTTTCTGCTCGCATTGAGGTTTGGTGCTGCAAGTTCTACGTAGTACAAGCGGCGCTGAAAAAGCTGGGCACCACCGGCGTGTCTCTAGCCCAAGCATCGTGTCATTCGTGTTTGTTGTACAACTGGAGGTGTGGTTTGTGCTTACCGTGAGATGCTGTGATTACGGATTACGTCCTACTAGAGTGCTGTGTGAGACTACGAAGAGTGCTGTGATGAGTGCGCCGATGTCCGGACGGACGTCAGTGTGCCCGTTTATGATCGGCGATGTTGCACGTGCATGTCAGTGTTTATTAGGTGAAGTGGTAATTTATTTACACGCGCTGTGCAACAATCAGACGAAAATAAGTCATCGACAATTTGTTAGCCTGTACTACAGAGCTCAAAACTCGGAAAATGGGAATGCACATGATGCATTTTTCGCATGTTGGAGTGGACCGAAAAATAAGTGCCCAGCCCACACCGCCGGGATGCGCATTACTACAGGTGAAATGGTTCAGGTTTCTGTAAAATAGCTGCCTGGCACAGCACCTTTCTAAATGTTCAGGCTTTGTACTAAGGCCACTTTATCATTAATAAAGGAACGAATATGCTTTATGCGTTAATGACTAGTGCTTTTTCAACATATTATGTTCATTTTTTTTCGTTTTTCCTTAGTTTCCTTTGTTTTTCATGCTAGACAAACACAAATAGTACACTTTTAAACTTGTCAGTTCAAAGCTGAACATGAATATCCGCCATGCATGTGACAGCTTTAATGCTAGAAAGGTTGACGTGTATAGCATGTACGTAGACGCTGCGACATCTTAGTGGCACATTCGGCTACTTGCCCCGAGGTCGTGATGTTTAATGCCAGTGATGGCAGTTGCACTTTGGTGCAGGTGAAATGCAAATGCTTCTGTTTCCTGCAAGATGTCAACGCAAAGTACAAAGCCCGGGCAGTCAAATTAGTCTGGAGCTCTCCACTACGGTATTTTTCATAGCTACATATGTCACTTTAGGATGTGAAACCCTACATGCCACAGGTAGGCTTCATTGTTTTTTAGATTTTGTAACCTCTCATCTATGTTTTGCAACATTTGGCTAATTTTAGTTCTCAAACAGTTGTTAAAGATGAAACCGAAGCAGTTCTTGGCATGGTTTCCTGCTTGGATTAATTTGCTAATTGCAGTTCTTTGATACCTGCATCAATGCTGTACAGTTCAAATAGCAAGCGGTTGAATTACAGAAATGATGTGGATCGTGCATTTCAGTTCTGACAAGTGGAAAGTAACGGTCCCCTCCTTGCATGCATAGGTGCCCTTAGACAAATACATAATTGGGTGTGTGATTGTGACACATATCAAGGGTCTACAGAAAGCCATGTGGAGCCAGTGTGATATTCTTCATGAAGGCTAAAGTAAAATTGTACAACAGCTGCTGTACCATGCAGAAAAAAATTTATCATTTAGTGTATGATTAACTGACCATGAATAGCATCTTACTCAGAGTATGATGTGATATACAATATCTGGTTTAGCATCCCAAAATAACTACGGCTATGAGGAACACAATAGTTGAGGGCTCCGGTATAATTTCGACCACCTGGGGTTCTTTTACATGCACTGACACCGCACGGTGCATGACGGCCTATTGTTTCGCCTCTATTGAAGTGCCCCTGCTGTGGCTGGAACCAAATCTGCATCTTTCGGTTCAGCAGCCAAGCACTCTAACTACTGAGCCAGCACAACGGGGCCAAGTATCAAAATGCGTGCCATTACATTTCCTTCTAGCCTGTGGTTTTCTTCACAGAACTAATGTATACAAGGAAAAGTAAATAGCAAGAAAACACTAGTTTTATTGCACATTATATTCACACTTCAGCAAACATACTCTAGGAAAAAATTTCTCATAATGATTGCATGGAAACCATGAACACCTTACAAAAACTAAACAATGCACTTACTCCACTCCAATTATTAATGGGCAAGGTTGCATCTATGCTACTACACTGCACTTATCTCAAAACCACAAGCCCCATCTGCTTTGGCCAATCACTTGATGAAACTAACGGAGACAGATGTCGCACACCACAGACTGGTCGTCTCGCAACATACCTCTGCATATGTTGCATTTCAATTTCGTGCCTTTTCACTTAGCTTCAACTGTTGCCAGCATTACTAGTCCCCCATCTTTTCTGAAATTCCTTTTTACGCTGTTGGGATCATCATCCTTGTTAACGATGGTCTCTGGAATTTTCGATGCCATCATTTTCACATCTTCCTCATCTGGAAGAACGAAGGAAATGACAAGCTTAGAGCAGAAAAAAAATTAGGGAGACTCCTAATCTCCACCTGTAAGGATATGGTGTGCCAGTGTTAATGGTTCTTGTCTGCAGATCCCACTGTGGATTCCCGTTAATTTACATGCCCTTTGCTACAAACATAATTACTAATTCCTTAATTCATGTCTCTGTTATCTCAGATATACTCATTAGCATACGGTCGTAGGCTGCCCTGTTAGGTGATAGACAACCTGGCATAGACCTCTGTAAGCCTCAACCTTTCTTAATTGGAGCTGGAACGTCCCAGAACATATTTCAAATATAACTTTGTAAGCTTGACTTTACAGCTCCTGCCATGTCATGTGGCCTCGTGACATTTGGCTCGTGGCACTTTTGGCTTGTGCACAGGGGTCATCTGTTAAATACTGGTTAACATGCATGAAAAATACATTTTCACACAAACTGGTGGCAAATGGTCAAGTGGTGCACTGCAGATTCTGCAATGTATACCTATATGCATGCAAGGATCGCATCATCACATAACATGATCAAGAGTTCTATCAGCACCTGTAGTTACATAGCATTTCAATGCCCATTAAAGGACCACCTCAGACAATGGTTGTTGTCACCACAAGACCTGTTCTAACAGCGTACTGACACCACTCCACTGAGCGATGGACATGTATATGCATACCCTAGATAGCTCATGATTGTGGATCTCATTTATTTCTATGACTTCCAAGGAGTTCCTGTCGTCAGAAACCCTACACTTTATGAAATCGGGACAGTTGTCTTGAAAGGTGATGAAAAGAAATAACCAGGTTACCTTGACGCAATGCTAAATTACAGAGGGTGAATATGCTGCATGAAGATACCAAGAAGCTTGTACAAAGAAAAGTGAGAGTGAAATGGCAGGATTTTTGAAACATTGAAATAAACTACAAACTATACTTGTCAAACCTGTCATTAAGGAATGGAAATCATGCAGTAATCAAAAACACAACATGGAGGCCATTTTAGGTCATCTTCACAAAACACATACCCACACCTGACACACAGCTTCATACTTATGAAAGAGAACAAACCAATATGTAAGGAGTGTGGAGATGAACTAACAATGAACCATATCTTACACGTGTGCCAGAGTCGAGAAAATAAGAGGAAACATTTGTACAATTTTGCAACAGATCCCTTTCCATCCCAGCATGATCGTAGGAGAGATGTGCAAAATTCCTGCATTTTTGATTTCCTAAAATGTTCCAAAACAAGCTACATCCTAGAGAACATTTTAGTCATTACACACAAAATAAATACATTAAACCTTGTTCTTGGTGCATGGCAGAATTAGTCACTTATGCATCATAAAAATCAACACAATGCTGTTGGGTATACCTTGGTTAGCTATGTTATATGAGACAAGCTTTCGGTCTAGTGTGGTCCTTATTCACGTGACAGCGCTGTCATGAGGGTCTATGTCCCAGCGATCGGAAAGTGACCTGTTCCAATAATTTTACAAACTGAGGGCGATTCTACAGATTTCTAAAGACTGGAGTGCTCAACTGTTTTATCAACGTTCGCCTGCTTTGACAGCCTGGAGTGAAACTGTTGAAGAGAATACATTTTTGAACATTTACCGTGTTTCTAAAGGCGCTGCTTTCAATTACGGGGCCCACAAAAAGCAGCTGAATGTCAAACGCCGCCTAGGTAGGCTTCCTAGCAAGACAGCGGTGTAGCGTGGAAAATCGCTCCGCCGGTACATCGCTGGCGCCGCTGACTTGACAGGCGAACTGTTCAAACTTACAGTATACTGACCACACCTGAAACACTGAATTGCGCATGATCAAGGCAGAATTTCTCTAACACTGAGCACTGGTAGCTATCGATTTCGCGCCCAATATTGTGAAAATTTTCCTCTCTTCGATCATTGATACGTCCACGGCTGAACATTTATGCGCCTCGGGGTAGGCCAGCCGTTGGAACATGGATGCGTGGTTGTAGCAACGATCACTTGCATGGCACACTCTGCAAAATTCCAAGAGTCAGGTTCTGCAACGAAATGTGCAGCGCACATTTTCTACCGCGTACCTAAGTCTGGCGATGCATGCATATCGATCCCGGTCGTTTCAAAGCTGCGCGGCCGTTCAGTCGGGTCACGCTAACCTCGAGCATGCGGGGGTTTAAACTACATGTACGCAAAATTCAACGACAAGAAAAAGATGCAGGCTAAGCACTTTAGTCTAGGCTTCCCCTAAATACCAAAGAACATTGCTGTTCACAGGGAATTCGGATCATTCGCGCTTCCGGCTTTCCGGTTGTGCACTCTTGCGGTGCGGTGCAGTAGGTCTTCGCCTCGACGAGTCGATGTGCAGCTCGCCGGAGTAGCCTCTAGTAGATTCGGCATGTCTTCTGCCACGGCTCTGAGGTAGAATTTAAACGAAGAATTTAGCTAGAAACATCCTGTTTCCTCGGTCTGCGTGTGAGGAACGAGCATAATGTCATTTTACATACATACTTTGGACTGCCGAATGTTCTGCACGGCGAGGTGTGTGTGTGTGTGTTGTGCCGGCGCTAGATCTTCGGAGGTCGATGCAGGACCTGAGACAGCGTAAATGGTAGGAATAGCTCGCTCGCATTACGGGCAGATCGAGGCGATAGTTTAGTGCGAAGCGAAAGCTGCTCGTGAATGTGCGTATCTCGATGCCAGCTGGTGGAGTAGCATCGCCTGCAGCTATGTGCGTGACAGCGATACTTGTACACAATCCTGAATGAAGACCGTGATCTATATTAGAACGGATGCACTCTTCGTAGCACCTCATCGAGAGTCGCGGCTAGCTGATATCAGAGGATAAGATTCATTCACGCGTAGCAAGCGGAATGTGGCCGCGTTCGACGTGCATATAGTCATGAGCCTGTATATCGACGTCCGCCGTATCTTTTCGAGAATCGAATGGATACGTCGGACGTACCTTTAGACACTTCGATTATATTATGCAACTCGAGCCATGCTTAGCAAAAATGCTGAAATATCATGTATCTAATTCGCACAACGTAAGTGGCTTTTTACTTTGCGCTGCTATTCCCCAGCAATCGACTAGGCGGTGTTCAGACGGGCGGGCCGTATGTATCATGGGAAAGCATCATCCACCACCACTCCTACTCGGAGCGCACGCGATCGGCAGGCGCCGAGTCACTGCCATTCCGAGCTACTCGAAAGTGCCGTTTTCGTCACATATGATAACTAATTGTTCCGCTCGGACAGTCCGCTGTCCAGTCCGATCGTCTGAACAGAGAAGGTAGTGAGTAGTGACTTACCAGAATCATTTTTTTTTTTTTTTTTTTTCTGACGCTGGATGGCTTGCAAAGGCCTTTGCGAACGCCTTCATTGCGCAGCGGAGCGAGCGCTCGTTCGCCGTCGGCGGATCCCTAGAAATCGTTGCAACTTCTTTCGACGGCGCCTTCTCCCTGCGCTGTACAGTGTATGTACAGGATGGTGGCGATCTCGAGCTACTTGCTGGTCGTCCGCCGCACTGAAACGCTTGCGCATGATGTTTTCTTGGCACGGCCGGGGCAAGGGTATTACAGCATTTGATGACGCCAATGTGAAAACGGGAGAACTATGTGCCCGTTGCGCACAGCAGCACTCTACAAGCACTCGTAGCACCATCCCATCGGCGCTTGGCTTAGCTTGGCGGCTTGGCTCCATGGCTGCTGAACTCTCGTGAGATCTCGCGAGATTAGGACGTCACGCGGCATACGTCTCCGGAGTACGTCTCCAGCGCCTGTACGTATCGGCAGTGTTCACGCATGCGCAGTAGGCGTCCGATACGTCTACGTCTGTACGTCTCCGGGAGACGTCATACGTCTCCGGTTATCCGGTTAGTCCGAGAATGACCGAATATCTGTCTTGGTGACTGGCCTGGGGAATTCTGTTATTGCCGCTACCTTTAGTTCTAGCGGATGCCGATAACCGCGTCCGACAATGTGACCTAAGTAAGTCACTTGAGCTTTTCCCAACTGACATTTCTCCGCTCTCACAGTCAAGCCTGCCTCACGTAACCGTGTCAGTACATCCCTCAAATGACAGAGGTGTTCCTCCCAGCTATGAGAAAAGACAGCTATTTCATCCAAATATGGAAGAGCATAGTCCTCCATACCCTGTAGCACACGGTCCATGAGACGGGAAAAACAAAAGGGAGCGTTTTTGAGGCCAAAAGTAAGGACGAGAGGACGAAATCTTCCTGGAGGGGAAATAAAAGTGGCGATTCGGCTCGCTTTCTCGGTCAGAGGCACCTGCCAATATCCCCTAATGAGGTCCAGCGTGAATATATAATGAGCACCACTTATGGCCTCAACCCTTTCCTCAAGATTCGGAATCGGGTAGCTCTGATAACGTGTGATCTCATTCAGACGGCGGTAGTCGATACATGGACGAGGGTCTTTACCTGGCGCCTCAACCAATATGATGGGGGACGTGTATTCACTCTCGGATGGTACAATCAGCCCCATGTCTAACATCCGCTGAATCTCAGTTGCCAATATTTCCTTCTACCGGGGTGAAACCCGGTAAGGCCTGCACCGGATGGGCTTGTCGCAAATTAGCTCTATATCATGTTCGATCAAGTTAGTCCTGCTGGGCCGGTCAACAAAGCAATCTCTGAACTCTCGCAGAAGCGTTTCTAGCTCTTCTTTCTGTTTATCTTCCAGTATGACGTCGCATTCAATTTTCTGGCAAAGTTTTTCGAGTGCGGAATCTAGTTGTACTTCTGAAAAAAAAAAAAAATCATTTTCCATCTCTTCAGGAACATTTAGAGCGAGCTGCACAACGGGTTCCCTCTGTCTGCACGGTTTCATTAAATTAGTGTGGTAGATCCTCACCTCTTTGCGTTTTCCCGGCATTTTAATAACATAGTGTCCGAAATCTGCTGGACAACCTCTGCGGGACCCTCCAATAAAACATCTAGTTTGTTCTTCCGCGACGCAGTCAGTATGAGCACTTTGTCTCCAACAGCAAAAGTTCGTTTTCGGGCGTTCCGGTCGTAATATAGTTTCGCCTTGCCCTGAGCTGATTTCATGTTGGCCTCCACTAGCTCGCGACATGACTGAAGACGTTCTAGTAGCTGCAACACATACTCAACCACTGTGGGGTCCTCTCCGCGCCCTTCCCATGCCTCGCGGAGCACCTGAAGCGGGGACCTCATTGAACGGCCGTTCTGCTGGGCTGAAGCCGATATGTGGCACGGACCTCAACACAAACATGGTAGCTGGCAAGGAAGCCTCCCAATCTGTTTTGTTTTCATGGCACAAAGCCCTTAGCACTCTATTCAACACGGAGTGCCAGGCATCTACACTGTTGCTCTGTGGGTGCCGTACGGAACTATGTATAATGCGAATACCGCATCTCTCAAGGAAGGTATTTGTCAGAGCGCTGGTAAAGACGCTGCCCTGATCACTCTGCACTTCGGCCGGAAAACCCACTCGAGAAAACACAAAAAGCAGCGCTTCGACCACCTCTACCGAGCTTACTTTCTTAAGTGGGACGACTTCCGGGAATTTGATGGCCGGACATATTATAGTCAAAATATATCTGTAACCTGACGTAGTTACAGGCAACGGTCCCACTACATCTACAACACGCCGAAAGGGCTCTGTGATTATGGGCACTAATTTCATAGGTGCCTTTCTGGTCTCGTGTGGTTTGCCAATTCTCTTGCAAGTGTCGCATGTCTGAACAAATTTTTCGACGTCTTTAAAACATCCGGGCCAGGAGAATTCTCTCAGCAGTCTGTCTTTAGTTTTTTTTTTTTTTTTTTTTTTATACCCAAGTGACAGGCCCAACCTTTTCCATGCGAGAGGGCGAGAACTTGAGCTCTATACTTAGATGGGACAACAAGCTGGTCGTGTTCTACTCCTTTCCTGTCCTTATACTGGCGATACCATAGGCCAGACCGGCGCTGGAAAGCAATGTTTTTGCGTGATACACCCGTTTCTCTTTGGTCGCTCAAGTGGTCGCAACGCTAGCTGCCAGCAATTCGAGCACATTCTCCAGATTTACCGTGGTGGAAGGGCCCTGGTACACGCGAATGGGAGGCCGAATTAGATGCATAGGGCAGTGACCACACGTCAATACGCATAATTCTAATCCGGCAACAATAAAAACATCAAAAGAAATGTATCCTTAACGCACTCGGGTGGTGTTCGACAAGATTCTCGCACCAACGCTGTCACCCAGATGCGTTGGTATCAGTATTGCAAGCTGTTCTTAAGGAACACACCATCACTACAACTGTAAGCGAGGATCAGCAAACTCCAGATCTTCATCTTCTCCAATTATATGCATACACGTAGAAAACGAGCGGAGATAGAGGCTAACCGGCACCCTGAGGATATTCAAAGAAAAATAGCTCTCAATCGACTGACAGCTCCGGCACGTCGCCATGAAAACAACTCGCCCAACAAAGATTGACTGAATGGTGCAGTAATTTGGCCACAAATAAGGACAACAAAATTATCTGGAGGACATTCAGAGCAATGGAAAAAAAGAGACAGATTAAAGATCATGCGGAAAGTATCCGACTTGCCCTACAGATAACGCCGAAGGAGTTTTCCAAATCATGTGCAGCCTGCCGCCCCACCGCCGACAAATGACTCAGTAGATAATTCAGGATTGACATCTCCGTTTACAACATTGCAGCTGATGTTTGCCATAAAATATTGGAAGAACAAAACAACGCCGGGACATGATGGAATCCCATACGAAGCGTTTACTAAACTTAGAAGGAGAAGCTCTTGTTGTCGTTTTGGCTGTAATCAACGACGTATGGGGAAAAGGGGAAATTCCAAAAGAACAGAAACATTCGGTCGTCCTCCCCATTCCGAAGGCCGGAAAATCTGCAACCAGCATAGAGTAATTGCCTTCTATATCCTTAACGCCTACAATTTGTAAACTATATGAAAAGATGGCCGCCACACGCTTATCGTGGTGGCTTGAAAGAGAAAAAAAATATCATCCACGACAAATTGGATTTAGATCAAACCTTGGCACATGTCACAAACCCCCTCCTTTACGGTCAACAGAGGCACGGGATCTCCTTTACTGTTACCCGTGGTCCCTCTATGAGGTTTGGGAAGACAAAAGTTAGGCTGGTCGACCCGTGAAGTACGTGTGTCGGTGTGTGATTGAAGAATAAGTTCAAGATGGGCACTGTTTTTTACAAACAATTGAATATATATAGCAGTCCAAATTACACTACATAATAATAGAGTACAATAAAAAATAAAAAACCACGACACGATCGTGATAAAAGACTACTCGCTAAATGACAAGAGGAAAACGTGACAATGAACAAAACACTGCGGTAAAAAGAAGACTTATAAAAATAACAAAGCAAGTATTGCAGATATAATAAGTATGGGCAAGGGTTAAACAAAAAACAGCGTAAAATACTAAGTCAGATCAAGGATAACAAAGGCAAAAGCAATATTCAATTAACCAGCAGTCTGTGGCAAAAAGGTATTCTTACAGCATTGTCAGATGAGGCGTCGAAGGCTGAGTTGATCGGTAACGGCAGCCGTACAGATGAGGAGAACGATGCGTTGATCGCGGGCTCGGTGAAACACAAGACGCTTTCCCAGAGCGGCCGCGAGAGAGGCCCGGAAGACTGAATCTTCCCAGAGCGCACTACCACGGGCGTGCCGCGATATGCGTTTTTATACCCTCGGCTGGCCGCGCTGTGGCCGCGTCAAGGGCGAGCGGTCGCTGCCCCGAACATCATGTCGAAGTATGCTCGGAAGAGCGGGGAGATCCCGTAAGTTCCGCTCTATAGGTGAGGCAGCTTGTGACAGCACACAAAGAGGATTGGCAATATTGGCTGAATTCTACAGGTGTCTCCTCATAGCCATCTTGTGCGCATGGTGGTGGCTACAGACGTGAACAAGGCATATGACAATGTGCCACATTCTAAGATAATTAGGAACTTGGAAGATTTAGGAATTTATTTGCAGGTTACAAAAGTTGTATTTAATTACTTCAAGACCGGAAATTCTCTATTAGGCTCAGTGGAGAACAGGTTGGAAGTTACAAATGAAACAGTGGAGTACCACAAGGTTCAGTCTTAGCCCCTTTACTGTTTAATATAGCGTTCATACCATAGGCAAAACAAGGCGAAATACCAAATATAGAGGGCCTGATTTATGCTGATCACGTCGCAATATGGTCAACACATAAACATCTACCGACGCAGAACTGTCAACTACAAGAAGCTTTAAACACTTTGGACGGGTACGTACGGGAAGCAGGACTGGAAATTTCGCCTAAAAAATCCAGTTACATTCATGTGGGGAACAAGAACGGAAGGAAGAAATTGCAAGATAACTTTACATAACTTCACGGCGTAACACCCGAGCGGCTAGCCATGTAGGCCCTCGGCTAAGATTTCTCACGTACACAGCATCCCCACACTCGAAAACCTTTCAAGGCACACTTTGACACAAATCCGCGCTTTCCATGTCGGGTTGAAGTCTTGACAGGGCAGAGCGGAAACTCCGTCCCAACATGAGCTCTGCTGGTGCCTTTCCGGTCTCAGAACGAGGGGTGGAGTGCTGCTTGAACAAGAAGAGATAAACTTTACACGCCACTGTGTCTTGTCTCTGCTTCTTCAGTGTGTACTTGAGCTTCAAAACCATCCTTTCTGCTCTTCCATTACTTGAAGGATGATACGGTGCTGTGTACATTACCTGTATGCCGTTTAGCTTCAGGAATTCCTAGAATTCCCTGCTTGAGAAAGCAGTCCCATTGTCAGACGCTATAAAATCTGCTAGACCGTACGATGCGAACATTATACTCAACTTTTCGATCACTGAAGAGGACTGAAGAGATGGCATTATATCGAGCTCAGCCCAGTTTGAAAACACATCCACTGCCACAAGAAAACAAACGCCTGTCTTGGGATCACTTTGCCTGTTCTCTTGACATGGTTTGCAGTGCCGAACGAAATCTTCAATCTGCGTGTCAGTTCTGGGCCACCAAACATCGGACCTCGCGAGAGCTTTCATAGCAGTAATTCCGGGATGATTTGCATGTAGCATGCCAAGAATTCGCTTCCGTATGTTCCGGTAGCACTACTCGGTTTCCCAAAAGGATGCAGTCGCGATCGACGGATAGCTCATATCGTCTGGCATGGTAGGTAGAATATTCTGATGGCACCTTGTGCTCGGGCCAACCGTCCATAATACACGTCTTCATTTGAAGTAGTAATTGAGGGTCATGCTTGGTAGAGGATGCCACTTGTGCAGTCACTGGGGGATACTCCAATGCTTCTAACAGAAGAACGTCGCCCGGCGCCTCGGTTTCACCTCGCGTCTCCTTTGCTGGTAATCTGCTTAAACAATCAGCATTGGCATGATCTTGCGTTTTCCGATAGTCAAGGTACTAACCATAAGCCGGCAGCATTAACGTTCAACGGAGCATGCGTGATGAGAATACAGCTGAAATTTGCTTCTCTTGTCGAAATATGCCGACTAGCGGTTTGTGATCTGTGAGAATAACGAACTTCCTTCCACAAAGATACTAGTGGAATTGACAGACGCCAAACACGATGGCTAAAGCATCTCGATCTATCTGGGCATACTTCCTCTCGGTCTTTGTTAACGTTCTTGACGCATACACGGTGGGTCTCGGTACACTAGCACTGCTCCCACTCCCACCGGTGAAGCATCGCATGACAGAACTAAAGGCGCACTGGGATCAAAATGCACCAGCATCGACTGGGACGTTACAAGCTGCTTCAGGCTTTCGAATGCTTCCTGGGCCCGTATTCCGAGTTTGCGTCGTTATCGAAGTGTCGCTATCTCCCGTGACCTCGAGTCATCTGATTGGCCGAAACGCCGGAACCGGGTGTTGCCACTACGGAACTGGAAAAGGTGGCAACATCATGTTGCGGCATTTCCACCAATCATATGACCCGAGGTTGGGAAGATAGCGACACTTTCGATAACGACGCAAACTCGGAATACGGACCCTGGTGTTCTTCACGTCAACTCCACGTAACGTTAGTCTCGAGTAGACGATACAAAACTTAGCGACCACGGGGCGGCCTTTCAAGAAACGGTTATAAAAGTTCGCCATACCGAGAAATGCTTGCAGCTCATTCTTGGTTTCCGGTACAGGCACCTGATGAATCGCTTCTACATTAGCTTTCGATGGTAGATGCGACGCGAGTCTATCCGGTGGCCTAGGAATTCCAGGCTTTCTTAAAAATCTCGCGCTTTGCCGACTGGACCCGCAGTCCCGTTCTTGCAACTCGTTCGCAGACCTCGGCAAGCATTTGGCTGTGCTCTTCAGCTGTTTCACTAGCCATCAGAATGTCGTCCAGGTACACTGCTACTTGCGGCGGACCCGCGAGGACTGTGTCCATTACGTGTTGGAACAACCCGCGGGAGCTACCAACACTCCATACGGTAAACGTCGCACGTTGTACAACCCTTTCACAGTGTTTATCGTGAGAACCTGCACTGTGGCGCCATCAACTACAAGTTGCTGGTACGCCTGCGTCAGGTCCAACTTCGAACACACGCGGCGTTTGCCCATTTTTGCGAATAATTCTTGGCTCGTAGGCAAAGGATAACCATTGCTTCTCAACGCTTGGTTGACTCTGCTTCGGTAGTCACCGCAGATTCTGAGCGATTCATTTATTTTCGAGCAACGTCTACAGGTGTAGCCAATTCTGAATACTGTGTTGCTTGCAGAATTCTTTGTCTCCCCAATCTGTCCAACTCAGCTATGAAATCGTCCTTAAACGCGAACGGAATGCTGCGACATTTTGAGAACTGTTACGACCAAGCATCCGCATTTGCGCGCTCTATTGTTCGCCTGTGGGCATGGATAAGTGCTGTGAATATGTGGTGATGGTCCAATGGCTCTAAGTGAGCCTGTTTCCAGGAATCCTGTTTTGTAAGCCTGTTTTGCTTTGTGGACACTCTGCAAATGCCAAATTGACCCTGCCAAGAGAACGTCTGGAAAAACACAAAGAAACGTCCCCCTGCGGGAAATGCAGGAAGTGCTTTATTTCTTTTGTTCACCCTTCCAGTCGATAAGCCCTATCGTCCAGTGAGGAATGCCTACTTTCCAAAGGAGACGACAGAGTGACATGTCCGCTGACGTGCAGGACAAGAAAGGAGCATGACGCATACAGCCATTAAGTGATTTCCCAGGAATGCAGGAAAGATTTGCAATTGTCGAAAACGGACAATGCTGGGAGCGGATGCGGCGCCACGTGCACTCGGGTTTCTGAGAAGTAAAACCACTTGTCAGAACCAGCCTGTGGTTTCTTTGCTGAAGAATAGAAATGTACCTCCTCTCCTCGCCGTTCCCAAGCTTTTCCCGCCAACAAGTGATCACGCCCAACGAATGAATGCCGGACCAGTCAGTGCTTCAGACCATCAGTGCAGTGATGTGTTCGATTGGATGCCGATACCTGAGGGGCGTGCCCTGGATTTGGTTGGTCAGCATCTTCAGAGAGGGGCTGGACATAGGGGGTTTTAAGGACGCTGCAGAGCACGAAATGTCGCTCTGGGCCCTGGGTAAACGGCTCATCCAGTCGCTTCTCGCTATGAACTCTTAACGCTTGTCATTTTGCTGATGTACCCTTCTTTTTCGTGTAAATAATCTTGTAAATAAGTTTCTCAAAGTGCCATTAAACCTGCTTGTACATATTTCACCAACTTCGAGGATTCAATCCTACTTCAACCCCGAGTCTCTGCACGCTACCAAGTGAAGGCCGGGTCGACGTAGCCCCAGCGTCACGACAACTGGTGACCAGCGTTGGGATCTGAATCTACAAGCCACAACATCTGATGACTGGAGGTGGGATCTGGATCTACAAGCTACAACAACTGGTGATTCGAGGTGGATCAGAATCTACAAGCCACATCTTGTGATCGGAGGTGGCATCTCAAGCAACAAGCAGGAGCAACAATCGGCCAACAAGAAAGCAGCTCGGAACATCGATCGCATGTGTGGGTGAGTGCTTGGCTTTTCTTCTGATGTGGACCAGGTTCTAGAACAGGGTTAGATTTTAGAACTGGTAAAAAGTGTTGAAACGCCTTTAGGTTTGGTAGTTTGCACTGTTGTTTTGGAAGTAGCCGACACTCGGAGCGATCATGGACCTACAAAAGCTGCAGAAACCGGACCTGTTGCTATTGTGTGAGGAATTGGGAATTGATACAAGTGGTTTGGCACGAAAACCCTTGATTATAAAGGCAATCACTGATCTGGGAACCGATGATGAGGAGCTCAGTGAAGCATGGAACCTCATCGGGCAAAAAAAGGAACAGCTCAGACAGCAGAAAGAGCGGGAAAAAGAGGAAAGGGAGCGCGAACGTCAGAGGGAAAAAGAGGAAAGGGAGCGTGAACTTGAGAGGGAAAAAGAGGAAAGGGAGCATGAACGTGAGAAGCTTGAAAGAGAAGCAAAAAAGCTGGACCAAGAAATTGAGCTCCGGAAATTAGAACTAGAGTTGAGCAAGAGGTCGGGCGATTGTCCCCAGCTAGCGGTACCTCGTCTCAACAAGGAGGCAGATTTCAAGATGTCAAAGTACATGCAGCCATATGTGATATCAGGGGATATCGGTCTGTATCTGGCTAACTTTGAGCGAACCTGCGAAAAACTGTCCTTCCAGCGAGACACGTGGTCTCAGAGATTATTGACGGTTCTGCCCTGCGAGGCAGCGGAGGTTGTCGCGCGGCTTAGCAAGGAGGACGCGGACAACTACGAGAAGGTCAAGGCTTGCCTTCTGAAAAAGTATAGGCTTAGCGCCGAGGCGTTCAGACAACGTTTTCGGAACGCTACTAAGTCCAGGGACGAGAGTTACCCTGAATTCCTGTACAATTTAAGAGTTAATTTGGGCGAGTGGCTAAAGAGCACTGATTCCTACAGTGATAGGGACGCTGTAGTCGAGCGAATTCTTTTGGAGCAGTTTTATAACTGCCTCCCAGAAAAAGAAAGAAATTGGTTACAGGACCGAGGCGAAATTAAGTCGGCAACTGAAGCTGCCGAACTTATTGAGGAGTATGCTTCGCGCCGACAATTCAGCAACCCAGCAGTGGATAGGCCCCGCAATCCCAAGTTCAGTGTGAAAAACCGTCAGGAAAGGCACTTTGCTAGAGTTGGAAACGAAGAAATGAAGGTTTCTTCAGGCAAATTCCCTAGAAAGGACGGCAGTGAGAAAAGTGGGGAAGTGACCAACGTGCAGAACACAAAGAATAAGCTTGAGGCTAGGAAGCCGCTCACATGCTTTAGGTGTAATGAGCAGGGTCACATTGCCGTCAACTGCCGGAAAGAAAAGATTGCTTTCTCGTATGTCAGGGACTGCGATGAAAATATGCAGCTTTTGGAACCCTACCTGCATGACCTAGTAGTCAACGGGAAGCCTTGCAAGGTACTGCGCGATTCGGCCGCAACGATGGATGTTGTCCATCCGGCGTATGTGTCGCCTTCCGACTATACCGGGCAGTGTGCATGGATTCGCCAGGTAGTGGAGGAACAGAGTGTGTGCTTGCCAATCGCGAACGTGGTCATCGAGGGCCCTTTCGGCAAGTTAACAACCGAGGCTGCCGTTTCAGGAAAGCTTCCTAAGTGCTATCCGTATTTGTTCTCCAACAAATCGGACATGCTGCTGCGAAAGAGGGGCATCCTTTTCGGAGACAGAGTTGTGCAAGCCTTAACACGTTCAAAGGCGCGAGAACTAGCTACACTGCTCATTCCAGAAAAATCCACAGCGGAGGAAACGGCAGTTAAAACAGTGGTAAATGCGGAAGATAGCAGGTCAGAAAACTTTGAGAGCGAGGCATCTCAGATATGTCAACTTGAAAGTGAGCTTGATGAGACGCGGAATGAGGACGTTCTTGAGAGTAACCTCTTGCCGCCAGTGTCTAGTAATCTCACGAGACTTTTAAGTGGAACTCGAGAGGACTTAGCTATGGAGCAAGCCAATGATCCCAAGATACAGGAGATAAGAGAGCGCCACCGCGCCACTAAGACAGCAAAGAACATTTCTTTTGAGATGAGAAAGGGAGTGCTGTATCGCTTATTCAAGGATAAGCGCGGAGTAGAGCGGGACCAATTAGTCGTTCCCCAAAAGTACCGCGGAGACTTACTGCGACTTTCCCATGGCAGCTCGTGGTCATGTCACCTTGGAATAAGGAAAACAAAGCAGAGGCTGTTGCAAGAATACTATTGGCCTGGATGTTTTAAGGACACGGAAAATTTTGTACGATCATGCGACACGTGCCAGCGGGTTGGAAAGGCGCAAGATAAGTGGAAAGCTCCGATGGTGTTAGTACCAATCATTACCGAGCCGTTTCACCGGTTAGTAATAGATGTAGTTGGGCCACTTCCTGTGACAGAGTCAGGGTACCGTTATATCCTCACTATGTTATGCCCAGCCACAAAGTTTCCAGAGGCTGTTCCGCTGCGCGAGGTGACGTCCGAGAGTGTAGTGGATTCGCTGCTGTCAGTGTTTGCACGAGTTGGATTCCCTTCCGAGGTCCAAAGTGATCAGGGTAGCGTTTTCACGAGTGTCCTCACCACCTCATTTCTCGAGCGATGCGGCATTAAGGTAGTGCATAGCTCGATCCATCATCCGCAGAGCAACAGCGTAGAAAGATGGCACTCTGTTCTCAAACGAGTCCTGAGGGGACTGTGCTATGAAAACAAGCGCGAATGGGATACCTGCCTGCCTGCAGCGCTTTTCGCTTTGCGGTCAGTGCCGCACGAATCCACTGGATTTAGCCCAGCCGAGTTGGTGTACGGAAGGTCACTGCGCTCACCTTTGCGAATGGTGCGCGAAGCCTGGGAGGGGCGCGGAGAAGACCCAACAGTAGTAGAATTCATTCTGAACCTCTTGAATCGCTTACATAACACTAAGGAACTCGTTGAGGCCAGCATGAAGTCAGCCCAGGCTCGTTCCAAGGTGTACTATGATAAGACAGCCCGTCAAAGGACGTTTTGTATCGGGGACCAGGTGATGTTGCTGAGAAGTTCAAGGCAGAATAAGCTCGAAGTACAGTGGGAAGGACCGGCTGAAGTCGTTGCAAAGCTTTCTAACACTAACTACGCAGTGAAAATTCCCGGTAGGCGTAAAGAAGTGCGCATTTATCATTGCAATCTTATGAAGCCTTATGTGCAGAGGGAAGCCGTGGTAAATCTAACGTTAAACCTTCCCGAGGAGATGGGGGACAACTTGATTTGCCTCAGCGGAAAAGGAAGCAACGCTCAGGAGCTTCTCAAAAAGACGGAGCAGAGAGGAGAACTAAAGAAATCCCAGCTGTCCGATCTGGGCGAGATAATCACAGAGTTTGAGGCCTGCTTCGTGGACAGGCCAGGCAGAACTGATTTGACTGAGCACGATATTGAGCTGACTTCAGACGTGCCAGTGCGATCAAGGTGCTACCGATTTTCTCCAAGGCAAAGAGAAATTCTGGATAGGGAAGTAACTCGCATGCTGGAATTGGGAGTAATAAAACCCTCGGAAAGCGATTATGCTTCGCCTATGATCTTAGTAGAAGCTCCAGGTAAAGACCCTAGGCCTGTGGTAGACTACCGAAAGCTAAATTCTCTCACCAGGGATCAAGTGTATCCTATTCCGAATATTGAGGAGAGAGTAGAACAGGTCAGTAGAGCGGCATATGTGACTACGCTGGACCTTACTCGAGGATACTGGCAAGTACCGCTCACTGAACGCGCCAGCAGATACGCGGCTTTCGTCACTCCGACGCGCAGCTACCAGCCAACAATGATGAGTTTCGGGCTCAAAAATGCTCCATTTTGTTTTTCCCGACTCATGGATAGGGTTTTAAAGGGGTGTGAAACATTCGCAGTGCCTTACTTAGATGACATTGCGGTTTTTTCCGACTCATGGGCGGACCATATGGTACATCTAAGAGCTGTACTGAGCCTTTTGCGTCAAGCTGGACTAACCGTAAAGGCCGAGAAATGTTGCCTGGCAAGGGCGACCGTGGACTACTTGGGTCACAATGTAGGTCAAGGTTTCAGGAAACCCAGCGAGATTAAGATTTCTGCGGTAGCAGACTACCCGCGGCCGAGCACGAAGACGGAAATTCGAGCATTCCTGGGTCTGACTGGGTACTACAATCACTACATCCCTAACTATTCAGCTTTGGCTAGCCCTCTGACCGACGCTCTCCGCAAGACAGAACCGACAAATGTAGTCTGGGACGAACAAAAGGAAGCCTCCTTCGTAAACCTGAAGGCTGTGCTGATTAGCCGTCCGGTATTGCGAGCTCCAGACTATGGCCGAGAATTCACGGTCCAGTGTGATGCCAGTGATCGAGGGTTAGGTGCTGTTCTCTGCCAGAGAGATGACGACGGTAATGAGCACCCCGTGCTCTACCTGAGCAGAAAACTGAGTTCTAGAGAGAGAGCTTATTGCGCGTCAGAGAAAGAGTGCGCTTGCATTGTATGGGCCATTCAAAAATTGCAGTGCTATCTTGGAGGGACCAAATTCACCGTAGAGACGGACCATTGTCCCCTGGCTTGGCTGCAAACTGCGACATCGAAAAACAGTCGCCTTCTTAGGTGGAGCTTGATTTTACAGCAATACAGTTTTCAAATAAGATACAAAAAGGGGAAGTTAAATGGGAATGCGGACGCGCTTAGCCGCTCTTTCTAAGCGGTCCGAGATGTTCCTCACCATGTATCGAAATTGATAATCAGGTTTTTTTTTTTTTTTCCGTGCGCTTGTATATGTGTGACTATGTAAAGCAGCACGTTTGGTTTTCTAGGCATACGTGGGTCCTGAACGTCTTGAGAGTGGGCTTTTCTCGAACAACAATGGCAGTTTTCTTTTAACCTGGTCTCTTCGGACGGGAGCCGAGTGCTTGCTTCGACATGTGGTTGAGTTTCAGACAGCTCGAGCAATTTGGCCTACAACAATCAAGACAACGCGACAAGCAACAGCGAGCTTCAAGCGTTCACGTGCAGGCCATTAAGTCGTCTCTTCATGCAGCAGCTGGGACTGCTGCCCTCCGAGACTCTTCTGGCGGGGGAGGAGGCTGTTACGACCAAGCATCCGCATTTGCGCGCTCTATTGTTCGCCTGTGGGCATGGATAAGTGCTGTGAATATGTGGTGATGGTCCAATGGCTCTAAGTGAGCCTGTTTCCAGGAATCCTGTTTTGTAAGCCTGTTTTGCTTTGTGGACACTCTGCAAATGCCAAATTGACCCTGCCAAGAGAACGTCTGGAAAAACACAAAGAAACGTCCCCCTGCGGGAAATGCAGGAAGTGCTTTATTTCTTTTGTTCACCCTTCCAGTCGATAAGCCCTATCGTCCAGTGAGGAATGCCTACTTTCCAAAGGAGACGACAGAGTGACATGTCCGCTGACGTGCAGGACAAGAAAGGAGCATGACGCATACAGCCATTAAGTGATTTCCCAGGAATGCAGGAAAGATTTGCAATTGTCGAAAACGGACAATGCTGGGAGCGGATGCGGCGCCACGTGCACTCGGGTTTCTGAGAAGTAAAACCACTTGTCAGAACCAGCCTGTGGTTTCTTTGCTGAAGAATAGAAATGTACCTCCTCTCCTCGCCGTTCCCAAGCTTTTCCCGCCAACAAGTGATCACGCCCAACGAATGAATGCCGGACCAGTCAGTGCTTCAGACCATCAGTGCAGTGATGTGTTCGATTGGATGCCGATACCTGAGGGGCGTGCCCTGGATTTGGTTGGTCAGCATCTTCAGAGAGGGGCTGGACATAGGGGGTTTTAAGGACGCTGCAGAGCACGAAATGTCGCTCTGGGCCCTGGGTAAACGGCTCATCCAGTCGCTTCTCGCTATGAACTCTTAACGCTTGTCATTTTGCTGATGTACCCTTCTTTTTCGTGTAAATAATCTTGTAAATAAGTTTCTCAAAGTGCCATTAAACCTGCTTGTACATATTTCACCAACTTCGAGGATTCAATCCTACTTCAACCCCGAGTCTCTGCACGCTACCAAGTGAAGGCCGGGTCGACGTAGCCCCAGCGTCACGACAGAACCCTTGGCTGGGCGTCCTGCTCGAGCTCAGTGTGAATGGGCGGCAGTGTAGCGCCTGGAAATGACTAGCTAAAATGTCTGCATACTTTGACAGGATAGCTTCTTGCCTGCTACTCACGGTGTGAAGACCGGTAATCTCTATATTTAATGCCTTGAATCAGTCACGGCCTGGAAGTGTGCTGCCGTATTTCTCACTACCAGTAGCGGCAACTCGCAATTTCGCCCTTTGAATTCTACGGGAACCCTGGCTTTTCCCACAATGTCAAGGCCTTCTTTCGTCTATAGGTGACGCGTTGAGCATCTGATTCTTCCAGGTTGATGCTTTTAGCGACTTGTAGAGTTTTATATTTCTTGCCGCTGATGATTGACCTAGCTGCTCCGCAGTCTACTTTCATCTGTACGTTCTGACCACCAATGCTGATGGTGACAACAAATTTGGGACAGTTCGTTACCTGACTTATGCAGAGTAAAGCGTCGTAGTCAGTATGCGCCGGCGTGGATGCAGCCTCCAGCTGATGTTGCACTTGCCTTTTTTTTTTCTCGACACGCCTTGGCTAGATGCCCTTTTTTAGAGCAGTTGAAACAAATCACGTTCTTGAACTTGCAGCGATAAGCTTTTTGCTTGCCGCCACATCGAAAACACCTTTAGACCGGAACTTGACGCTCCGACACGGTTCTCGACCTCCTGCTCGTTTTTAGGGGGCGTGCTCACCTTTGCTGTCACGTCTACAGCTTCCTGCTTATGCTGGTTCAGTACGCGTTGCTTTTTACCTGCCTTTTCCGTGGTCACTGCGAGATTTTAAGCAATCTTGAACGTCAAATTTTTTGTATCAACAGTCCCTGCTGCGCAACGCTGTCCCTCAATCCGAATACCAGGTGGTAACGAAGCATTACAGCGAAGGGTAGCTGTTTGTCGCTGAAACCGCAGTTCTCAGCTAGCTTGCGTAAGGATGTGACGTATAGTAAGCTACAGATTCGTCGTACGGCTGGTCTCGCTTCAAAAAAACGTACATTGAGTATAACACTCAACGCTTCGGGTTCACGTGGTCCTTCACGGCGTCGACGATTACTTGGTACTCGACATTTGGCGGTCGTTGAGGTTTCACGAAAGTTGCCACAAGGAGTACGTTGTCCCCCCACAACAGCTCAGTAAAGCTGCCTTCTTGTCGGCGTCACTCGTCAGCTTGTTCGATGCGCAGCACAACTCGATACGCTCCGTGTATTCTTCCCAATAAGAATTTCCATTTCGACTAAACTCGCCGACGTGACTGCCGAGAGCAATCTAGACAACCGCGCCGTCGCAGGGTTAGACAGTGTCTCGTCGCCACTGTAATGATTGAGTTGGACGCGTCGAAGCCGGAGGCAAATGTTTATTGAAACAATTAAGCGTACAAGAACAGGGCACATATATATACAAGTGGAAAAAGGAGGCGAACATGTGATGATCTCACGATAACACACTCCGTGATCTTATCGGCACGTGACAGAAACAAGGTATACAGATTACGACATCGGCATGTTATCACGTTATCACACATATGTTGCTTGCGTATTGTAAAAATGTAATCCCGTACAGTGTTGGCCAAGCCTTGAACAATATAGTTCAGTTCAGTCGTGTCCGACTCTTCGTAACCCTATGGACCTTATCACACCACGCTTTCCGGTCTCTCACTATCTTCCTAACATCACATAACTTCATCTGCAGCGCCTCGAGCATGCCATCTAACCACCGCGTTCGCTGCCTACCCCTTCTCCGGTGACCCTCAACCTTTTCCAACATCAAATCTTTCTCCAGCGACTCCTCTCTTCTCATCAGATGACCAAAGTAGCTGAGCTTTAACTTTAGAATTTGACCCTCCAATGAACAGTCAGGGTTTATGGTCGACAATATCGTCTGATTTGATCGTCTGGTAGTCCAAGGAACTATCAAGAGTCTCCGCCAGCACCACAATTCAAACGCGTCAATTCTTCGGCGGTCAGCCTTCTTCACAGTCCAACTCTCGCATCCATACATCGCAACTGGAAAGACCATAGCACGAGTTATACGTATCTTGATTGGCATTCTAATGTCTCTGCTCTTTACTAGGCGGTCAAGGCTAGCCATGGCTTTCTTTCCCAGAAGCAGGCGTCTCCTAATTTCATGGCTGCAGTCTCCTTTCAGGGGAATCTTGGAGCCCAAGAAGAGAAAATCTGTCACAGCTTCCAGTTCTTGTCCCTTGATGCTCCAGGACTTGATAGGGCAAGACGCCATGATCTTTGTCTTTTTAATGCTCAATTTAAGCCCAAACTTCTCACTCTCTTCTTGTACGCGCATCAGAAGTCTCTTGAGTTCCACTTCACTTTCTGCTATTAAAGTGGTATCATCCGCATATCTGAGGTTGTTGATACGTTTTCCAGCAATCTTCACTCCAGCTGAAATAGACCAATCATTAACTCAGCACGGTCTGAAAATCGCCGGAGTTGCCCTTTAAAGAAGAACCCTGGGTGGTCGAAAGTTCTGGAGCCCTCCACTATGCCGGCTCTCAAAGCTTGAGTCACTTGGGGCCGTTCAAACTCCACAAAGCAACCAAACCAACCAACCCTAACATATAGCTCATGGTCACGCTCCAAAATTCTGGGCAAGCGTATATTTTAGTGGCAAGTTGTTTATGAAAGCAGTTTTTCACATGTAAAACTGCACCATGACGTGAGATTGTACATTGAGGGATATATTATACCGTTATACGGTTCAACCAGCTTCAGTCTCATCCAAATATGCTTTTAGGGTGCGGTATAGGGCATGAATATACACAGCCGAGGCGAAAAAGCTGTATTGTCCGCATAAACAAAAACTGTTATATTAAGAATGATGGGGCTGCGATTTACCAAAATTCTAAAAAGCAGCGGGGACAGAGCTTATCCTTTTAACACACTCCTTGACTGATCACACGTACAGTGGGCTTGGCAGCAGCGCATCGGAAACGATGTTCAGGAGACATTTTTGCTTCGTTCTTCAGGTGCTGGTGGGACTGATGCAAGTACAGCCACCCGTCTTCTGCTTGCCTGGAATGCCTACCGTCGTCGAGGATACCAACAACGAACTGTCAACACGTGCTGATGTGACAAGAGTCAGCGGAATCATCGCAGTCAGGATTTCTGCGCATGCCCCGACGTCTGGGACGGAAGAGCACGTGGTCCACCTAGCCTTTAAAAGGAGCCCTGCATCTGCGTTCATCTTCAGTGGGCTTGGCAGCAGCGCATCGGAAACGATGTTCAGGAGACATTTTTGCTTCGTTCTTCAGGTTTGTTCTTATATGCCTACTAAATGCTTCCGCAGCGATAACCGCTGCTTATTGCTGCTGCCTTGCCCACTATGCATTGCGTATTTTTTGTCGGATGTCTGTTCATTCGCAAAGGATCTATTATTATGCGGTGACATTGAATCTAACCCCGGTCCAACGCAGGAAGAAATGTTGCTTCAGCTTGTTGCAGGCCAAACCAATATGACTGCCTCTATTAACATGTTACTGGAAAAACAGAATACGCTCGAGAATAAAATCGGCGGTTTAACAGTTCGGATTACCAACCTGACTATCCTGCCTGGCAACAATAAACAAAGGGGTCAGTGATCTAAAAGCAACGGTAGGTCAGCTTGAAGAAGATAATTCATACATGCTAAAAAAATTGATGATTTAGAAAACAGAAGTAGGAGAAACAACTTGATTGTTTATGGTTTTGAGGAGGACGACGAAGAAAATCCTACCAGTCTTCAAAACGCGATCAGGAAAGAACTCTTTGAAGAAAAATTGCAAGTTGAAATCAATAGCGTAGAGAGGTGTCACAGGCTGGGAAAAAAAGAAGAAAGATCAAAGCCGTCCCATAATTATGAAGTTCCAGGACTACAGAGAAAAACTTGCGGTGTTACAGGCATGTTCGAAGCTGAAAGGAACCAAATTCTCTGTGGCTGAAGACTTCTCCAGCCCAGTTCGTGAAATTAGAAAAAAGCTGTGGCAAAGCTGCTCACTGGAGAAGGGTAACGGCGCTAAAGCCAAACTGATATTTGATAAGCTAGTTGTTGACGGTTCTATGTTCGGATGGGACGAAGTGAAGAATGAGCGCTATCGTATATCAAAAAAAGAGGGAATGACGGAGACATATTACGAACAAAAAGTTCACACTGATAAACGTCAACTGTCGAAGTATTGTCAGCAAAGCTACGCAACTTGAGGGCCTGCTTTTCACACATGATGTAGAAATCGCTGCACTCACTGAAACATGGTTGGGAAAACATATTTTTGACAGCGAATTCGTGCCACAAAACTACGAAGTTTTTCGAAAAGACCGAGATGGAAGGGGCGGTGGAGTGGCCATACTGTTCAAATCTTCATTGCAAATCTTTAGAATGCCAGATATTGACGATGTAGAAGGCATCTTTTGTAAATTTTACAAGAATAATGTTCGTTACATTTTAGGAGCCGTGTACGGGCCACCTAATTCCTCTGTGGAACTCCTACTGAATCTAAAAAAAATATATTGAACGCCATATAAAACAGAATGATAGGCTAATCTTGACTGGTGATTTTAATTTACCAAACATAGACTGGACTGCCTTTTCGTATTCTAATAACATCATTGAGCAAACTATGCTTGATATTTCCATTGACTTTGACCTGCTTCAGGTAGGTAAATATTGTACTAGATTTCACAATGGTTCACGTTCAATTCTTGATCTATTTTCTTGTAAATGGTGTTATCAAAGGAAACGTCGAATGCTATGTAACGACCGGTATTTCTGATCACAAAGCTGTTGTACTAACATTGATGAATTCAAACTTTGATCGCCGAAATACTGTCAGTTTCTTTCCTAATTTTTCTCGTGCACATGATGAATCTATTCTTGATATGCTTGACTTTCATTATGACCGCTTTATAAATTTTAATGGAAATGTGAATGACTTGTGGCTATTTTTCAAAAGTGTCGGCTTTCAGTGCATTGAACGCTTCGTTCCAAAAATTGCCAAAAAGTCTCCAAAATGTAACCCGTGGATTACACGAGAGACATTACGCTCACAGCGAAAACTAAAAAGAATGAAAAAAAGATTAAGAGTAGGAAACTGTTCCCAAACGATCATTGATGAACAAACAGAAAAACTAAAACAGCTGATTATCCATGATAAGGAAAGGTACTTTTCTACTCAGCTACCTACCTTCATTAAAACATCCCCTGAGAAATTCTGGAGGCAGATAACTCCAGCTTCACGATCTCATGATACTTTTAAAATAAATGGTATGTGTGAGCGTGATGATGCCGTGGTGTCCACGGCTTTCAATGATTACTTTAAATCGGTGTTTACGCAGGATGACGGCTCTCTTCCTTGCTATTCCGTGAATTTGCCTTCAATTCCTGATGTTGTGATTTCCGAGGCAGGTGTTCTCAATTTATTATTGAAGCTTGATTTTAAAAAAAAATCTCCCGGACCAGATGACATTCCCAAAGCATTCCTGAAGCGTTATGCAGAATGGTGTGCCAAGTATTTATGCATCTTATTTAACAAATCATTAAATGAAGGCTCATTACCGGATGACTGGAGAACGGCAAGAATTAAACCAATCCATAAGACTGGAGACAAAACATCTATTCAGAATTACCGTCCGATATTATTAACATCTACAGCATGCAAGGTTTTAGAACACATCATTCATAAACATATAGCAGATTTTCTTGAACAAAACGATTTTCTAACTAATGCACAGCACGGCTTCAGACGAGGATTTTCCACTGCCACTCAGCTAGTACAAACTATACATGATTTTGCGCAGGCAATAAATGAAGGAAAGCAGACTGACGCTATATTTATGGACTATTTGATAAAGTTTCGCATCACAAGCTTCTTCACAAATTAGGTAATGTACTAAAAAATGACAAATTACTCGCTTGGATTGCAGCCTACTTAAAGGTCCACGGAAACGGCCCCCAAGAAACCACTGATAAACGTGTTCAGTGTGTAGAACACATCCTTTTGAGCATTAACGCAAAGTATAACTCCTTGGAACAAAGCCAGCGATTTATTATTAATTTTTAAAAACAGCGTTTTTTGAAATTCGCGGGCAGAGGAAATGTCGCTTGGCGGTGTCGCATGGAACTATTTCCTAATCCCGTGACGTCACAGGTCGGTTGACTGGCAAGGCTTGCTAGAAGCTGCCATTCGCTGCGGTCACTGCAACCATGACGTCATGAACACACTTCCGGTAGCTGCGAAAGTCGTCTGCTCGTGCGCCGCTCGAACTCTGTGCGGGCTGTTACAGCTCGCCGCCCTTATCGGTTAGGTGGCCATTGCCCATTAAGTGCAACAACCGAAGCGACGCAGGAATCGGCAGAACGAAGCTGCATTTACAAATATCTTATTTATATAACGTGGTTTCAGGAGTATCGGAGTGTCGTCCGACGAGGCGTCAACAGCACGGTCAAGCACCGCACGATGGCAGCACCTCCTTGACCGCCGTAAACACCGCCGCTGTGGCCCCTCCTCCCGCATACCGTTCGCGAACGACACGGCGGATCGTTAGCACCGATGTCCGAAATAAAGCGTGCTAAAATTTGTTGGCGTCTGGAATATTGAGCCGAATATCAAGTATGAAGCCCTCGTGAGGATCGCTGACCAGCAGCAAATTGCTGGTAAGAGTGATAGCCGTGATACAAGCTAGTTTCTGCTCAAGCCAGCTGCCGCTGGTGCATTTCGGCTGATCCGATCTGCTCGTACTAGCTCTGCTATTAATGCGTCGGCAGAGTTAATCCTATAATTATTTTACTATGGCAGGATAGGAATCACTATAAGGCAGTTTCATAAGTAGACGATTTACGACAGCGTTGATCATGTTCCAAAGCGTCGACAGCCGCGGCTTCGAAGCGAAACAAAAGGCCTAGCGGCGACTAGGGACGGTCACGCACGGCGCCGGCGTTCGCCGCGCTCGCACGTTCCACCCCCGCGGTAATTGTGTAACGTACCTCAGCCTTCTCGCGGCACCCCGTGCTGCAAGCGTTGCAAACTCGTGTACTTTCATAGCTAAGGCCGCGTATTTTTTGGCGTTCTGCTCAGCAACAAGCCGTTCAAACGATACTGTAGGCACGACAAGGCTTACGCAGTCGCTGCGCTGTCGGCCGTAATCGAAGACGTCGGGCGGCACCATAATCTATACATCGATCTTTAAACGTGATACAGTGGGCAAATGAATAACTTTGTGAAGCAGACCCGCTCGTACGTTTCGCGCACTCGGGCGACGAGGAGTAGCTTCCGTCAACAGACGCCGTCATAACTATGGTCATAACCTCGGTTAACGACGCAAACCGAGGTCGTCAAGCTCGGTTTGCGGTAACCGCGGTTAGTGGTGCAACCATGGTTTGGTCCGCGGTGTAACATAGGATAACCACAGGTTCGCGGCTACACTAACCGTCGCTGCGCGAACTGGCGAACTCCTCAGGCGTGTGCGAGCGAGGACGGGTTGGCGCGAGTACGCCAGCGAGCGAGCGCGCGGCAACCGGAAGTTCGTCGAAGTGACGTATGTCTAGGCGGAGCTTTGAACTTGCTTGTATTCTTTGTTTTTTTATGGCTGCCTTCGGCGTACGAGTTGAGAGGGAAAATTGGAAGGGTCATTTTTAATCGCCGATATCTCTGGTGTTGCAGAAGCCAGATCGAAAATTTTTGCGGGAGAATGATGGGTGGTTCAATAACTATCAGTGTTATGGCGTTGTTTACCCTTCTTTGTGACCCCTTTCAGTGTACCTTTAAGAAACCGTCGTCAGTTTGTAATAGTGAATAATTCCTCTTCCTCTCCAGTTCCTGTAGATTCCGGCGTTCCCCGAGGATCTGTTCTTGGGCCACTCCTCTTCTTGATTTTTATTAATGATATTGTCGATAACGTCTCAGTTTCTGTTAGATTGTATGCTGATGATTGTGTGTTATATGAAAAGATTTCTACTGCTGAGGACCAAGTCCGGTTAAATAACAATTTCACTAAGGTAATAGCGTGGTGTGACCAATGGCAAATGTGTGTTAATTATGATAAAACAGTGTTCATGCGTATAACTAAGAAAAAGAAGCCTCTCTTGTTTAACTATACTGCTAAAAACAATGTTCTCTCTCAAGTGTATACATACAAGTACCTTGGCCTGCGGATTTGCCATAACCTCTCCTGGACAGAGCATGTTGACAACGTTGCAGCAAATGCCCTACGCAAACTATTTTTCCTCCGACGTGCTCTGAAGCTCAGCCCCCCCCCCAGTGTACGTTCACTTTCATATAACACTATTATTCGCCCTATGCTAGAATATGCCGTCATAATATGGGATCCTTTCACTAAATCTAACATTGCTAAATTAGACAGTGTCCGAAAGAAAGCAGTACGGTTTATTTACAATTCATATAACCGCACATCTATCACTGCTCTTCTTAATCAAAGTGGTTTGCTTCCAGTCTCTCACAGAAACCGCATCTGTCGCCTAAAGTTCTTTTTTCAGTTAATCAAAGTCCAGTACAATATTGAAACATCCAACATTATATCGTTCTCCTCGCGGTACAATACTAGACAACGGCATGATTTTACAGTCACACCATTACACGCACGAGTTAACACCTTTAAGTATTCCTTTTTGCCCAGAACCATTACAGACTGGAATAATCTAACTAATGATGCAGTAACGCAAACTTCACTAAAAAGGTTTGAAAACCACCTTTAACTTTTTTATATTGTTGTACCGCTACATTCCTGAGTTCCGTTTGTACATTTGCAATTGTGTTGTTCATATTTAAGATCGTTGTGTTGTTTCCAGCACTGATGTACTTCCATATTGTGTGCCCACCCTGCGAAGGTCTTGTAAAAGATCGCAGTATCAATAAATAAAAAACTAAATAATAAATAAATTAGAACAGAGGGTTCCGTCTGGGCAGTAAAAAGTCTATCCTTCAGAAATTCGCATACCCATTCATAAATACATTGTCACGTAGGGATTACAACGCCGTTGGCAACAAATAAGGGCTTGAACTTCACTTGATTAAACTATTTATTGAGCTGACTTGCACCCGTAAAAGAACTAAGCAATCGGCGGCAGCAATAGCAATAATCGATTTCGCCGGTCGTCGAACAAAGAATGCCCATCGATCAACCCTCAATTTAAAGGCGGCGAATAAACACCTAAATAAAGCCGCAAGCGGAGACTAGCACAACCTGGTACATTGCAGAAACATGCGCGAGTGGCCGAAATCTTCTAGAGACACCTCGGTGCATCTTGCGCGACAAAGAAAGTGATAAAGCTGCGTCTCGCGACAACGAGCAAAGAACAAGTAAAGATTTAAATGGTTTGCGGCATTGCTCCCCCCTTAAAAAGGCATCGACTCGATGCAAACACACTAAACAAACTAAACACACGAAGGTAAACAAAATATTAGATAATAAAATAACTTTAGCACGTGTAATAAAGTTTGAGGCGCGTAGCATGGACGATTTCTGGGCGAGCTTGGTGCCATTCGGATGTGGCCGTGCTGTCGGGGATAACCTCGTAGTCAGGCTGTCCGATGCGTCGAGGGATCTTGAATGGGCAGAAGTACCGCCGCAAGAGCTTCTCACTCAGTCCGCGACGGCGTATTGGGGTCCAAACCCACACTTGCTATCCTGGCTTGCAATCTGCGTCGCACGTTGTATCGTCGGGCGTCGGTGCGTTGCTGATCATTAATGCGGTGCCGAGCGAATCCTCGAGCTTCCTCTGCACGCTGCATGTAGGCGGCGGCGTCTTGATTATCCTCGTCTATCACGTGCGGCAGCATTCCGTCGATCGTTGTCTTCAGATCCCTGCCGTACACAAGCTTGAACGGGGTCGCTCTGGTTGTCTCCTTGATGACCGTGTTTACGAGAAAATCACGTACGGCAAGATGGAATCCCAGGTATTGTGTTCGGCATCGACATACATGGCGATCATGTCCGCGATCATTTTGTTGACGCGTTCCGTATAAGTCCGTTGGTCTGGGGATAGTATGCAGCTGTTCGTTGATGCATATTATGGCTATTCCAGGATGGCTTGCGTACCCTCTGCCGTAAATACCGTTCCCTTGTTCGTGATGAGCACTTCTGGGGCACCGTGTCGCAAGAGAATTTGTTCGACAAACACTTGGCGACTTCTGCCGCGGTACCATTGGGAAGTGCTTTCGCTTCGTCATAGTGGGTAAGTTGTCGGTGGCCAAGATGATCCACTTGTTACCCGTAGATGAAGATGTAAAGGGGCCGAGGAGATCTATCCAAGTTTGTTTAAATGGCATGGTCGTGGGTAGTATCGGGTTCAGCAGCCCAGCTGGTCTTATCGGCGGCGCCAAAGCGTCGCTGACACTCGCGGCACGTTTTAACGTAATGGGCAACATCGCCAGACAGACGCAGCTAGTGGTACTTCTCCAGGATTCGATGCAACGTGCGCGCAAACCGGTGTCCTGCAGTTGGCTCATCGTGCAACGCATCAACAATTTCCTGCCTGAGGTTTTTAGGTACGACAAGAAGCTGCGCGGTCTTGTCGGGAGCAAAGCTCTTCTTCACGAAGATGCCTTTAACGACACCTGACGCCTGAATACAGCAGGAAGGGAAGCGGTCTCGCCTTCCAAGAAATCGGCTAGGTCTTTCAACTCAGGGCCTGATCGCTGCTTTTCTGGGAAATTACTGAGGCTTACCGGTCCCAAAAAGGTGTTGTCGTCATCGTCTTTCGGGGAGTCGTCGATGGGAGTGCGGGATAAGCAGTCCGTGTCGGAATGCCTGCGGCCCGACTTATAGACTACAGTTACTACAGTCACGTCAAATTGTTGTAGATACAGGCTCCATCGGGCAAGGCGGCCGGAGGGGTCTTTCAAATTTACCAGCCAGCAGAACGTGTGGTGATCGCTTACCACCTTGAATGGTGGATTGTATAGGTACGGGCGTAACTTCGAAATGGCCCAGATGATCGTGAGACACTTTTTCTCGGTCGTCGAGTAATTGGTTTCGGCTTCTCTTATCCGACACTCTTCTGAAATATTACGGCGCCTAGGCTCATAGTGCTCGCCTCGGTGTGTACTTCAGTCTTGACGTTCTCATCAAAGTGGCCTAGGACAGGACTGTAGGCGGCGCTTAAGTTCGTGGAAGGCTTCTATTTGCAGCGCTTTCAATGTAAATGGCCTATCAGCCTTTGTAAGCTGTGTCAACGGTTCGGTAATGCGCGAAAAGATTCTGACAAATCGTCGATAATAAGCACCTAACCCAAGGAATCTGCCCACAGCTTTCTTGTCAACAGGCGGTGGAAACTTTGCGATTGCGGCTGTTTTCTCCAGGTCTGGGTGAGCACTTTCCTTGCTAACAATGTGATCTAGGAATCGCAGTTCCTCGTGGGCGGAATGGCATATCTCTGGTTTCAACGTTAGCCCCAACGACTTGATTGCGTCTAGCATGGTCCGAAGCCTTTTCAGATGGTCTTCAAAATTTGAAGAGACGACAACGGCGTCTTCTAAGTATACCAGACAAATCTGCCACTTCAAGCCATCAAGTACGGTGTCCATTACTCTTGAAACGTGGCTGTTGCGGAGCAAAGGCTGAAGGGCAACTCGAAGAGGCCGTCTGGTCTAATGAACGCTGTCTTCTCGCGGTCTCTTTCATTGACCTACATTTGCCAGTACCACCTCTTCAAGTCCATGGAAGAGAAATACCGAGGGAGCGGGTAGACATAATTTTTGTTACATTGTTAAAGAGGCGGTAATCGACGCAAAAGCGAAGTGCGCCGTCTTCACCAAAACGACTGACGCCGCCCAGGGGCTCTTCGATGGCTGGATCATATCATCGCGAAGCATTTCCTCAACATGATCGCGTATGACCTGGCGTTCTCGCGGTGGTACACGGTAGAGGCTTTGACAAAGCGGTCGAGCGTGTTCATCTGTGATGATGCGGTGCTTGCCAACGGAGTTCGCCCGCACGTTCGACGCTGGCGAAAAGCACTCGCTGTAGCTTTGAAGAAAAGTGCGAATCCATTCTTCTCTATATCGGAGTAGCGCTGCGTTGATGTTGAGCGAGGGCTGCTTGGCTCGGCTGGGTGCATCGTCTTCAGGTTGGCTGGGTAGGGCAAAGATATCTAGGGTGCCTGCTACCTCGTCGAGGAAAGCGATGTCGTGCCCTTGTTGAGATGCTTGCCATTCTTCTGTGAAATTTGTTACCCACACCTGAGCTTGGCCTCTCCGGAAGTTGGCGATACCTCTTCGATGCCCAGACCTTGTTCCAAGAGCAACTTGATGTTTCCTTCGATAACGCCTTCGGTGGTTTCGACGTCTGGGCGACCCACACAGTCTACGACGCTTGATCGGAGCGGCACAGTCAATTCTCTGCCAAGGGCATTTAGGGCGACGTGTTGCGTCAAGTCGTTGAAGAAGGTATAATTAATTGTCCGTCGAGAGCTTGATGAACTTAGATCGGAGATCGATGATGGCCCTATGTTCATTTAGAAAGCCCATGCCCAAAATCACGTCGCGCGAACGCTTCTGTAGAACCACGAAGCTCGTGGGTAAATACGTCTACTTATAGTTACTCCTACAGTTCATCGCCCCAACGGAGCAGTGAGGTTACCACCTGCGGTACGAATTCGTGTGCCATCCCAAGCGGTCGTCAGATTCCCTGAGCTGGGAGTCAAACGGTCCGCTGATGACTGAATAGTCGACTCCGGTGTCCACTAAGGCGGTAACCGTGCGACCGTCGACAGCAGCTTCGAGGTCATTTGTTCGTGTCTTCGTATTTCATGTTGGCTTCGGTGTTCCATCTCAGCTTTTTCGTGAGCCGAAGACGTGGCTAGGACGAGCCGCTGTGACGTCGCTGAACGGTGGTGTCACTTCGAAGTCTGGGCGCGCGATCGTCGTAGACGTCTTCATAAGGAGCATCGGCGTTGAAGCGGCGTCGTCCCTCATCGTCGGCGGCGGAGGATCTTAATGGTTTCGCCGTGAAGCAACCTCACCTCCAAACTTTGCTACCTTTAGTTCCCCCTACCGGGGCTCTGGGATCTTCCTCGCACACAGTCATCGTAGTTGCGACCTGGCGACGCAAAGCGGGCCCTGTACGGCGATGGGGACCTGAATCGACGACTTGATGGCACAAACTCTCCGCTCCGCAGATAGTTATCGATTTTTTGCGGTCGTTCACCGGTGCGGGTTGTGGGGCTGCGACTGCAAATCCGCGGAGGGTGATTAGTCGTACGAGCAGTGCCGAAGTATGCGTCCACCTTCACCACAGAGGAAGCATATTGGGAGGTTGTTCTACATCATACGTGCGTCACAATTTCTGGAGTTGGAGGGCCTTTCGTAAGCTTGGCGGACGGGGCCAAGAGGCGGCGTTCGCCTGTTCGCGTCGAGGGGGGCTTGGAGGGTCTCGTCGGAAAGCAGGCCGTCGTAATGCAGCAGCATAGTTCATTGCGGTTGGTTCTTGCGTTGGAGTTCTCGTGGCCGTTGTTTGAGGAACGCCCAGTGCCTGCTGGACTTCTTCGCGGACGTCGTCTGAGAGCGACGCCACTTGAAGCTGCTTGGGCGACGGTAGGAGTTGGCGCAGTTCTTCACGGAGGTCATCGCGGATGATTTCCTGCAGGCTATCTGTGCTTGTAGCTGCAGCGTCGCATTGGCTTGCAGTAATCATTTGAAATGGCCGGTTGTACTGGAGCATCCTGGTCATCATCATCATCAGCAGCAGCCTGACTATACCCACTGCAGGGCGAAGGCCTCTCCCATATTTCTCCACTTAACCCGGTTCTGTGCAAGCTGCATCCACTTGACCTCCGCGAACTTCTTAACCTCACCCGCCCACCTAACTTTCTGCCGCCCCCTGCTACGCTTTCCTTCTCTTGGAATCCAGTTTGTTACCCTAAGTAACGAACTGGATTCCAAGAGAATGAAGGGATTCCAAGAGAAGAAGAGCATCCTGGTGCCCAAAGTCTATTCAGTTGTTGCAGCTTCCTGGCAGAACTTATCCCCTCCCTCTTGTCTGTGATGTCGGCACTCTCATTTTTTTTTTATTCTTCTGCTCCTAACATTAGTATTTTTTCTCTCTTTGTGAATTTGTGAACCAACGATTACAATGCTGTAGAAGACTGCAATTCTCTATTGTGCACCCGATTTTTATTTCTTTGTTGGGGACTGTGTTTACTATTCTACCTCAGTCTCTCTTTTTTTTTTATGTGTTGGGTTTTGCTCGTCTGCCTCTCCGTACGCTATTTGTTATTTTGTATGACTGCTGTTTTGCTACTGTTCCCTTATTTTCTGGTTCTGGTTCCTGTTTCTGTTTCATTTGCAGGTCTGGATGCTACCTTCTGGGTTTTTCTTTTTATTCTTCTTAAGCCAGCGTGGACCACCTTGCGACATGGACCTCATTTTTTTTGTTTTTTTTTATTTTTTTAAATACCTTCTTTCGCTTTTGAACAAAGTGATTTTTGTTTAACTCGAGCTTCTGCTCCCTTTTATTTATTTTTAATTGGTTTTAAGCCCGGCAAAGCCTTTGCTGGTTCGGGCTCCCTCTCCTTTTTTTTTTTGTTTTTTTTTTTTCTCAGTTCGAGAGGACGAATAAAATTATAAAAATAATGGCAGAACTCGGCCACCATCTTTGGCGGTTGGCGCAGAAGGTCTGCAAGCAGTTATTTCACACCGCACGTGAGCAGGTTCACGTTGTTGTCCTCGTTCATGTTTGGATCGGCACGGCGGAAGACACGCTTCATCTCTTCAACGTAAGCCAAAATGAACTCATTAAGGAGCTGAATACCTGATTGAAGGAGAGACTGGGCTCTTTCTTTTCTCATTATACTCGTGAAAGCCTTCAAAATTTCCGCCTTGAATGTGAAATCGTTCAGATAAGTCTCATGATTCTCAACCCACATTCGGACTGAGCCTTGGAGTGCAAAGTACACTTGCCTTAGCCTCGCTCCGTCACTCCAGGCGTTGAAAGTAGCCACGCATTCGAACAGGTCGATCCAGTCTTCCGCATACTCATCTGGCCATCCTTAAAAGCAGGGGGGCTCTCGGGGTCGGACGGAAACAACCGGTAGTGAAGGCTGGGCCATTGTCAATTTTGACGCCTTCCGGGGCCGAACGAGGTCTGGCAGCAGACCGTGTTCGGTTCGGAGCCTTTGAAGTCGCCGGCTGGTTGGGTGGCCGATTGGCCGGTCCCTCAGAGCGACAGGAACAGGGCTGTGGTCTTTGCTTAAAGGGGTAAACCGAGACTCGAAGGACAGCGCCTCCATGAGACGTCACGTAGTGGTGACAATGCCATTGGCAACCAATGAGGAGGCTTGAACTTCACTTGATTAAAATCTTCATTGAGCTGACTTTTATCCGTAAAAGAACTAAGCAATCGGCGGCGGCGATAGCAACAATCGTGCTCGGGGGTCGTCGAACAAAGAATGTCCCATCGCCTCCGTCAACCCTCAATTTAAAGGCGGCGAAGAAACACCTAGTAAAGGCGCAAACGGGGGCTAGCACAACCTGGGACATTGCGGAAACAAATGCGAGTGGTAGAAATCTTCGAGAGACATCTCGACGCATCTTGCGCGAGAAAGAAAATGATAAAGATGTGCCTCGCGACTACGAGCATGAACAAACCAAGAATACAGAATCCGCATGCCAGAATCAGAGTGATATGGCCGCATGCCCGCGGCGGTCGGACAAGAAAAACAAAGATTTCAGTGGTTTGCGGCAATATGATGGAGGATATAACTGAGCAAGCTTGTTAAGCTGTGTCGTATGTTCTACGATGTCGTAGACATTAGCTACATCAAGTCTCACCAGGGCTGAGACTTCCCTCCTGCGTTGCGAGAGATGGATTCGGTTCTTTAGATCTACGTGCGCGGACAATATGGAGCAACGGCGTCGAAAGCCAGTCTGTGCTGAGCTGAGACCATTAACCTCATGAACATGCTTAGTTAGACGAGTGTGCACTATTCATTATATTAAGTTGACTAAATTCGAAGTTAATGCATTTGGTAGAATACGCTCTAAGACGTATAACCTCTTTGGATATTTCAACAGCAAAATAATATTCAATATCTTCCAAATCCTTATAATTCATGCATTTGCAAACGAAGCGTTCATTATATCTAAAATATCGCTTGTAAAATCCTGGGCAAAAATTTGAATCATTCAAACAGTGACAACATTGTGTCCTGGTGCAGCAGATTGCATCATTATTAGTATTCACAGCAGCTCTGACGAGGCATCCTTGGTAAAGTCTGAGCAGGGTGAGAGCGTACACAAAGGGAGACGTCTCTGTTTCCTGAAACCTAACGCCAGGCTCTAGGAAACGCACTTCAGGTTTTGCTTAGTTTTCTTGACGTAAGCCCTGTTGAATTAGTGAGGTTACAGGCTGGAGAAATCTTGTTATGTTTCATGAATCTATATAAAGCCTTGCGATCATATGGACTTGAGAGGCATGTGTTTAAATTTTGGCTACTCCTCCTTTGTTTTTTTGTTTTTCATTGTTCTTTTGAAAAATTTATAATTCCACCAATTAGCTGGACTCTGATTGTAAAATAGGCTCTTCCATGAAGATTTTCTACGATGATAGGCTTTCTCGCATTCTTGTGTCCACCAGAGAGACGCCTTTTTGGTAGAGGCTGTCGCGTGTACAGTAAATACTGATTGCTATACTGCACTTTGCAGAAAGGCAGCTGTCTGCTGAGATCTGTCGGACCGGCTTGTGCTAACTACCGAAGCACGAGAAACGGATATCAAATGTTTATAGGTATGTGGTTAACAAATATTTGGGTATCATCGATATTTCTGAGTGCAGGTAAACGCATATTGAAGGTTATTGGAAAGTGATCACTAGCTGTGCCGGAATCCTCTGTGGACCAATTAGTTATCACTAGGACTCCTACTGATAACGTGAAGTCAATGAATGAGCGGGAAGCTCCTCGCACAGATGTAACAGCTCCGTAATGGCGGCAGCGCACAGCATTTGCAGACACCCACGGCCAGACAAGCTGGCCGCAGGAGTCTGTCGGACTGCCCTATCACTGTGATGCGAATTATAACCCCTGCAGTTACAACACTGCCTTCGCCGGCCAACAACCCATTCGAACAGTCTGTCCTGAGCATGCCTAAAGGGAAATAGACATTAGCTGTTGTTACTGTGCTACACTGTGGGAGCGAAATATTGATCGCTTTAAGCTCACAGTCAGGAAGTATAGTTTTATTCGGCATAGATGCCTGATAACATATATTTTTGGATATCATTGTTAACAATTCGCCTCCTCTGGCATATTGCGATCGGTTCTGAAGATTCTGAAATTTATCTTTGAAAATGATTTACAGGGAGATAGCCACGTTCTAAGAGTACGATGTCATGGTTATGTTTGTGAAGTAGTAATTCTAGATCCGGAAGAGAGACAGGACGGGAGTGGCAGTTATATTGTAACATTTTAAGACCTCCAATGATTACTGATCAATTAAAGAGGCAGTAATAGCCTATTTGAGGACGTCAGAGTGTGAGAGGATTTTTACTGATCCTTTTTTAGCTTCAACCTGAGGACAACTAGAGCTGTCAGTGACGAAGCACGGGGCACGACATCTCAACATCTGTGGCGCAGATGTCAACGCGATGTGTGTTGCTATAGAAACACTGATGGCAGTTCGCACCTGGGAATCATCAGGAGGGGATGTTGAACGGGTAGCACTAGATGTACAAGCTGGCAGGTATGCAGACGTTCTGACACTCATTGAGCCACTGCAATCCGAGCCAATGCCTCAGAAAAGGTGTTCATCATACGCTCTACAATAATAGGGCTTTTTCCACAGTCGATACTATTCATGTTGTCAATCTGGACTCAATGTTTCTAATAGAACAGCGCACACGACTGGCATGCGACTCCTTTTTTATTTTTATTTTTTTTTTTTTCAAACATCCATATGCATCCGTGCTTGAGCAGCCATTCTCTCTGTTTATCTCTAATAAGGTTTGTTTTGTTCACAACGGTTTTGGCAGTCTGCATCATCAGCGGTATAATTACTACTTCATAGACAACAATGAGGCTGGTCTGAGGGGCAAATGTCAAGTGAATAGTTTTGTGTGCACACACGGCAGTGGGTCGCTGACGTTTTGTCCCTGTGTCCGAACCGCCAGCAGTTAGTGCATTGCAGAGAGTAGGAGGGATGCAGAGGGGTCACACAATATACAATAGGCCAAATTTTTAGTTCATTAGGAAAATAGGAAGCAAGTGAAGTTGCTGTTACTGACTCAGTAGTAATTCCCGAGCCGTTTACCTCTCTATTGCATCGATAGACGGAAGGCACACCAACTCCCGCGCCCTGAAGTTATTCTAATATTTCCTCTGGGAAAGATGCTGGGTTCACACCACGCACAAACTTTTGACATATGCTAGCTATTCGGGAGTGAATGCCTTGCGGCACTGGTCTGAAACGCTTGCATTCAAGCAAGTATGCCAGACAAGAGGTGTCTGAGGACTTGCAAACAATGCCGACCGAATGGCGGCACTTCAGAGATCTGCAACTAATGGGCCGTGAACGATCTTAATTCCTGTTGAAATATTTTCGGTGTTTTCAATTTGATCATTCCGTTACCAATCGGAACGAGAGCCACAGGGATTGCCGCAATACCGTTTCTTTTTTTTCTTTTTTTTGAAGTATTCCAGTGGTAGGTTTTGGACTGGCAAGCTGGCAAATCAAGCTCCACCTTGGAAGGTCAAAAACATCTATCTTCACAAACACGCCATCAGGTTCACATGAACAGGGCTTTAACCTTAACATAAACCTTAGACAAAACCCCACGCAGAATGGCCTCACCGATACACCGCAAGAAGGAGGGAGCAGCAGCAGCGGTAGCACCACAGCAGGGCCCGCGTCAGCCAGCCGGCACACGTGACGGTCCACGCTGCAGCAAGCGCGTTCTTTTACATAACAAGTGAGGAGACAACACCTAAGCGTGCACTGTATTGTTCTGCCCGCGACTGTATGGCATTGGCCATTGTTTTGCGATAACACTTTTGTTACGCCTTACTTTTTGTAAAATACTGTGCTTTTACATACATGTATTAACACGTCCGCTGGTGCGTTCGCCTATGTTACCTAAGAAGCTTTCCTGTCTTCCCTGCAGAATGATTGAGGAATATTCAAGCGCCTAAGCGTCGTAATATTTTGGTTGGCCCTGTGCGTGGGTCGTGGCTAGGTCTGATGAGTCGAGCCGAGTAACCTTATGTATAAGGAAAATAAAACCGCAGCAGGCACAGGACGGAGGGTGGAGACAACACAGGGTGGTGTTGTCTCCACCCTCCGTCCTGTGCCTGCTGCGGTTTTATTTTCCTTATGTCTCCCCAACTGGCCTACGCTTCTACCCTGAAAACCTTATGTATCGTTGTTGTTGTCTCGTATTCTCCCGCTCATGTTTGAGGACGTGAAGGTTCGCACGGCAACCTAATTTTCTGAAACAAAGCAGCTCCGCCTAATTTGAAGCGTGATCTTTATGCTCTTGTTAAATACGCCGAGGACACAGCGTTATTGTTCTTCAGACAAGGGTGAGCATGCTGAAAACTCACACAGCTCCTTGGCTAAGTACTGTTTATTTGACACGTAGAAGTAGTTGAAAGAACAAACGCACGCTGAAGAGGAGAAAACAAAGTTCACAAAGGGTAGAGTCTCAGCATTCTACTTCACTCAAGCAGATGTGTCCACACTGGCGCCGAAATAAAAAGAAGGCCAGCTCTGGCCCACGCAAAAACAGTTTTTTAAATACGCTACTCAGTAACAAGATCGAAGCCTTTCTGAATGCGACAAAAACAAAACAAAAGCAAGGGAGGAGGGGAGAGAAAGCTGAAATGCCTTGCTAGCGCGAAACAGGACAGAAGGAACAAGAGCAGACACGGCACTTCAAGCAGCGGCATTACGGATCCGAAGTGACCTTGAAGCTTGCGGTCACAGGCGTCGTTGGAAGTCTCAGGTGTTCACAAAGGGCCATGGTGGACAGCATCAGCGGTAGGCGGTACTCCAGGTAAGTCCAGGGACACCAGGACTTGCCGAGCTTCAGCAGCAGGTGCCGGTACCGAAGCACTTCCATGGCGCTACTCTGCTCAGCTCAGTAGCACAGTGATGGACTCCGAGTCAATGCCGCGCACTCTCCGGCCGCGGCTTCCTTCGAAGTACGTCGTGGTGAGGTCCATCAAATCTGTGCCGTCAGCTTCCTGCTCCTTTTCTCCCGATGGCGTGTTTCCACCCATAATGCAGAAGCGGGAGTCCGCAGACTTCGGTGCAAGCGTTCAGCAAGGGCTGGAAGCCTGAAATATGGCGAACGATGAAAACACGTGGCGCGTGACTTACAGACGCGCGGTCCTAGTGCGTGCAAATGCACGATGCTGATGATGAATTTCAGTGACGCAAGGGCAGCTCTGACACAGAGCGTGCCACGCAACAAGGCATTATGCATCTGCACAAGATGGGGTAAAAGTTCCTTTTTTTTTTCAGACATTTCATCCCAGTGAACCCAGCAGCATTTCATTGAGAGTTCGTCGGTATCCGGAAGCATCGAGGTTCGAGTCAGCACTTCTCGCGAGATTAGCATAGCTCGATCATATACACACCTTGGCCGCTACCAGGACTTGAGACAGGGAATTAACGCGAGGCAGGCTGCTTGAGCCTGCTACTTTCTGACTCACTCGTACGGTCGTCTCTTAGCGCAATGCTCGGAATTAGATCCTTGTGAAGCCATCGCTTGCGCAGCCTAATTGTTGCATAAAGGCGCTTGTTGCCTGTGCTGCTCCACAATTCTTGGACGTGCAGGGAGTGTACGCCTAGTGGAATAAAACGAAGGAAGGAAGGTTCACTGCGGATGAAAGGTTACTGTTAATTTTTCGTTCAATGGTTTGTGTTTTATTTATTGATGTATTCTAGCAATTAATTTATTTTTGCAAGAAAATCATGCGCGAACGCCTGGCTATGTATAGCAGAGGTTTTTGCCTGCCGTCTATTTCTCACTCCTTTCCATGAATCAGTAGAACAATGCTGATAACCTTTTCAAGTGCACCCTCAGCATATAGATCAAGGTCACACTCGGATATTTCGTTAGTAAATTGTTTATGAAAGCACTTTTTCACACATCATATGTTGCACTATTGCAATCAATGTATCCGCAAATCATCCCTTTAGATGCTTTCACTTTTCTCCTCTCTATTACTAAAACGCACCCCATTCAATTTCCATGGCAGTCGGAAGTACTCGGTGCGAGAGGAAGAAAAGATTTAAAAAGCGAGGTTTTCCTATAAATGCATCGGAGGGTGAGACTATTACCATCAATATGTTCGTAACATTTTCTTACATTATTCCAAAGTTGCCCCACAGTTGAAAGTGATGGACTTGCTGGACTTGGTTAAAAAGCAGACATTCGTATTTTATATTATCTGGATTTTGTTTCAGTTTATTAATGTGCATGAAGGTAGAGTTTGGTGCCTTACAGCGGCACTGTACACGCCTTTTTTCAAGAAAAAGGAAACCATATTCATCTCTTCGAACTTTTCTTTTAAAACGCATCTCCGTTACGTCATGTGTCTAAATTCTTCACCGTGTTCTCAACCCCAATCCCTGGTATTCGCCATCCATTCGGGAGCAACAGCAATGTTGCATGTCTAGTTTAAAAATGATTTCAGAAACACACAAGCAAGGTCATTATCGACAGTTGATTAGGGGGTCTGTATTGTATCCTCTGTCGTTTACATAGGAGCCAACGAAATTCCATCGTCTCGTCGTCTAGGGCGAGAAGCACGCAGCCATTTTAGTTTTGTTTTCTTACGGTATTCGGCGCACTGTAATGAATTAACAAGAACAGAGCTCAGTTATACGCATTGCTATCTTACACCTGCGCGGTGCAAATGTAGATTACGCAAATAGTCGCTGCAGATGAAGAAATGCTCGAGCAGTGGTCTCTAATCACCTGGGCAGATATGAATGGTCGTGAGGTGCAGAGTAATAAATTGAAGGACTTCGAGTCTCCTTTCTGGTCGTAGCAGCCTCATCCGTGTCTGAAGTGAAGACTCCGGACTGAAGGCATCTACTTTCCTAATATATATGCAGTGTGGTACATATTTAAAAGGAAGAAGTAATTAATTTGTCCGCAGTGGGTTTGACTGTTTTCTTTTTTTCACTGAATTAGACTAGTTTTTTTTTTTTTTTCATTTTTACTCGACTCAGCACGCCTTAGATATATTCGCTAATTTCGGGTATGACTAGTGCACAAGTAAGGCATTTTCTTTAAGTATCGACCATACTGTGCATTCTGCAAGAGCCGCTAGTCATTTCCAACTTTGGATTAGTAACGAAAATAGACGAATGCGCCAAGTGTTGTCTTACGTGAGCAAATTCAAGCCTTTCAGTGCAGGTGATTTTTCATGGTTGTCTGTGTTCAATTATCATCTACAATCAATTCTGGTTTACTCTTGATAATTCCCTCCTACTATATGTACCACCCGGTTTCGGTAGTTGCCTCTTTCCCCGGGGAAAAATTCAACTGAAATTAGTTTTTCAGTTACTTTACTTATGTGGTCATTATTGATTTTCTGTTTGTTTTCCTGAAACAAAAATGATTTCATTCAAACTGAAGGTGTCCTGCTTTGTTACTCGTTTAATTCGTGAGTTATTGAAGCCTGCTAAAAACCAATTCTTGCAACTTCAGTCGTACTGAAGCTCCTCTTTCGCACCATAGATTTTATCGTGCACAGACAAGTTAACGAGATCATTTGCGAAAATAGAATTTTTTTCCACAAAATGGGACTTGTTGGCCAAACATCAAAACAACTTAGATGAACAGCACGACGCGTTGTATGCTATTAGGCTGATAGTTTGTTTTTAAATCATTCTGTAGGTTCTTGCGGAGTAATGTGCCGGGGGTATGGCAGTATATACTCTGCTCTGCCGTCAGAACGCTGCTAAGTATTCCAACAGTTCCCGTACCGCAGTTGCATTCGTTTGGCCATTGCTGATTTCCTGAGAATTCACCGTGCCATAACAAAGAAAAACAACACTCCGTATGGGCACCTTTGAACCTCTCAAAGCCACTAGCACAGTATTCGCTCAACCACCCAAGCCTGAACACAGTGTCACTGCTATTTTCGCCGCCCCAGTGACCGTGCAGTATACATTTCAAAGTGTTGTTGCGTTATTTTCTAGTTTCTTTTCTGTGGAAAGGTCTAGCTTTTTGCAAAAAGCTCTGTTTACGACGTCGCGTTGCGCCCTTTTATTATCTTCCCCATATTGGTTATAATTTTCGGCTGTTGCCTTATCTAGGCCATGCTTGGGCTAATAACGGTTGTCCCGCTCGAGAGCTAAGCAAACATGAGGTGGCGGTTCCTCGCTCCTAATTCGATGACTCTCACAGGGCCCCGCTAACCCGGACGCGAAAGGAGCCGCTGCCCTTCTACCCTACCCTAACCTCTTTCTCTCTCTCTATCTCCATCCTTCTATAATTTTCTCTTTCCTTCCTTACCTCGTCAATTCTTCATTCGTCTCTAAACCGCTAAGTGGACCTCGGTTGACCCTAGATTTGTGCTGTGTGTCTTCTCTTACGTCACTTGGAAAGGTCGTGCCCCCCCCCTCCCTCTCGGCACTTCTCCAAGGTACTCACTGCAAAGGAGGTTTATTCCATTAATGGAGCGAAACTAAAACGGAGAAGCGGCGTAACTGCACGGCAAATGCGAAGGGGATAGATGATGATGATGATTATGATGGTGGTGATGATGATGGTGTGGCTGTTCCCTTTGCATCGGGTGGGCGCACAAATGAAATCTTAGCCGTTGTTTGAAAGAAAAAAAAGGGGAAAATAGGGGGGGGGGGGGCGGAGAATACGAATAGAAAACTGAGGGGAGGAACGAGGGGGGAGGGGAGAGGAAGGATAGGTTGGTTAGACTGGCCGCACCAGTCACAGCACGCTCCGCAGGAGAGCCTCATTGCGGTCCACACAGGTATTCTTTGTGAGCGCCATCTGTCGAGCGGCAATCACAACGGATGTCAACCGCTGCGCAATGGCGGTCAAAGCATCGAACAACCCCCGGAAGGTCATCTCCGGATACTTGGTGTTCCCATCAGTCAACATGGTACTGCTAAGGATTGGATCCAATAGCTAAAATCTCAATGGAAGTTAACGCTCCACTTTATCAAACGGCTCAGTAGCAAGAGTGGCGGCGCAGGGATAAAGGTAGCGCGTCGCCTCATTGTCGCTATTTTACTTGCTAAGCTCCGCTACGGTGCCCCTTACTTTCACTTGACAGCAGCAAACTCCAAGACGCTTACTTTATAACTCTGTCTTGAAAGTTATAACCGGTCTACCCGTACACACGCGTATCACGCAGCTTCACAGATTCGCTCAGCTCCCACCAGTGGATGCACTTATTGCTACGCATCGAGCCAATCATGACACTCGCCGCGACACACACCCAACGGGCACCGCTCATTACTCGAATCTTTGACGAAGCAAACCTTCACTTGCCCATATTGGACCACCTTACAGCACCATGGACAGAAATATTGGTAATGGATCCAAAACCCCTTCCGACCAATTAAGGTCCAGGAAAAGATCACCGGCAACGCCAGGTATTTGATATACAAGACCTGTACACCGGTATCCGCATTTGTACCGACACCGCCCTATATACCATGACGTTGACACCGGCGTCACGTTTGCAACCACCGCCTACTATCAGGAGGGTTCACAGCTGCACGCCACTAGCCACAGTGGTCGCAGGTACTGGTCTGCAACTGAACTCGAGTTAACGACCATCGACGAGGCCCTTCAACACTGCACAAAAGAAACAGATCGTTTCATCCACATCTACACCGACAGTTAAGAGGCTATAAAAACTCTGAAAGCCTCTTCTAACAAGACCTCAGTGCAACGCCGCATCAAACAGCAATGCCGCTACCTGCAAGAGACCTCACAAGTCTTGGTACGGACTCATTGGACACCTGGACATCAAGCACAAGGAACCGGGAACAGGACTGCCCACGAGGCCACTGGCGCGCAGCTAGAGGAAGACCACCGGCATAGCTTTGATGTGGACCCGTTCAACTCGGACCACCCTTACTGTTCTCCGATCTCCCTCATCATACCGGATTCTGTCAACACACGGCTTAAACATGAGCGGAGAGGTTTGTTGCGGGACCTTGTCCTTAACATCACTCCTCTGATTCCTTCCGGCCTTTCTCGCCCTGCCTACGTTTTCACTCACAAGGCGCGAGCCGGTGCATCGTACACATCGGACATGCTGAATTGATGGCGCCGAACCAGGATTGGCTGCCCCAACTGCCCTGCTGACTCCGTTGACCTGCAGCACTTGATCTGGACCTGTCCTGGCACAGCGAGCCTCCGTGCCCGCTACACATCTTCTCACCACATTCAGACTTGCGAAGACTGGACAGCCCCCAATACCGACGCCAAGCGCAAGCTTAGTGCCCTGCTAGGCTTCATGTCGGAGTCTGGCGCCCTCAACCTCACCTAACCCACCCCCTTCCCCTCTAGGCCTCAGGTCATCCTTAGAATAAAGATTTATGAATGAATGAATGAAATTGTACTAGTAACAGCTACCGAAATTGAAGTAGACGATATCTTTCAGCTGAAGTGATGATGGAACAAGACTGCCCTTGTTTATGTTAGGAAAAGTAACCAACTCATTAATAAAAACATATTCTAAGGGTTTCAAGCGGGTGTTTGGTAAGAAAAGTTTTTTTCTTTTCAATTCTGACCACTTAGACGCGCATTCGTCATTCCGCCTGGTTCCGCATTCTGCGTGCTTGCGTGCAAGACGTACTTTGCTAGTGCCAATTTCAAAGAAGTTTTAATAGGTTGTGTTCGATCAACGTATGTGTTACAACCACAACCATGACTGATGACAACCAGGACGTGGAAGCAAAGTGCGAAATCGCCTTGGGGATTACCGCGCTGTCATCTTTGCGGGCGGCGGCGGGCGCGGCAAAGACGCCCGCTGACGCGCTCGGTGGCGCCATCGCGTTCCCTCAGCGAACTGCGCACCGCAGCAAGCGGTGGTTTTAAGACACGCTGTCGAAGCTAGAAGACCAGCATCGTCGACAGGCATTCCGGATTGGACCTGCAACCTTCCGGTACCTTGTGGACCGGTACCAGCCTGCAATGCAGCGTGAAAACACAAATACGCGGCCCTCTTACACGGGCCCGTTCCTCCTGACACCTCGGAGAGCTGAAAGGTGGTCCTCCTACAAGCGGATAAGGGCCCAGATTTTGCTCTCTGACCAATGCGCACGTGGTCCTCTGGCCGTATTTCTCGACGCGCACTTTTGCGTGCCCGCCTGAGAGGCCTGAATTTCATCAACCGGCTCCACCGACATTTGACCGAAAATTAAAATTCAATACGTTTAAAAAAATCACAAAATATAGAAAACAGCTGTATAAAGTGAGGCTATATGAAATAAATAGTAAATAGCGAGCAAACACACAACTTATACATACATATACATAGCATAGCATAGCATATACATAGCATATACATACATTATACATACAACTTATACATAGCATTCATTGATTGCGAAAAAGCATTTCACTCAGTTGAAAACTCGGCGGTGGTGCAGGCATTGCGAAATCAGGGGGTTGACGAGCCGTAAGTGAAAGCGCTGGAAGATATATATAGTGGCTGCACAGCAACCATAGTTCTGCATAAAGAAAGTAACAAAATTCCCATAAAGAAAGGTGTTAGGCAAGGAGACACAATCTCCCCAGTACTATTCACAGCTTGTTTAGAGGAAGTATTAAGAGACTTGGAATGGGAGCAGTTAGGGATAAGGGTAGATGGAGAATACCTCAGTAATCTGCGATTTGCTGATGACATTGCCTTGCTAAGCAACTCGGGGGATGAACTGCAAATAATGATTGATGACCTAGACAGGAAAAGTAGAACGGTAGGCTTGAAAATCAATATGCAGAAGACTAAGGTAATGTTCAACAGCCTCGGGAAGGAACAGCAGTTTACATTAGGTAGCGAAATACTGGAAGTAGTAGGCGAATATGTCTACTTAGGACAGGTAGTAACCGCAGATCCAGACCATGAAAAGGAAATAACAAGAAGAATAAGATTGGGATGGAGCGCATTTGGCAAGCACTCGCAGATTATGACTAGCAGCTTACCGGTATCGCTCAAGAGGAAAGTATACAACAGTTGCATCTTGCCTGTACTCACCTATGGGGCTGAAACATGGAGGCTAACCAAGAGAGTTCTACTTAAGTTAAGGACAACCCAGAGGGCTATGGAACGAAAAATGGTAGGGGTAACATTAAGAGACAGAAAGCGTGCAGAGTGGGTCAGAGACATAACTCAAGTTACCGACATTCTAGTGGAAATTAAGAAGAAGAAATGGACATGGGCAGGACATGTAGTGCGAAGAGAGGATAACCGATGGTCGCTGAGGGTAACAAACTGGATTCCAAGGGAAGGAAAGCGTAGCAGAGGGCGGCAGAAAGTTAGGTGGGCGGATGAGATTAAGAAGTTCGCAGGGGTCAAATGGATGCAGCTAGCACAGAAACGGGTTAAGTGGAGAAATATGGGAGAGGCCTTCGCCCTGCAGTGGGTATAATCAGGCTGATGATGATGATGATGATGAAACACACAAAACGACAAATGTTGGCACAAGCAAAAAGCAACGAACACCGCACTAAACGCCTTTACATACATACATACATACATACATACATACATACATACATACATACATACATACATACATACATACATACATACATACATACATACATACATACATACATACATACATACATACATACATACATACATACATACATACATACATACATACATACATACATACATAGAATATACATCGTCTGGCGGCTCGCATCCCGCAAACCATTCGAACTGAGTGGGTCCCACGTGACCTACTCAGTTCGCGAGCCTCTGCAGATTCTGCAACCCGCCAGGCGACTCTACCTTCATCAATGACACGCTTCCTCACTATGGATGATGCCACTCTGCTTCTCATAAGAAAGAAGCACCACCGGCGCCGCACACGTGCTCTTGTTCCACCGTGTGTGGCCGGTAACCCTCTCCAGCGGCCTTACCCGCGCAGAGGAGGTAGCGCTACGGCGGATCCGGGTCGGGGTAGCCCTCACACCTGCTGTGACACGAACATGGCCTCAATATCGATATTTATATCAATGTCCAGGATGTCCTGTCTGCAAGTCACAAGATCATTAGGCAGATATTCACCACTTGTTGCGGGTTTGCCCGGCACTGAAGCCGACGAGAAATCGGCACCTGACGGCATGTGGGCCTTTCGCCGAACAACTCATCTTCATACATTGCATGAACGCAAGGGCCTTATCATTGCTCTCTCTTGAACTTTATTAGAACAGCCAACCTTTTTCTTTCATTTAATACTTCTTTAAATTTTTTTTACATATTCCCTTATGCCCTCAGGCAATAAACAACATTATTTTAAAAAACGCACAACACAACAAAGAGACACGAATGTCGATGCGGCTGCTGAAAACGTTCCAAGTCTTTTATCAACACTCGAGATTTTTAAAGTTAATTGAAATACGAAGTTAACACTTAAATAGAATCATTTAGGCTTAAGTATAATATTAAAAAATTATAACTTTAAAAGTTATATTTATGTCAATGTTTTTGTTTCTATGTTTTTGCTTTGCTTTGCCCGCTCGGTGGCGCTCAGGTTATGGCTGCTCCTTTAAGCCGTTGAAGGCCGCTGACGACCGCTTTTCCCGCTACGGGCCTTTACCGCAAAGGGCTCACGACTTTGCCGTGTAGCTGCGCATCAACCACCTTTGGAGCAAAGGACCTTAATTCTCAAGGCCTTATAAGTGCCCATGTGACAGGGGTATTGTGACGATATAGTTAAAACTCTGCGAAAGATGTTTTTTGCTTCATGTTGATGGAGAACGGACGGTCAAAAACACATATCCATGCCCAAGCTTGGCTGTGTTGTAAGGTACTATGGGCAGCAAAATTTGGCAGGATGCAGGTGGGCAGAGAAAAATTACTTCGGCGCAGTAACGCAGGCCAACCGTTGAGTTAATGATGGTATGGTTGGGTTTAGATTTGTGGGATTCCCCGTCCCAAAACAACCTAGGCCGTAGAGGGCGTTGTAGCGGCGGACTCCACATAATTTCGACGACCTAGGGTTCTTTAACGTGTTCCGACATTACACAGACGCCTCGCGTTGTACCTCCATCGAAACACTGCCGATGCGGCGTTACCGAACCTAAAGCCCGTCAATGAACTAAAAAATTCCGGAGGCACTTTCTTAGTGCGGCAATGCGAAAGCATTTCTGTTATTGCTAATCTTGCTGTGCGCCTGTGTAAATACTTCTATCGCGTTGTGTTGTACATGGAGTTCTGCCGAAGCTTGGCGTGTTCAGACATGTTTGGGCATGCAGTAGCGTCGTCTACATTAAGCTGTTATGACGTCAAACGCTCTACTTATGGCTAATTAATCTTGACAATTATAATTTGATTATGCTTTTATAGTCATAAAGTCGCAGTAGTAGTAGTTAGTCATGCTTAGCCGCAGTCATCATCATCGTCAGTCATTGTATAGTCAGTCATGGTAGTCATGGTTAGTCAGAGTCATGGTTAGCGTCTGACAAATTTCTTGTGGCACCTGTCCCATTTTCTGCTTTCTGGCCACACGAAACCTGAGACAAGAAAGGCTTCAAAGTAGCCATCTCCTCCCTCCTGCAAATCAGCTCCTCCTCTCCCGTGGTGCGACGGCCAGTCGCGAAGGGGCACTTGGAGACCGGCCGTGTCCGTAGAGAGGGCTGGAGATAGGGCACGAACTTTTCAGTGCGTATTTTTGCCGCAATCTGTTCATGTTATATTATAACTGGCTGTCGAAACATCAAAAATGAATGCCGATGAGGCGTTGCACTCTACTGCTTCCGTTATCAGTCGATCGTCAGACACTCTGGGCGTCGGTCACTCATCGGCACCCAGCCAAATTGATCGATAGGCCCTGAGCCTTTTCACTAGACTGCGATAGCGAACCACCCACCAGGGCCCGTATTTGAAGTTTGCGTAGTTATTGAATGTGTCGCTATCTCCCCAACCTCGAGTCATTTGATTGGGGGTCAGAGCGGAACCGGATGCCACTGTCACTTCCGGTTCCGGTGTTTCCATCAATCAGATGGCTTGAACTGGGGGAAATAGCGACGCTTTCACTGATACTTCACCGCCTCATCGACACTTTCAATAACGACGCAAAGTAATACGGACACAGCAGTGTGTATGCAGTTATGTTACAGATTTCACTTAGTAGTGAGCTACTAAAGCAGAAGCGCAATCTAGACCACCACAGTTAAGTGCTCTTCTACCCAGGCTCCACTCCATCGTCTGCTGTATGTCAGAGCACGTTACGTAATGCCAGGCACTTTTTAGAGCACAGCTTTTTGGCGCCGGTTCCTGCGTTTCGCGTCGTCGTCGCCGTTGTCCCTCGCAACCAGCTCCGCAGCACAGACAGCTCGCGCTCCTGCCACCGCCGTTCGCCGCTGCGTGTACCCTTCCCGCCCCCCTCGTGTCCTCCGATTGCTGCGCGCACTCCTGCCGCCACCGTTCGCCGCTGCGTGTACCCCTGCCCCCTCTTCCTGCGTGGCGGCGATGGTGTTCTCCGGTTGCCGGAGCGCTGGCTCGGCATCAGCGGATCACGGTGCGTACATCCCAAGCCGAAACGCAAAGCCACGTTGACTTGACTCGCTAGTGGCGTCAGCGGCATCAGTCAGTCGCTGCTAGCTCTTCGCCGCACAACATTCCTATGGGCCCACGCGCTGCCTCCTGCAACGACCTCCCGATAACTTAATTGCTCTCTTCGCTCCTCCTCCAATTCCCCTATGCGGCAGCAATCAGAGCGCCGGATCGGTGGCGGCGGATTTCGATATGTGCACCGCCCGATCCGAAACGCATACTTCAATCTATCGAAAAGCTGAAACAGCTGATGAGATGCGCTCAAATTTCGCTTTAGGAAGTAGCGTAATCGTCAGCAATTTTTTTTTTTTTTTTGTGAACTAAAGAAACGCGTTAGCAGAATAGTCTGCCAGGCGTGAGTCCCAATACGATCCCGGCAACGGCGGTTGAGTTTCGATGGAGGCGAAACGCGAGAAACCCCAGTCCCACGCTTCGCGGGCGGCTTCTTCGGCTTATATGCTTCCGATAAACGAGAGCTGATGGAACAGTTTCAAGTTTGCTTTTTTTTTTTTTTTTTCAATCGTTTCCATCTTTGAACCGAACTCGGCCGATCGTACGCAACCAAACCGTTCTCCGTGCCGCATCTCGATTCGTGGATGGTATGTTGAATAGCCGCTTGCCTTCACGTCCACGTGTGCTGCACTCTGTAACCGCAGCAACATGGCATCACATATGAGGAGCTATGCTAGAAAGTGCATGAAAGAAACATAGCGAAACGTTCCAACAGAGTCATATGCTTTCTAGTAATACATGAATGTCGTGCATAGGGTATTGTTTATCCGAGTGTTTTAAGGCGCTATCGTTAAGGCCGGTCCTGATTGGCCGTCGGTTCGTGTGACATCGCGAGACCAGATGGCGTAGTCGAGTTAGAAGGAGCTACTAAGAGGGGCAGCTCCCTTCATGTGGAAGGATGAAATAGGAACCCAGCGCATCGGGACCCTTGTCTGGGCCGGTTGGTGCATAACGGTGTCCACTTCCCTGATAACAAAGGAATAATGGTCCAGGTAATGTTAAAATCATCACATGAAAGAAATAACAATGGCTATCGTACATCTCATATGTTCTAAATCACTAAAACAGAAATTGAGGCATCACAGTAAGTTATTCAGAAATGAGCAATCATTATTTGTTATTTATATGTATATAGAGGCGATAACATAATCGTGTGCTGCAGAAAAGTACCGCTGACGCGAATATCCCGCATGGATCTCATTATCTGACCCAGGTGCATTCCTGTTGAAATGGATAGTTTACATAACAGGACATGTAAACCCAAAACCCCATTAACCACCGCCGAAGTGTAACGCAAGGAACGAATTTATTTACAGCATTAACGAGAAAATGGTAGAAGCCAGTCAAAAGCCGCGTCAGACCATCACAGATGCAGTAAAATCCAGGAGCCTGAACCTCTTTCTCTTCAGCTTGAAGCGCAGCGCGGCGAGGCGCGGCAATAATTTGTGCACCGTTTGCCATGAGCAGCTCTGGTTTCCGTTGAAAAGTTAATTATTTTTGCAGCAATCCATGGCTATACTAGAGTTTTGTACTCCGCACCGCAACGCTGTGTGGACTATACTACACACGTAGTGAAACTTTCAGACATTCCTTCTTCCCACATGTAATTGAAAGATAGAATGCTTTGCCAATGAGTGTTGTGGCCGGAACAGAGTGATCTGCATGAATTCGAACGATCTCTGGATAACCATCTGCCTGAAAGTGCCATTTGATCCTAGACTGAATGTGCCGTTTGATGCTGATGTATTCAGTACTGGTGAATAATGCTGTTTCTCTGTAAAGTTTTTCATATCTTCTATGTGAGGACCCTCGCACGAAAGTTGACATTACTGTTAAATAAATAAATAAAAATAAAACAAATCAAAACAAAAAATGAAAGGGCTTAACCGCAACATCATTGCCGTCAACATCATCATCGAAATGATAAATCATCAGTATCAGCCGTTTTAAAAGAGTATATGTTACCCTTCAGTGCGCAAGGACGCCCAGAGGTCGTCGTATTCTAAAAATACATACTGATTTATTTTAGTGCTTAAATTACTAAAAAAAAAAAGAAATTGGCCTGCAGCCCGGCGAAGAAAGGGATGAATGAAGCCTGCCCCATTCTCGCGCATCACGCGGCGCTCGCGTCTCGGACTGCCGTTTGCGCTAGCCACGCCAGCGAACGCTTTGCTTTCACTAAGGAAATCTCTGGTAATCTAACCGACCCGCTAGCTTCAGGCTTTGCTCTTTCACTGCGCAGCACATCTAACCGGAGTAGCAGTACGCTGTACATGGGACTGAAGAAGTCTGCGACGTGCTGCTGTGGAGAAGACAACGTGGACGCCTGACCCACCCGGAGCCCTTCTCGTTGGGGACGAGCGCGGTGTCCGTTTCCAAGGTTGCAATCCCAAGCAAAGCATCCTCGGTTTACTGGAAGCTACGATTCCTCCATGGAGCAGCCTATATCGTCCAGGTATGAACGGCGTCTGGCACTATCACTGCGGGGAAGCTTGCTCACGTTCTCTGAGGGATTGCTGGAGAACGAGTCACTAGTCCTGTCCAAGATTGGCCTTTGGTACACAACGGAAGCAGGCGCCCCTCGAATCTTCTGTGCAACGCATAACGTTATGGGCTATAGCCATTGCCTGGAATGCCATCTCGGTTTTGCCATGAAGAAACGCCTATTAGCCACGCTTAATACGCGCGGGACACCTATCCCTGATGATAAGGCGAGGCACATTTGTTGGCATGAACGCGTGGTAGATACTGGAGCAAACACCGGACATAACACCGCCTCCCACGCCGATCGCTTAACGGTAGTCACTGCCCAAGCCCAGAACCGTCATAATGAAGGTGATGGCTTTACGCTCCTGGTTCTGGGCAACCATATTGCCGCTTACTCTTCACATTCCAAGATAAATCATGACTTTGACACGCCAGGTGCTTTGACGCCAGCAGGCATTGCTACCGGCGAAGAACTCGCTCAGCTGCCTCATGAGTTCGCCCAGGATAGCACCATACTTCTCCGCCAAGCCACAAAACTTAAACCTGAGGCCATGATTGCACTTAATTTCAAACAAGACGTAAAACAACTCAAGATTTTGATGCTGGGCGTCGTCCAACCACCATCACAACGTCGCTTATCTGCAACAGAGCAAGTTTTCAGTGCAGCGACGTCGCTTTCGTCGTCTGACTTCTGTAGCACTGAGAAGCACAAGGATGAGCTTACGGACCTCCAGCTGTGCCTCGCCCTGTCTGCTGCTCAACTCATACAAGCCAGAGACCCTGTTTTCAGTGCACCGGAGGGACAGTTATTTTACTTCGGCGCCATCAAACAACACTATAAACTTGTGGACCAACTGGTATGCCTCATCGAGCCTTCTCCACGAAGCCCCCCACCAGCAAAAAACTATGTTGCCGATTCACCAATAGCACTTTTGCCAGCCGGCCTTGGCAGTATCGAACAAAACAATCAGGTATCGAGCCTCTTCCAGTCTGATTACCGACTATTGCCACCAGCCGCAGGCCCTGCTGAAAATGCACAAAGTATGGATTTGTCCTTTCGTGGAGTTAAGATTAAAGACAACGAAGAACTTCTGGACGATGTTAAGCATCACGATTGTGCTTCAGCTGCAGAAGCTTACCGCCAGAGTTGCAATGAGGCGAAAGTGCGGCGCCAGCAGGACTACTTCGGTGACGTAAAAGACGACGAACTTGTTCGCCACTCCGACCACCGTGTGTGCGTCCATGCCGCCGCATTCGCCTACCACAACCACGTTGGGGTCGAAGTAAGGCGGCTGCAGGACGCGCTCTGTAAAGCCGAGGAATTGGTGCTCCACTCCAACCGGCGTCTGCGCGTCCCGGCCTCCTCATTTGCCTACCACAATGACCTCGGAGTCGAAGTAAGGCGGCTGCAGGACTCCATCGGCAAAGAAGAGCAAGTGCTTGTGCGCCACTTCGACTCGCGTAGGTGCATCCCGATCGTCGGAGTCCTCAAACACCTCCGCATTGGGGTCGAAGTAAGGCGGCTGCAGGACGCCCTCGGTAAAGACGAGGAATTGGTGCGCCACTCCAACCGGTGCCTGCGCGTCCCGGCTTCCTCATTTGCCTACCACGATGACCTCGGGGTCGAAGTAAGGCGGCTGCGGGGCTCCCTCGGCAAAGAAGAGCAAGTGCTTGTGCGCCACTTCGACTCGCGTGTCCGCATTGGGGTCGAAGTAAGGCGGCTGCAGGACGCCCTCGGTAAAGACGAGGAATTCGTGCGCCACTCCAACCGGCGTCTGCGCGTCCCGGCTTCCTCATTTGCCTACCACGATGACCTCGGGGTCGAAGTAAGGCGGCTGCGGGGCTCCCTCGGCAAAGAAGAGCAAGTGCTTGTGCGCCACTTCGACTCGCGTGTCCGCATTGGGGTCGAAGTAAGGTGGCTGCAGGACGCCCTCGGTAAAGACGAGGAATTGGTGCGCCACTCCAACCGGCGTCTGTGCGTCCCGGCCTCCTCATTTGCCTACCACGATGACCTCGGGGTCGAAGTAAGGCGGCTGCAGGACTCCCTCGTCAAAGAAGAGCAAGTGCTTGTGTGCCACTTCGACTCGCGTAGGTGCACCCCGATCGTCGGAGTCTTCAAACGCCTCCGCATTGGGGTCGAAGTAAGGCGGCTGCAGGACGCCCTCTGTAAAGGCGAGGAATTGGTGCGCCACTCCCACCGGCGTCTGTCTGTCCTGGCCTCCTCATTTGCCTGCCACAATGACCTCGGGGTCGAAGTAAGGCGGCTGCAGGACTCCCTCGGCAAAGAAGAGCTAGTGCTTGTGCGCCACTTCGACTCGCGTAGGTGCACCCCAATCATCGGAGTCCTCAAACACCTCCGCACTGGAGTCTAAGTAAGGCGGCTGCAGGACGCCCTCAGTAAAGACGAGGAATTAGTGCGCCACTCCAACCGGCGTCTGTGCATCCTGGCTATAGTGCTCTATCCGGCTTCCGCAGTTGTATACCGTAATGCCGTAATGGCCAAGGGGTCGAAGTAAGGCGGCTGCAGTGCGCCATCTGTAAATACAAATAATTGCGCGCCACTTCGACCCGCGTGAGTGAAATCCGGATCCCGAATTCGAAATTCATCACGACATTGTGGTCGAAGTAAGGCGGCTGTAGGATGCCCTCGATGGTGTTAATGCAAAACTCGTGGGTCCCGGCATGTGAAGTTGATAATAAACGCGGCCTTTTGGTCAACCTACTGATATATTGCAGTACGATGCTCACCACCAGCAGGATAGTCTTTGTCCTCCTCCGATACTTCCGTCACCTGTGCTGTTTTTGTTGATACATCGTGATCATCTCGTGATGTGTTGAGTTGTAGAAGTTAAAAAAGGTGGCGCTTTGGACTGTTGATTTACATTAAGGACGTTGTCACCCGCAAAACATTTCGGAATGCGAATGAAAGTGCTCAATTTATTTCATGTTGTTCCAATGCAGTTTTCTCTCTGCTCGCTACCTGTGGAACTGAAATCCAAGCCGAAGATGAATTTGCCCCCAAATTTCTAAATATAACATCACATATCTGCAGTGAAATGCGTGGTTATTTTTCAATTATAGGGAACTTATACTGACCTCATCGATTTTTCAACTTATAATTTTATATCCGCGACAGTTAAAAGCAAATGATTACCACTTAAGAAATTATGTGACCAGCAGCTGCGCATTTCCTCTTTAGTGGTTTGCTCCGACTAGCATGCGCAGTCAACCGAAGCATTTGCATTCTATCCTTTTAGTTCAGAATCATCTGCTTTTAGGAATGTTTCAAATACATCAGGTGCCTTCTTTTTCTGGTGCTTATAGGCTCTTCCCAAACGGCTCGGCGTCCAAGCCTCTTCTGCAGTTTGGTAGCATATTCACGAACAGATCACGAGCCGCCTCCTTTCTGTGCAGAATTACCGGAATATGCGCGTCAAGTACCGGGAATGCCGCAGAAATGAATTTAGATCTGGTATTTTTTGCCGGTTTGGTTTTATGAAAACAAATGTTCATGAGGTTTTATTTTCTATATTCTTCTTCGTAATATTATTACTGGGACCCCGCTGCGATATGTAAGAAATTTTGTTGATTGCCTAATAAACAGCGAGTTGCGATGCTTCCGTCATTTTGTCATTGCCTTGGTTGTGTTGTGCTTTTGCTGATGGACAGAGAGAGCGCTTTCGGCAAAGTGCGGCCTAATTGCTCAATTTATTGTAAAGAACAGTTCCGTCAATATTAAATGTAATGATCACTTGTTCCTCAACACATTACATGTAGTGAGCAAGGAAATATATAATAATGGCTTGAGGGAAGTCATTTCTTCACTCGGTTCTCATGTGCTATTCCTGAACAAAAAAAATACACGCAATTATGCAGAAAAGGCACTGCCCTTACACTTCGGGATCGTGTCCTCATTAAACCTCTAAGAACTATATGTGACTAGGCTTCCTTGATGACGGTGCAAATCATGGGATATTTAAAATGCCATACACCCCAACCAGGGCCACAATGTCGCCTGTAGTTCCGAAATCAAGACTAGACTGTGGGTTCTGCGTCTCAATCGTGTAGTGGAGCATTCATGCCGCACCTGAAGCTGTAAATCTACCTATCTAAGGTTCAGGTGAGCATTTCTGAGAAGCCATTGGCTCCATAATTTAAGCGAGAAGCAAACCTTGCAGCCTTATTACTTTTAACAAAGACCGTACACATTATATCTGCTGAGAGCGTTATCATTTGACTATAGGTCGTGACGCAAAAATGGAATAAACTTTTGCCGCATCTATTAATGTTTAAGAGGCTTTAAAAGGTAGTGTCTCAAAAGGCTAACATTTGTGGCTCATCCCTGTGTCACATCTTTGTTGGCGAAGTAATTAGCGTGAGTTTGTCTCCTTGACAGTACAAGCATGACATAGGAAAGACGCTCAAACAGAAGCTTGGGCGAGTTGGTGGGGCACTGCATAGAAACGGCACCAGCCAAAACTGTGACGAAGGGAGAACACAAGGACGAGCGCTTACTTTCAACTGAAGTTTACTCCTCGATTCATCGCGCAAATAAATGCGACTCGTTCAAACAACAACAGAAAAGAAAAATATAGACACTTGAAAGATACTGCTAACACTGTTCATAGCGATAACAGCGGCATAATTTCGCCGTGGCTCAGTTCTCGTTCTGTGGTTGCTACCGAGGGACTGCTGACACACGCATCATTTTCCCTTGCGTTCTCCGCGGCTTCAATAATTTCGAAGCCATACTTCGAGGAGGCTCAAGTGTTAAGCACTCACAACAACTAGCTCACCCGCGAAATTCTTGAAGCCATTGAAATGACAAGGGTAAAGAATACAATGCGCCAGCAGTCCCTGGATAGCAAAAACAGAAAGAGAAATTGGATTTTTAGCCGCTGCGAAATGACGCCGCTGTTGTCGCTATCAACAGTTGTTCGTAATATATCTCTCGTGTGTGCATATTTTTGTTTTCTTTTGTTGTTTGAACCATTCGCATCTATTGCCGTGGGTCAAGCAGTGAATTTCATCTGAAGGCCAGCGCTCGTCCGTGCGTTCTCCTTTTTTCCCAGCCTATAGTTTCGTGTTTTTTCTGCACATTGTAGCAGGCAACGCCTGCCAGCCAGGACCACAACATGGTCTGTACTTCCGGAATCTGAGTGGTCCAGTTTCCATAACCAAGCCCCGGGGTCGACTTCTCTGTCGTATAGTGGAGAATTCGTATCACTCCTGGAGCTTTCAAACTCTAAGGTTCAGGCGAGCATATGTCCTCACATTTTAAGAGGGTCTGATCTCCTGGGAAGCTACTGGCTCCATAAACCAAACGAGAAGCAACGCATGCAGACTGATTACTTTCGGCAAATACGGCACATATTTTATCTTTTGGGAACAATAACATTCAGGCAATGAAACCCCGACAACATTCGTCGGCGCGATATCTCATGTTTTCCTCACGCACGACGGCTAAGTGCGTCAACAGTTCTCGCCTCCGGACTCGTCCACAAACGCGGGTCGAGACAATCACTGAATGAAGCCTAAAACGGAGCAACGAAGACGGCGGGTTGTGCTGCACTTATTTCTGTTCGCGCATATATTCAAGCAGCGCAGACTGTAATTTCACTGTTAATTTTTCAGGCCGTGCTCCGTGGCGCTTACACTTCAAGTGAACGAACTACGCTCGCCTCTATTGATTGTGAGGCACCCCCAATGCTTGGTTGCTGTACAGCCTGCATGGTAGGGTATGGTATTGCCGTAAATCACTCGAATTTCCGCCAGAATACGGCCTTATCATTGTGATTGTAGCGCACGGATCGATACTGTTCTCTTTGTTTGTTCGTGCTCATTGTCTCAAAACATGGCTTTATCACTTTTCTTGTTCCACGAGATGCGCCAAGATTTTCCCCGAGTGATCAATGCGAAGTAAACTGTTTCTGTATCGTTCGAGTCGTTTCCAGTTCCCTTGGCTGGTTTCTAGATAGTTATTTGCCCACATTTAATTGAGCGCTGACGAATGCAACGACCTTTCTTAGTCCGACAACCAGCGAGCACGTCTGCTGCTATCACAACTGCTGAGTTGCTTACTTCTTTTGTGCGCGCAAGTCAGCCCAATAAAGAATTGATTGCAGTGCTATTACGCCGGCCTTCTCTTTTATGCCTACGACCTTTCACTGCCACGTGACATCTAGTGGAGGTGCTGCCTTCTGAGCTCCGATCTACCCCTTCAAGCGAAGACCTCAGCCTTGTTTCTGTCACCCTGAGTGACCAGTCTACAGGTCGCCGAACCAGCCGCCGACTTCAAAGGCTCCAACCCGAACATGGTCCGCTACCGGACCCCGTTCAACCTAGAAGAAGGCCCCAACGTCCACAATGGTCCAGTCTATGGTACCGCGGTTGTGATGCCTCCCATTTTCAGCGGCACCGGGGGTCAAGATACTGAGGACTGGCTAGAGCAGTACGAGACGATTGCGGCGTTTAACAATTGGGACGACGTCTTGAAGCTTCAAAACGTATTATTTGCTCTTGATGGAACAGCACAGACGTGGCATGAAAACCACGAGTCTTCGCTAACGACGTGGGAGAACTTCACGAAGGAACTGTTGAAACATTTCGCTAGCGTGGTAAGGAAAGAAAGAGCAGAACTGCTTCTTCGATCAGTCCAAAGCCCAGCTCCCCAACGAGTCTGTCCTCGCTTACGTCGAGGAGATGAAGCGCCTCTTCCGTCGTGCTAACCCAAACATGACAGAGGAAGAGAAAGTTAAACTGTAAATGCGAGGTGTGCAAGAATCACTTTTTGCATTTCTTGCCAGAAATCCGCCGGCAACAGTGGCCGAATTCAAAAAAAAAAAAAAAGCGTCGTCCATCGAGATGACTATGTAGGTCAGCATGCGCCAATACAATCGACCACTTAAAGAAGTGTATGCAAACCCCTACAACGAATCACCTACAAGCGGAGACAGCCTCCTTATCCGCGAAGTTTTTCGGGAAGAGCTGCGCCAGCTGTGCCATCATCCCTCAGGTAGCGACGCTCGCGGACTGTTGTAAAGTGAGACTGGGGTTTTGTAGGCTCGGACACGAGAGCGAGTCCACCTCTTCAGGGAGTACCAATTAACGAATCAAAATAAACTACGACGAACGACGAATTCGCGGAACAAATCCTTGGTCAATTTCACAAATCTTTTCCCTGTAGACGAGAGTCGCGGTGGGTCGCATTGGAGACCGTGCGGCCAAATGAGAGCTCGCCTCCCTTTCCAGCGAAGGAAAGAGAAAAAGGCACTCTGGGGTAGGGAAACGGGGGTGTTACTGTGAGTGGGTCAATGTATCGCCTGCCCATATGTCGCTGCGTACCACTTCGTCGAGTTCTCCGTGAAAATAAATGTTGTAGAAAAAGAATGTGTGTGTAGTGGTAGCATCAAGATCAAACCACGACGCGACTGACGTCACTATACAATTGCCTGGTGCCGAAACCCGGGAACGGGAAGTCTACAACATCAACGGACTACCAAGATCGACTCGAACGACATGGAAATCACGAGTAGGAAAAGGAAAGCTCTGCGAACGCAAGCAACGCGCTTGGTTGGTGAGGCGGAAGCCTTGATGAAGTCTGCCTCACCAAGTGCCGAGGATCTAGAGGTAATTATCGAGCGTCTACAGCTGACTCGACGTCAACTGAACGAGGTAGACGCCATGATCGAACCCCTGGTCCCCGAGCAGGAAGTCGACGCCGAGTTTACCACCGTTATCGAATACGGCGACAAGATCCTCACATCGCTAGCCAGGCTGAAGTCGGCAGCCAAGCGGAGGTCCGGAAAAACGAACGGGGGCAGCCGTAATTCCAGTGAAAACCGAAACAGAACAACTGCAAGGACCACCAAGATAAAACTCCCAGAGTTGGAAGTGCTCAAGTTTAACGGCGAATGAAGAAATTTGCAACAATTTTGGGAGATGTTCGTAACGGCGATTAAAAATAATTCGAACCTATCACCAGCCGAAAAATCCCAATATTTCAGGTTCACGCTGACAGGGGACGGATAATCTGCCATCGAAGGTTTGCAACCGACGTCGGAGGGCGCACCACTGACATCCGATTCGGGAATCAAGCCATCCTCATCCATGACCACATGCGGGGCATCATGGCTGCTGCTCATATATGTCATCGGCAGGCGACTCCCGAACTCTGCGGCGCTGGTATGACATTTGCGGGCTCACATCCGAGATCTTAAGGCGTTGGGTGTGAGCGAAGAATCGTACTGTGTCTACCCTCTTACTCCGGACACTTCGAACGATCTGAGCCTGGTGCACAACAGGATGATGACTTGGAACGACGCATGCAGAGGACACCGACACCGGCTCCAAGACGTCAACAGCGTCAGTGCATAAGAAAGAGCTGCGAGCATTTCACAAATTCCTCCGGATCGAATTCGACAGCAGCGAAAGGGCGAGCGCGGATCATCGGCCTGACGACACAATTGGTAAGCCCAAATCTCGCTACCTGACGCATGACGAAATTAAGAGCACGCCAGAATCGCTCAAGCCTCGACTGCCGTCCGCGGCATCCTTGCATGGCACAGTAAAGAATGTGGAATGCTTCTTCTGCAAGGAAGCACAGCATGCAACGTAAAACTGCACGGTGGAGGTATAACTAGAAGAGAAAAGCGCCTATTACGTGAAGACGGTCGACGTTTCCGATGCATGAGGCCGATCGACAATGTACAAAAGCAAGGTATCGTGCAGCAGGTGTCGCGGCAGGCATGTCGCCACAATGCGCGACCCGAGCTTCATTCCTGACCGAAAAGACGCTAGATCGCGTGAAACGCCACGTGATATCGAGAGTGCTGCTCCTGTGAACCTGCAAGCAACGGGAGGCTCGGCACCGACAGCTCTGCTCGAGACTGTAACTGCATGGGCGAAGAATCGAAAGAGAAGAAAACTTTCGCGGATGATGTTCGATACCGACAGACAGCGCTCATTTATTATCGAAAAACTATCGAAGTAGCTCAACTGCAGGCGGCGCGGTACCGAGATTCTAACAGTAGATGTGTTTGGAGGCGGCAAGAAAGAATGTACATTTCGGAAAGTTCAAGTGAATTGCGAAGCCGACAAAATTGAGAGAACATGCAAGATCGACGCTCTCGAAACACCAACAATCTGTGAGCAGAACCTCCCATGCCCAGACAGAACTATCCTGGCTAATTTAGAAGAATTGGTCTGTATTCTTGGTGACGACCTAAACAAGCTGGAAAACCGCAAAATTGATATTCTGATCGGATCGGAACATTACTGGTGAGCGGTGACAGGACGAATTCGTCGGCTGAACGGCAGCCTAACCGCTTTAGAAACAATGTTTGGATAGGCAGTTCAGGGCATGAACAGTTCACCTTCCCCGGACATCAGTTGCGCCCAAGCGATCGTTATGAGAGCTACAGTAGAGGGAAAAGACCATACGGTCATTCGGAGGCAGTTCAGAAATTTCGAGAGCTTGGGAATTGTTGACACACCGACCGAGAACCCCTGAGAGAGCGAAGTGGAGTTTTAGAGAAGCATCCCAACATGTAATGGGAGGTGTGCAGTCAGACTCCCGCGGAAGTCAAGAGCGGAAATAGTGACCAACGAAGATGTCTAGCGACAAGGGTTAGATAACTTTCGACATAACAACGGAATGGCTGAAAAGGTGGTGCGTGCATGTGTGACGTTTCAGCGGTTCAGTGCTTCGCCGTTTAGTGCTCCTACGGGATTGCTGCCAGACGACCGGACAACACGACCGGACCCCTTCAAGGTCCAGTCATATGATGGTCCTGCAAAGTCAGCATAGACTTTGCAGGACCATTATATGTTAAAGAACAATAACCGCATGTGCAAAGCCTATATAGTGTTGTTTACCTGTGCGTTTAGAAGGCTTGTGTCGTGAAGAGGACTGTGCCATATCTGTTCAGATAACGCGGTAACCTTCAAGCGAGCTGCAAATGAACTGACTGGGACATTCCGATATTGTAGACCATTTTGAAAATGCTTCAAGGATAGTGCGCTAAGTGAAAGTAGCATTCAGGAAAGGGATAGAAAAGCTGCCTAGAAGCAGAACAGTTAGCCACCATCCTATGCGGAGTCGAGGCCGTTCGTAAATTCTCGGCCGCTGACATGTGTAAAACGAGATCGAAGAGGGCGACCCCTTGACGCCATCCAGCTTCCTCCTCGGGAGGCGGCGAACGTCACTACCGACAGCGGGTGGGGAGCCGCCCGCTTCGACTCCGGAGATGCTTCGCTCGTTTTGGCGACAAAGGAAAAGATTCCAGAACCAATTCTGGGAAGCCTGGCGAGCGGAGTACCTCCGTGGTTTAAGGTCAGATTACACGACGAACCAAACTTAATTTCTCTTGCCTAAAGTGGGGCAGCTGGTCGTCAGAGAGCGCCTTCCTCCCCCCCCCCCCCCCCCTCCCCCCGACGGCTTCACCGGGCACGCCCGGAAATCGTGCATGTTGTGCGCCTGAATAAAGTCTTATTACGTACGCTAAAGGCCTTAGTTGTTCTAATTTGTAATGTTTTTGTTTACCTTTACCTGTTTATTTTATAAGCATCGAGGCGATGCCCCCTTAAAAAGGCATCGCCTAGATGCTTACAAAATAAACAGATAAAGGCAAAAAAAAAAAAAAGGCGATGCCTTTTTAAGGGGGTCCGGAGTCCTCCACTACGGCGTCTCTCATAGCCTGAGTTGCTTTGGGACGTTAAACCCCACCAGACCAAACCAAACCAAACCTTTTTAAGGGGGAGTAATGACGCGAATCATTCCAAACTTGTTCTTTTTAACAGCTGCCAGCATGCGGCCTTATCACTGTGATTGTAGCGCACGGATCTATGCAACATTCTTTGTTCATCCTGGTTGTCGCGAGACGCGGCTTTATCACTTTCCTTGTTGCGCAAGATGCGCCGAGATTTTTCCTGCGTGATCACAGCAAAATACAACTGTTTCTGTATCATTCGAGACGTTTCCAGGTTCCTTTGGCCGGTTCTCTAGGTGGTTCTACGGCCACTCTAAATTGAGAACTGACGAATTCAACGGCCTTTCTTAGTCGGACGACCACGAGCACGTCTCCTGCTATCGCCGCCGCCGGGTTGCTTGCTCCTTTTGGGGACGCAAGTCAGCCCCAGTAATGAGTTGATTCCAGTGCTATTACGCGCTGTCTTCTCTTTTGTTCTTACGGCCTTGTCACTACCATGTGACAGTATAATGTGACACGGTATGGTACGGTATAGTACGGTATGGTACGGTATGGTATGGTATGGTATGGTATGGTATGGTATGGTATGGTATGGTATGGTATGGTATGGTATGGTATGGTATGGTATGGTATGGTATGGTATGGGTACATGTTAGTGGCTTAACGCCCCAAAGAGGAAATGCTCTAAGGGACGCCATAATGGAGGACTCGAGTAATCTGAAACTCAGCTTTCTGGGACACCTTTTAACTATGAGGCAACTGTGATACAGTAAGAAAAATTGTTATTCACACGAATGGCTTAAGCTTCTGATGCATAGCAAAAACTTGTTTCAAAAGTTTTCTTGCTTTAAGGGTTTCAAATGTTTCTTGGTATTAAATGTTTTTAGAGGTTTGCCTACCTGCCTAACTTCATGTTGCGATATAATGTCATCGCTTAAGACCCAAGCCGTTGAGTTATTTTCACAATATGTGATTAGCGATTCTGTTTACGTGATTTTACATTTATTATTTTTTTCGAGAATGATATTTTACAATGAAGACTAGATTGATATCCCGTGTTATTTTCGTATTTAGAATGCAAACGATAATGCTTGCTTATTTAAAAGTATTGATGTATGTAATTTCTTTGTGTACATTACGGATGAACGCCTCCCCGCAGTTTTGCTCCCAGCGCTGTACCGTTATACATATATCTACTAATTCATCGCTTTTCAGTCGAGTTGTCCTTACCATTTTCTAGGAAAATGAAGCGCGCGCGCGTGTGTGTGTGTGTGTGTGTGTGTGTGTGTGTGTGTGTGTGTGTGTGTGTGTGTGTGTGTGTGTGTGTGTGTGTGTGTGTGTGTGTGTGTGTGCGTGCGTGCGTGCGTGCGTGTGTGTGTGTGTGTGTGTGTGTGTGTGTGTGTGTGTGTGTGTGTGTGTGTGTGTGTGTGTGTGTGTGTGTGTGTGTGTGTGTGTGTGTGTGTGTGTGTGTGTGTGTGTGTGTGTGTGTGCGCGCGCGTGCGTGCGTGCGTGTGGGGGGGGGAAGGGGAAGCCGCCGCTTCAGAATCGTGAACGAAACGGCCTGTATATTAGCAACCTTTTAATATATATTCCATCTTTATCCTACATGACAAACTTCGCAGCAAAACATCCACATATTTGTTCGCGATAAGAAATCTTCATGTGAGTGTCAACGCTCGAGTTATGTACTTCGTCCTGTCCTCGTTTTTAAACGCACCGCCTTTTACGCTATGCACCTCGCATTATATCTCACAAAGCAAGCTCTTGTGGCTCGGTACAAAAACATGTCGGCAGTGGTGTTATTACGTCCGCTCATCGAGAGTACCGGAGTATCGGCATCGAAAATATATTTTTAGTGTGCCATGTATTTTAGCGATACTCGAAAAAGAAAAAAAAAAAAATAGCTGCAAATTTTGAGTCTGCTTTGAGTAATACTTTGGACAGGCGGTGCTCTCTCAGGCGATAGCACAAGCTGGGTGGCAGCTCAGTTTATACTATATAGTCATGCTCAGAAGCTTACAGAGTAAGCTGTTGATTCTATCAGCACAACAACAACCACGCATTCTTTCACCGCTGCTCAGTGGGGCCATTTGCGCCGGAAGCAGGAAATGCGTCAGCTGACGCATTCTTTACATTTGGAGAAAAAAAGTGCTGCAACCAGCCATAGTTCTCAAGCGGCGCTAGATAAACTTGAATTTCTTAACTACCTTCAAAATCATCGAGTCGACGCGGCTAATCCTGACAAAAGGTACCTTTATCAAATAAAACATAGCGACGTGTTCGCCTGCTCCATGGTAGATGACGCGTAGATGACGCAGTAGGCGACCACAGTTGCCCGACGGCCATACAGGAACAAGCGAGATACATCCGAACATGACACCTTTCCCTTTTTTTTCGCAATTCTGGGGACGTGCTTGGTTAGGTTACTGTTTGTGTACCCAAAGCTTGTGACGATTGCGTTTCTTATTGCGCCAAAGTTTGCTTATGAGGCCTCTTTCGAATACTTGTCTTCGAAGCTGCTTATTCGTCAAGCTGGCTGACGACTTCGAGAACGATGTTCGATTCACAAGGGAGCAATTGATCGCGGTGTCTTCGCCAATTGAACGATCCTTGAGGTGAAGAAAAACAGCGCGAAAACGAAGACGATACCACACAACACAGGTGCTGAGGCGCTGTGTGGTCGCGTCTTCGTTTCTCGCTGTTTTTCTTCACCTCTATTATGCACCAACTAGTCCGCTAAAATGCTCTCTTCGATCCTTGAGGTGAAGTGACATTTACGCGGTATGAAACGGGTGGGGTTCTTTTTACTATAACCCCTTGAAACCAACGTGACGAGCTTCGGCAATTACGCACAAGTACAAGGTCACCAACCGCAAATGTACCAGGGTGACTCGGCCGACGAGCCATCAGTGCGACGTTAAAAAGCATCGGCGAAAGTACGGCGCCTTGCGGCGTGACACGGTTTCCCGGAGAGACGATGGAAGGATCTCCCGTGCCGGCTTCAAGTTGCACTGTGCGGTCGGTGAGGAAGTTTCGGATGTACGCATACGTGCGATGTCCAACACCGAGAGCCTGAAGTTGAAGAATCGCTTTATGGAGGACGTTGTCGAATGGCTTGGCAACATCTAGGCCGACGATGACTTTCGTGTCTAGTGTACGTCTCATGACTACCTGATGATGGAGAAGAAGAATAATGTCCGGGGCCGCTAAATGAGGGCGGAAGCCGAACATTGTGTCGTAGAAGATGGTTGTCTTCAAGGTATCGTGAGAGTCTGGCCGGATAACGTGTTCCGTTATGCTTTTTAACGTCGCACTGATAGGCCTGCCGAAGCTACTAGCCGACATCCCCTACCTGCATCACAGCATTTATGCTGACGACCTCACACTTTGGATCACGCGCGGCAGTGACAGCCAGATTGAAGAGACTCTACAGACCGCCATCGAATGGATCGGAGATTATCTAAGTACAGTTGGCCTCATCTGTTCGGTGACAAATTCCGAGTATATCATCATCCTGGGCATGGCAGCATCGACAGAATGCGGAGCACTAATCCGTTTGTCTACCTTGTGCAGGTGAGCAAAAAGTACGGAAAATGCTTCCGTTCTAATGACCTATTCCTGTTGGTGCTGCCGTGCCCTTGGCTTTGCTGCTTGCTAGAGGTTTTTACATTTTGTCTGAGGAAATTATTATTGTTAGCAGGTGACATTGAATCAAACCCCGGCCCTGACATGACCCTAATTTTGCAACAACTTAATGAAATCGCAGTTGACATAAAGGATATAAAAGAGAATAGATTACTGAATATAGAGAACAAATTAGATGCCCTGTCCAGGCTTGAAAGCCAAGTAACGTTCTGCCAAGAACAGGTTAGTTGTATGAGTACAACGATCGAAAGGCTTGAAGCAAGGGTTGAGCAGCTTGAGAATTATAGTAGGAGGTCAAATTTGATCATTTATGGCATCCCGGAAACTGAAGAGGAAACAAATGAATCACTTGAAGAAACCGTAAACAAAGATATTTTTCATGATATTTTAGGACTCAACCCTGTCCCTATTGAGCGGATACATAGGTTAGGTAAGCCGGCAATTGACAAAACACGTCCTGTAATCATAACGCTTTTAGACATTAGACATAAAACTGCGATACTCAAGAACGGAAAGAAACTAAAGGGAAAAGATTATTCAATTGGCGAAGACTTTTCAAAGAAAGTTCGTGAACTAAGAAAGAAACTATGGGACAGCGCGAAGCTGAATCGAGATAAAAAAGAACGGGTTTCCTTGGTTTTTGATAAGTTATATATCAATAATACCCCTTACGTATGGGACTGCGAAAAAAATGATAAAGTGAGGGTTCAAAAAAAAAGGACGAGGTCACCGCAAATCGGCCCGTGACGCGAAGTTGCTCGCAGCTGCGAAACCGCTCACCGAAAAAGTGAGCAGTTCATTTAACTCAGCTTCTTTCTTCACTAACACAGCTTGTTTTGCCATAGTAACACGGGCCTTGTTTAGTACAAAATGCTTGAGAATAGTTAACATTAATGCACGCAGCGTTGCAAACAAGAAAGACTCGCTTGAAATTAAACTGCTGCAGTTCGACCCACACATATCAGTCCTGACGGAAACTTGGTTACGTGACGACTTAGCAGATGACCTGGTATTTCCTCCTCATTATAAAGTCGTTCGCAAGGATAGGACCTCAAGGGGTGGCGGCGTAGCCGTTCTCTTGAAAGACTCTGTAGAATGCGACCTCGTATATGACGTTCCTGACCTTGAATGCCTTTGCATGAAAATTTCTTGCTGGGGTTATTCTTTTATCCTGTACGCTTGCTACAGGCCACCAGATGCCACACCCGACTATCTTATTAAGCTACAGCATCACCTGTCTTATTTCCGAAATAGGAAAATACTGCTAATAGGTGACTTCAATCTGCCAGATGTGTGCTGGGACCGTTTCCAGGGCGGTACTAAATCTGGGAGCAGGGCAGACGTTATGTTTGATATCATGCTTACTCATGATTTAGCTCAAATTGTAAATCAACCTACTCGTGTACAAGGTACATCTTCCTCTATACTAGACCTAGTTTTTGCTAGCCGTCAATATTCTATGCATACTGTGTCAGTTGAAACAGGCATTTCAGGCCATCACCTGGTAAGCGTGTCGACAGATTTAGTTAAGTTCCCTTCCCTCAACAAAAAAGTCAGTCACGTACGACCTTTCAAGGATTATTCTAGGGCTGATGATGCCGCAGTGATTGAACATATGGAAACTTGTTTATCCAGTTTCGATGAAAATGATGTCTGCAAGCTGTGGGAGCGATTCGTCGAAATGTGTCAATACTGTCTAAATACCTTCGTTCCAAATAAATGCAAAAAAGTTCACAAACGCACACCTTGGATGACGCGGAAGATTATTCAAATGAAGCGAAAACTAAAAAGATCTAAGAAAAAGAACCGCCAGTTAAGTCAGATTGAAACGCTTAAAAATAATCTTGAACGTGCGGTTCGTGAGTCAAAGGACTTGTACTTTAACACAACGTTACCCAATTTTGTTAAAAATGACCCAAGTAAATTTTGGAACTTCCTGAGTGATAGCAAGAAACATATCTCAAAAATAACATCTGAGGGAGATACACTGACTGATCCGACTGACATTCCACGTAATTTTAATTCTTTTTTTCACAGCGTATTCTCTGAAGCAGGTACACAATGTGTACAAAGAGCGTCATATTTTCCTGTATCGGAGGTGGACTTTGTTAGCCTCCCTGGGGTATTTGCTTTGCTTTTAAAATTGAAGCCTAAAACTTCTTCTGGTCCTGATAATTTACCTAATGTATTTTTGCGACGCTATGCCGAAATAATTGCGAAGTTTCTTTTTGTGTAGTTTAAAAAATCTCTCTTGTCATCAAAACTTCCGGTTGAATGGAAGACTGCTCGAGTAGTCCCGATCTTTAAAAAAGGCGACTGCACATTATTACAAAATTATCGTCCTATTTCTTTAACTTCTGCATACTGTAAAATGCTCGAACACATTATTGCTAAACATATTAACAAATTTCTTGAAGAACACTCCGTATTAACCGACTGTCAGCATGGGTTTAGAAAGGGCTATTCTACAATAACACAATTAGTTACAATAGTACATACTTTTGCTAAAACACTGGATATGAATGGTCAAATAGACACCATATTTATGGATTTTAGCAAAGCATTTGATAAAGTTCACCACGGAAAGCTCATTCAAAAACTAAAAAATATTAATCTTCCAGACATTTTAATATCATGGATTGCAGATTACCTCATGAATAGACTGCAATTTGTTTCAGTCGATGGGTGCAGCTCCAGTTGTCTCCCAGTCACCTCTGGGGTGCCCCAGGGAAGCGTCTTGGGACCTTTGCTTTTTCAGATTTATATAAATGATATTGTCAATGTGGTTACTCCAGGAACGCATATTCGCTTGTTTGCAGATGATTGTGTTGTATTCCGTCAAATTACGTGTACTAACGATCAAAATGAACTTGACCGGTGTCTAGAAAATGTTCTTGACTGGTGCAGTGAGTTTTCCATGGTTCTTAACACTGAAAAAACAGTTTCGATGCAAATAACACATAAAAAGAACCCGATTGACCATGCGTATACCCTTGGATCATCAACACTAAAGCAGGTTAATAGTTACAAATATCTAGGTGTAACAATAACAAGCAATCTTTCCTAGAACTCACATATAGATAACATATGCTCCTCTGCATTTAAAAAGCTATGTTTTCTGAGGCATAAACTAAGAAATTCTCCTTCTCACGTAAAACTGCTAACGTATAACGCTTACATCAGGCCAAAGCTTGAGTATGCTTCGGTTGTATGGGACCCATTTACTAAGCTTAACATCTATAAATTAGAAAGGGTTCAAAGAAAAGCTGTTAGGTTTATCTATTCGACATTTAAAATCACCGACTCCCCCACTGATATCATGGCGACTAACAATATTGAATCACTTGAAACGCGAAGAGGAAAATATCGCCTTGAGTTTCTTTATTTTTTACTTAACCATAAGTTAGCTTTGGATCCTTCACAGTACATATCCCCTTTATCCACGCGGCCTACCCGACATCATCACATTCAATCATTGACGCCGTATTTTGCGAAGACTGATTGTTTTAAATATTCATTTTTCCTGCGGACAATATCCGATTGGAACCATGTTATGGCACTGTCATAGTTTCGCAAAATTTGCCTGTTCATTTGTATGCATGTTTCTTTTGATTGTGCTCTGTATCTTCTGAGTTTTGTTACAATATATGCCTGTCCTGCTTGGACCCTGAAAGGGTCTGCAGTATGTACTAAATAAATAAAAAAAAATAAAAAAAAATCATCCCTTCCCCGGGACGGCACTCTCCAAAGATACTTCCTGACATCAACCTCCAGGTGCAAGGAAAACCGATTCCTCGAACAAATAACATCAGGATATTGGGCTTGCATCTACAGGCTAACAGCAGCAACAACATCACGCTACAATGCATCGACCAGTCGGTGGTACAGATCGGACGCCTCCTTAAGCAAATCTTTAACAAGCATCATGGCATGCAAGAGTCCAACCTCCTGCGCCTCGTTCAAACTTTCATCTGCTCCCGCATAACCTACTCTGGAAGTCCGATGCTGCAAAGAGATTTATCACATAGCAACATGGAATGTAAGATCTATGACGCAAGGTAAACTGCATGTCGTCAAGCGAGAAATGGATAGAATGAGCATTGATATCTTGGGTATCAGCGAGCTCAAGTGGACCGGAATGGGAGAATTTAACTCCGGCGACTATTATGTCTTTTATTGTGGGCACGAATCCAAGAGAAGGAATGGGGTCGCTCTCATAGTAAACAGAAGAATTGGCAAAGCAGTGCTAGGGTACAACCCCAAAAACGACCGAATGATTTCCCTTCGGATCCAAGGTCACCCTTTCAACATAACAGTTATCCAAGTCTATGCACCAACCACTACTACTGAGGAAGCTGACGTTGAGAGATTTTATGCGGACCTGCAATGCCTTTTAGACCGCACCCCATCATCAGACGTCGTTTCTCTCGTAGGAGACTGGAATGCTAAGGTCGGGAGTGAAGAAATATCCGGAATTACAGGCAAGTTCGGTCTTGGTGAGCCAAATGAAGCTGGGAAGAGGCTAGTAGAGTTTTGTCAAGAAAACAACCTCACCATAGCGAATACTCATTTTCAACAGCACAAGAGGCGCCTATACACATGGACTTCACCGGACGGTCTGTACAGGAATCAGATCGATTATATTCTTTGCCGGCAGAGATGGAGAAGCGCTATACAGGCAGTAAAAACAAGGCCTGGGGCCTATTGTGGCACCGATCATCAGCTTCTTGTTGCCAAAATTAAGCTTCGATTGAGGAAAACGCAGAAAACTAGAAGGCCTTTCAGGTATGATCTGGATCAAATTCCATCAGAATATGCTGTGGAAGTGAGGAATCGATTTCAAGAATTGGATCTAGAAGACAGAGAGCCTGAAGAGATGTGGACTGATGTTCGTGATATAATACAAGAAGTTGCTACTAAGGTAGTTCCAAAGCAAAAGAAATGCAAGAAAGCAAACTGGTTATCTGAAGAGGCTTTGCAAATAGCTGAGGAAAGGAGGATGGCAAAAGTTATGAGGGAAAGAGAAAGATACAAGGTTCTCAATGCGGATTTTCAGAAAATAGCAATGAGAGATAAGAATGACTTCCTGAACATCCAGTGCCAAGCAGTTGAGGACGACAGCCAATTACGGAACACAAGAGCTCTGTATAAGAAAATCAAAGATATCTAAGGAAGCTTCTGTGCTAAGCTGGGCGTGATAAAGGACAAACGAGGCAAGGACCTCACTGAAGCCTCAGAGATAAAGAGGAGGTGGCAGGAATACACAGAAGAACTGTACAAGAAGGACCCGGATGTGCAAACCCAACATAAGACGGTTGTGATTACTGAACTCGAGCCGGGCATCCTGAAGAGTGAAGTTGAATGGGCCTTAGCCAGCCTTGCTAAGAACAAAGCTAGCGGAATTGATGGCATTCCAGCTTAGTTGCTTCAAAACCTCAACCATGACGCTGTTAACATTCTGCATACATTATGTAAGAAGATTTGGACAACCCTGCAGTGGACACAGGATTGGAGGAGGTCAGTTTACAACCCCATTCCAAAGAAAGGCAGTGCCAAAGATTGTTCCAACTACCGCACGATCGCGCTTATTTCGCATGCTAGCAAGGTGATGTTGAAAATCCTCCAAGGTAGGCTGCAGCAGTATGTGGATCGGGAGCTTTCGGACGTGCAAGCTGGGTTTCGCAAGGGCAGAGGAACTAGAGACCAAATTTCCAACCTTCGCTGGGTCATGGAAAAAGCAAGAGTTCCAGAAACTCATCTACTTCTGCTTTATTGATTATGCGAAAGCGTTTAACTGCGTAGATCACAGCAGATTATGGCAAGCTCTTCAAGAGATGGGAGTTCGAATTCACCTCATCTGTCTTTTCAGGAACCAGTATGAAGGGCAAGAGGCCACAGTCAGAACTGGACATGGTCTTACTGATTGGTTTCCGATTGAGAAAGGAGTGAGGCAAAGCTGCATACTGTCGCCCTGCCTATTTAACCTATATGCAGAGTGCATCATGAGGAAGGCCGGTTCTGGACGAGTCTTCAGCTGGAGTGAAGATTGCTGGAAAACGTATCAACAACCTTAGATATGCGGATGATACCACTTTAATGGCAGAAAGTGAAGTAGAACTCACGAGACTTCTGATGCGCGTACAAGAAGAGAGTGAGAAGTTTGGGCTTAAACTGAACATTAAAAAGACAAAGATCATGGCGTCTTGCCCTATCAAGTCCTGGAGCATCAAGGGACAAGAAGTGGAAGCTGTGGCAGATTTTATCTTCTTGGGCTCCAAGATTACCCCGGAAGGAGACTGCAGCCATGAAATTATGAGACACCTGCTTCTGGGAAAGAGAGCCATGGTTAGCCTTGACCGCCTAGTAAAAAGCAAAGACATTAGTCCGTCAACCAAGATCCGTATAACTCGTGCTATGGTCTTTCCAGTTGTGATGTATGGATGCGAGAGTTTGACTGTGAAGAAGGCTGACCGCCGAAGAATCGACGCGTTTGAATTGTGGTGCTGGCGGAGACTTGAGAGTTCCTTGGACTGCCAGAAGATCAAATAAGTCGATATTGTCGACCATAAACCCTGCCTGCTCATTGGAGGGTCAAATTCTGAAGTTAAAGCTCAGCTACTTTGGTCATCTGATGAGAAGAGAGGATTCGCTGGAGAAAGATTTGATATTAGGAAACGTTGAGGGTCGCCGGAGAAGTGGTAGGAAGCGGACGCGATGGTTAGATGGCATCCTCGAGGCGCTGCAGATGAAGTTATGTGATGTTAGGAAGATAGTGAGAGGCCGGAAAGCGTGGAGTGACAAAGCCTATAGGGTCACGAAGAGTCGGACACGACTGAACGACTGAACTGACTGAACTGAACCTACTCTGGACCTTACTTACGTCTCACTCGTGCCGAAAGCGAACGGCTAGAGGCGTCACTTCGAAAAGCGTACAAGACGGCCCTAGGTCTTCCCATGTCCAAAGCTACCCATAAGCTCATGGCTCTCGGAATCTCCAATACCGTGAGCGAACTGATCGAAGCAACACTCACCGCCCAGTATGAGCGGCTCTCACTCACACACGCTGGCCGAGAGGTTCTGCAACAAGTTGGGATCTCCCCGCCGAGATTGGCCCCAAATTACGCTTAACTTACACCGAAATATCGGCTAAATCTCCGCATCCTTCCCATTCCCCAACGGATGCACCCAAAACACCACGCCGAGAGACGGGCCGACCGGGCTCGTCGGTTCGAGAAACGCTTCAGCGGACGTCCGGACGTCACGTATACGGACGCCTCTTACCATCCATCGAGGCCAGCGATGGTGGAGGTAGCTCTCACCCCTCACCGCAGCTGGTACACAGCCTGCAGCATTCGCAATGCAGAAACAGTCACCGCAGCTGAGGAGGTTGCCATTGCGCTAGCGCTAGCCGACCCTAATACCAAAGTCATCAGTGATTCAACAGGCTATCCGCAACTACGATACTGGCCGTATCTCTTGCCAGGCGTTACACATTCTACGTTCTACAGCACCCTCTTTCACATCTCGCTTGCTTCTTTGGGCTCCATCCCAGGAGTCGCTTAGCGGAAACGCTCAGGCGCATACTCTCGCTCGAGATCTCAGCTGCCGAGCCGAGAATATGATCAGCCACCCTGATTCCCCTGACACTAATATCTCACGCGCTTCTCTACTCACCAGGTACACGGACATACTCCAGCACTACAGACTCCAAAGATACACATATCCTCCCGCACACACCGCGATCAACAAGACGCGAGGCCGTGCAATGGCGCAAACTACAAACTGGCAGCTTCCCACGCCCCCTCGTATACAGCAGGATCATTCCGGAACAGATAGCCAAATACTGCTCAACTCCGGCCACTTTCATACACATAGCGTGGACTTGTACCCACTACAACACAGACAACTCAAACACCCCAGAGACGTGGGAGTCTTTCCTGCGTACTTCCGAGCCAGCAGACCAACGCTGGCTTATCCAGCGCGCGGTGGAGGCCGCGACATCCCAAGGGATCCCCGCCGACCTCCTCTAAGCCAGCGCAACCGGTCCTTCGACTGGTCCCCTGCTTTTGGGCGCAATAAAAGAGTTCACCACCACCACCACCGACGAGCCATTTCTGTGAACTGTTCTTGCCAAACCCTTTCCTTCCCTCCACCGAATGCTTGACCGCATCTAGCCGTGTACGGAGGTTTCTTCCAAGAAGCAATGTTACCGGTGTTTTCTTCGTTGTTGCGCGAGGAGAATTTAGATACTGCAACAAGACATTTTGCAGTGTGGCCTCCAGATGCTCGCCATGGTTGTCCTTTCTTTAACGCTGACTTCAAAGACTGAGCAAAGCGTTCTGGTAGCCCATTTGTACTGGGGTGGCACGGAGCGCAGGTGATGTGTCTTCTTCCAAGATGCTTGAGGTATGCCTGAAATTCGCTGCTGACGAACTGAGGGCCGTTGTCTGTGACAACCGTTTCAGGCACACCGAAACGAGCAAACGATTCTCTCAAACACGTGATTGGTTTCTCTGCTGTCGTTTCGTTCATTACGAAGACTTCTGGCCACTGCGAGTAAGCCTCAACCGCTTTGGGAAACATTTTGCTGAGCATAGGCTCTGCTTTATCTAAATGAAGTCTCCCCCAAGGCAGTGTTTGCCATGACCATGGGTGCAGCAGTGCCGCACTAGGACTCGAACGTTGCTCCTGACAAGCTTCACGGCGTTCGACGCGTTTTTCAAGGTCAGCATCGGTCGTGGGTCATCACACGTAACTGCTTGCAATTTCTTTACTTCTCACAATTACTCGGTGCCTTTCATGAATCTCTTATACTATGAGAGCGTGTTACCGCTTAGGAAGGACGACACGCATGCCATGCAGCGAACAGACCTGGTGGATCATTCCTTCTTTCTGTTGAAATCCGCCACAGATGACAGCCAACCGTTTCTAGTAATTTGCCTAGTGTCGTATCCTATGCGTTGGTTGGCAGTGTGGGGGTGTGGAGGCAGACTTCTCTTGTACTCGGAGAGAACGTAATCTTTCACCATAAAATGGAGGAGGGGGATGAGGTACGGGAGGTTGCCTGCTCGTTTCGTATATCCTCGAGTCATCCGCAGCCTTGTTAGCCTCAAGCTCCTCGTGACCGGGAGTCCGAGTAACTTGGTGCTTGCTGATGGATTTTTGGGTGTACTCAGTATTCTACCTGAGAGAACGAGCCGACAGGCTGACTTTGAGTCTGTTACTATATTGAGGCTCTGTCCTTAGGTGTCTGCATGCTGTATGGCCAGCGTTATTGCGGCTGTTTCGGCTGCAGTCGGGGTACTTGTTGGCATAGAGGTGCTGGTGCATTCCTAGAAGTTGGTGTCTAACACTACCGCCACGGTGTGAGCTGAGTTCGGATATGTGGCAGCGTCAACGTAGACTGCGTTTTTTGTCTGTCCGTGAGTTCGGGGCAAGTAGTCGACTTGAGCGTTTCTTCGGCCGTCGTGCTTTCCTTTCTGCGTGTTATTGCCTTTCTGCGTGTTATTTGCCAGTGGGGATACGTAAATGCGAGATCCTAGAACGGATTGACACACTAATGGACCTCCAGAAAGCCCAGGACACCCAAGACATTAATCCCACTCTTTGATCTCACCGGTCCGTATCAAGGCATGGGTTGCCGTTTTTTTTTTTTTTTTTGTTGTTTTTTTTTTTTTTTTTTTTTTAGTCACCGCACAAGCGGATGTCGCCGTCCTCCTTGGTACCACCGGTGTTTCATTTCACTCGTAGTCACAAGAATTAATATGCCAGGTCTTTCGAGCTTTTCCAGCTCTGCTTCGACAGCTGATTGAATGGCGAAAAGATTACTTCTTGCTTTTATAAACATCGGGCGCGCGCCTTCTCGTAGGAACAGTTCAACGTGTTCATCAGAAATTGTTCCCAGCTCACCCTTAAAAAGGGCTTCATATTTATGCAACAGCGCCTCCAAATGGACCTGGTCATTTCACTGAGAGCAGTATACAGGTGGCAATTTTTTTTTTTTTTTTTTTTGGGGGGGGGGGAGGGGGGGACTAAGATACTGCTCTAATTCAAACGGATGGTTCGAAGCCAGTCTCGGCAGAACAGAGGAGATCCACGTCCGTCAACGATGTACAGTGGCAGTATCACTACTTGGTCGCCACGTCGCACCTCTACGCCAACCACTCCTTTTGGTACGACGAGAGCTCCTGAGTATGCACGGAGCTTCAACGAAGTGTTTTCAACGGTGTGACGGACACAGCTGCACCAGTGAATTTCCATCAAAAGCGGCTTTTTGTTGACCGTTACTTCGAAGGTAATTGGGTCGTGGTCACGACTCTTAACGGCATTCATTCACGACGAACTGAACTGGACGACGCAGGGATTCATGGCCGTCGTCGTCCACCTTCGCGAGTATTTTCACTTGTTTCCAGGCTCTTCCTTTGTTCTGTGCAGAACCCCGGCAGGCACGCTTGCTGAATGTGGCCCTTCTTCCTTAACTCAGAGCCCGCCTCCCCCAAGTGTGGCCAGTTTCTACTTAAATGCCTCGGCGAAGCGCCTCGAAAACACATAGTCGTCGGCACGCTGCTCCCCGCACGGCGCTTGACGAAATCCGAAACCACAGCTGACGTCGGCGCGCCTCGTCTGTGGACCTTGTACACAACCATTTCCGCTCCCTCCGGTGAGTGGGCCAGGGCGGTGCTCTTGGTTGCTGCTTCCATAGCGAGCGCATTATTCACAGCTCTTTGGAACATCAGCTTCTTTCCTTCTGTAAACAGGACACGCTGGGTATCCTCAGCTTCAGGACGCAGACAAAACGATCTGGTAGCGCTCGGTATAGAGGAAAGTTTCGAATTCACATGCCTGAACCTAACTGAGCAGTTTTACGATGAATACCGCAATGGTTTCTTATCCTTGCGGTCGTCTGTAGAATTTCGGTCTTTCTGCGATAACTGACATCTGTGGTGCAACGTGTCCTCTCAGCAAGCTCTTCAGTGTCTCGAACGTCCGGACCGACGGCAGCTCCGGTGCGGACAGCGACTCCAGTAAGGCGTACGTCTCTGAACCGATAAGACTTAAAAAGCCATGCACCTTATCATCCTCGGTGAGTTAGTTGATTTGCAAGTACGAGGTAAGTCTTTCTTCGTACGACGACCAGTCGCTTGTCGACTCGTCGTACGGCTCAACGTGTCCCAAACGGCTTATGCTTATTCTGGCCGGTGCGACGTTCGGTGTGCTAATCTATGCCTCGTTGGCTCGCTCACTGTCGATGCTTGTTTCTGTTTCATCTGATACCATGCTTGGTCAATCCCATCCTCGTCGCCAGTTTTGTGTTCTTGTACTTAGCAGTCGAGGAAGTGAGGCAGCCGGGCACTTGAGTAGCGAACAGTAACCCACTGAACGTTTATTAATACGAACACGTCTGCACGCTTACTCTGACATTTTACCAAAAAGGGTGAGGCTAGGCCTTACAGCAGCTTTTATACAAATGAGTTAGTGGTGCATGCCCGACGGCTATACAGTAACAAGCCAGATACATCCGAACATGACACTGTTAAACCTTTTGTATCTTCCAAATCCACACTGTATGAAATCGAACTCTCCCCGTAAACACTTTAATCACGACGGCACATATCTTCCGCATCCATTTGCAAACGGCAGTTATAAGACGAGCGCGATTCCTCGCCCGTGACTAGGAGCTGGTGCGTTGTCGCCCATAGCGATGGGGACTGAAAGTCCACGCGGCTACGTATACAAGGCCGGCGAGTGCGCTGCGATCGTGCTGAGCTCATTGAAAATTCGCTCCAGCGGTCGGCCTCTCCCATACTACCAGTGACATTTCCCTCCTGCTCCCCAACGCCGCGGCTGTCCTTACCGTCAAGGCCATCTGGCGTTCTTCCGCTAGAAATGGAAAATTATGAACTCATTCTCCGGAAGTCGGTGTAGAGGATTGGTTAGCTCGCTCGGTTGGGCACAGGAGCAGGATCGGATTAACAGTCATGAGAATCCAGTTCAATAAAAATTAGGAGGGCCCCTATAGCCCAACACCATATTGTTATGTTTTAGACCTGGCACGTTTTAGAATTTCCTACACAGAACACACGCCATATTTACTCGAAGAACTTGCGGACTGTTCATGAGCATCGCCTGAGAATAAACTTTCCCGTGGAGCACATGGACAGACCGGCGTCAAGACTGAGCTCTTCCAGGAAATCACAGGACACAAAATATGCTCCCTCAAAAATCAGAACGCGAACTCATTAAAAATAAATTCCTCGGGTGGTTATTTCCTTGACTAATTCGATAGCGAATTCAATAATGCGTGTGAGCACAGATAAAGCAGAGATATGTTGTTTTTTTTTCATAAGCTATTGGCAATTCCTTACCATAAATAGGCTGCCAATCATCTAATAGTTTTGTGAATTCATCCAGCAAGACAAACTGAGGCTTGCCTAAGGCAGGGCCAGGCTCCACAGAAACTGCGATATTAAAGTACAGCAAATGAAATTTATTGCTCCAAACGCTGTCATAATGCGGAACGCTAAACCTTTTCGAAATGGTTGGCGTCCGTAGAGATTGACATCGCTATTGAACTGTCACAAAATTAAAGGTTTTACACGCTAAGATATTCAGTAATGTGCATTTACATTTTGCACATAATTTCCGTTCTTAAATCAAATGAAAACACCTTTGCATGTATTACACACTTTTTCTGCTTTCAATTACCAGAATAAATTTACATTTTAAAAAATAGCGTATGCAGCTCTTTCCACAGAGAAGCCGCCGCCACCGTAGAAAGCGGTCGGAAAAAATTGGGTGGGCACTGAAGCTCCGCCTTTAAGTGTATTATTATAGGGCTATAGGGCAACGTGCACATGCTACAGCAGCTTACTGGGCTCAACCAGACACCCGACACATCCGTCTAAGAAGGCTGGATCGAACATTTAAATTTAATGTTCCGCGTGATATTCCGCGTCATCAGGCATGCTTGATACATAGACTTCGTTTAAACGTGGCTTTCACGCGCAAGTACTTACATTTAATTGGACAGATGGAATCACCGGAATGTTCAACTTGTGGCATCCCAGAGACTGTGGACCATGTATTATTGGTGTGCCCAGAGTATGCGAACGAAAGAAATGTGCTAGCTGCTTCCTTGAAGCGTTTAGACAAGAGGCCTCTGTCGGAGGAACTGCTGCTGGGCGCATGGCAGGACAAGGGGAAGGGCCTCCAGGCAGTGCGTGCTCTTTGCCGTTATTTGAGCGCCAGCGGACTTGATTCGCGCTTGTAAAGCAAGCTGCTGTGTCTGTATATATATTTCATATGCCTATCCCACATCTTCACCCATCATGACCTTCTTTCTTCTCTCCTTCCCCTTCCCCAGTGCAGAGTAGTAGGCCAGATTTGAATTATTCGGGCCAACCTCTCTGCCTTTTCCTTTCAATAAATCCATCTACCTATCTCTTTCCTTTAAAATCTGTCGTCTCCACCTGCAATCGAACTACTATCCCTCCGATCCCTATATTTGAGCTCGAACCACTACTCCACTTCGGGCTCGTGAGAAGCAGATAGTAATTCTTCTCTGGCGTAAGGATGGCAGTAGCGATGAAAACGACGCTGCAGTCAGCGATAGTGATAATGATGACATCAGCGATGACAATGACGTTGTAGTTAGTGATAATGATGATAGTAGCGATGACAATGATGGTGCATTTAATTTATGATAATGATGACAGTAGCGATAGTGATGATGGTACCGATGACATCCCCGCTGCGGTGGGGCAGCGGTTAGGGCGCCTGACTGCTGTGCCCAAGGATGCGGGATCAAATCACGGTCGCGGCGACCGCTTTTCGATGGAGGCGAAAATCAAGGCGGCCGTGTGCTGTGCGATGTCAGTGCACGTTAAAGAGCCCCAGGTGGTCGAAATTTCCGAAGTCCTCCTATGCGGCGTCTCTCACAGCCAGAATCGCTTTGGGACGTTAAATCCCATAAACAAACCAAAAGTGTATCGATGGCAATGACGATGTAGTTAATGAAACCAGTCCTGTAAAGCGGTTTCGTCATTTCCGTTCTTAAGCAGACTTAGTTCAGTCACGTATATTCGTATAACATGTCTGCATTTTCATTCCACTTTTAAGCAAGTTAATAAATGTATTTACGTTTATAAGCGTTTTCGAGCCTTTAGCTGGGAGAATTTCTTGAAGAACTCGTCAACGTTGACCCGCCTGAGAATCTCGCGTCTCTGATACAACAGCCAAATTACTGAGGCTGCTGTCAGCTATGAGCAGTCATAATATCTAACTAATAATTTATTGCTTTTGTCACAGCCTTAACTGCTTACGCTCAGGTCAATAACACACAACTGACTTCAACAGCAGTAATGACAGAAGTCAGTCCAAGCTGGCTCCCGACTGAAAGCCGGCTAAGGCCCTTTGATTCCACTTGGCCACCAACGAACTGGGACCCGCTGGCTGCCAACTGGTATCCACCTGGAAGCAGTTAATTCCAGTTGTGTACCAGCTGGGACAAGCTGAAACCAAACCAACTGAAACCAGTTAAAACTGGGGCTAAAACCATTTTGGATTTTTTTTTTTCATCTATTTGGGCGTGTACAAAGTTTTGACATTGACTGCCGAAATATGAGACTGACTTTGGGATTAAGCGTACGATGCGACGAACAGCTTTTGAAGCTTCAACATTGCAATACATAAGCTCTAATTTTAGTCATTTTAATCACGGAAAATTAGGAAGGCGAGTTGACTAGTTCTCGGACCAAACCTCAAAATCCGCCATTTTTTTCCACCTCTCGGGGGGCCCATGAGAACGGAGGGCCCGGTTCACTTGAACCCATTGAACCTTGGATAAACTGGCTCTGCGGCAGGAGGGTGGTAATTAAAGTGCTGGCGTGGACGCGATTCACTTATTTTCTGTACCTCACGACACGATAGATTCCAGGCTTTCGCCTTAAATATGCGCCATACGAATACAATAAAGGTTTCAGAAACCGCGAATAAATTTCCTAACTCCGCTAATGATACTACAAACTTTATTATATTGGAATTTCTGTGTTATAAGCTTCGCTAATCGTACCATCTTTACTATATTCGATATTACGTTTCGAGTCGCTGGTAGCTATGGACGCACGAACTCTAGGAATTGTGCTACGAGCACGCCAGCCGACTCTCCGCGCAGCGGGGTGCCCAGATGTGCTCCCGCTAAAAATATCTGAGAATCTAACTGACGCGCAAGGCTTCAGGCAGCAACATGCACCACAGTAGCAATACGTTGGGGACCTGAAGATAGCTGCGACGCCCTAAAGAGGAGAGGACAACATGGACACCTGGCCCACCTGCGGAGCCCTTCTCGTTAGGAACGAGCGCGGTGTCCGTTCCCAAACTCGCAACCCCAGGCAAAGCATCCTCGGTTTACTGGAAACTGCTGTTCTGCCTACTGTCTCAATGGAGCAGCCTATCTCGTGCAGATATGAGTGGCGTCTGGCACCATCACCGCAGAGAAGCTTACTCACGCTCTCTAAGGGGTTGCTGGAGAACGGGTCATTAGTTCTGTCCAGGATGGGTCCTTGGTACACAACTGAAGCAGGCGTCCCTGGAATCTCCTGTGCAACACATAACGTTATGAGCTACATCCATGCCCTGGAACGCCATCTCGATTTTGCAGTCACGAAACGCCTCTTTGCTACGCTTAATCAATGCGGGACACCTTGCCTTGACGTTAAGGCGAGACACATTGGTTGGCATGAACGAGTGGTAGAAACTGGAGCAAACACCGAGCGTAAAATCTGTCTCATGAGCACGCCCAAGAGAGCGCCGTAATCCACCTCCAAGCCACAGATCTCATAGCCGAGACGACCATTGCGCTAAACTTTAAAAAAGACGTGGAACAACTTCCGGATTTGCTGCTGGGTATCGGCCAACCAACAGCTCAACGCCTTTTACCAGCAGCACAGAAAATTGCTAGTGCAGCGAGGGCGATTTCGTCATCCGGCGCCTGTAGCACCGAAAGGCACAAGGATCTGCTTGCGGACCGCCTGCTGTGCCTCCCCCAGTCCGCTGCTCAACTCACACCAGCCAGAGACCCTGTTTTCGATGTACTCTGTGCACACTCATCTCAGTTTAGAGCCACGAAACAACACAAAAAACTTGTGGACCCACTGTTATGCCTCGCCGAACCTTCTCCACAAAGCCCTCCACCAGTAACAAATTATGTTGCTGATTCCCCAAGTTCAGTTTTGTCACCTGGCCTTGGTAGCATCGAACAAAATTATCTTGAGGACCTGGTCGTGGGTCTCTTCTAGTCTGATTATCGACTATTGCCACTAGCCGCCGACACTGCTGAAAATACGCGAAGTACACAAAGTATGCATTTGTCCTTTGGTGGGGCTAAGATTAAAGGCAACGAAGAAATGGACGATTCCAAGCATTTCGACTGCGCTTCGGCTGCTGAAGCTGGCTGTCAGGGTGGCAATGAGGCCGAAGTACGGCGCCTACAGGGTATCTTCGGTGACGTTAAAGACGACGAACTTGTTCGCCACTCCGAACAGTGTGTGTCCGTCCCGGCAGCCGCATTCACCTACCACAACCACGTTGGGGTCGACGTAATGCGGCTGCAGGACACCCTCGGTAAAAACGAGAAAGACCTATAGGTGCACCGCTCCAACTGGCGTAGCGTCCCGGCCGCCGCAGTCGCCTACTACGACTTTGGGGTCGAAGTAAAGCGGCTGCAGGGCGCACTCGGTAAAGGCGAGGAAGAGCTTGTGCGTCATTCCAACCGGCGTGTGTGCGTCCCGACTACCGCAGTCGTCTACCACAACGACGTTGGGGTCGAAGTATGTCGCTGCAGGACGCCCTCGGTAAAGACGAGGAAGAGCGTGTTCGTGTCTCCGACCCACGTGAGTCCGTCCCGGCCGCAGTAGTCGCCCACAACGACGACGTTGAGGTCAAAGTAAGGCGACTGCAGGACGCCCTCGTTAAAGACGAGGAAGAGCTTGTGTGCTATGTCAAATCGGCGCGTGTGCATTCCGGCCGCAGCAGTTGCCCACCACAATGACGTTGGGGTCGAAGTAAGGCAGCTGCAGGACGCTCCCGGTAACGACAAGGAACAGCTTGTGCGCCACTTCACCCGCGTGAGTGCATCCTGGCTCCCGAAGTTGAAAATCATCACGACATTGGGCTCGAAGTTAGGTAGCTGCAGAATGGATTATTTTAACATAAAACTCGTAGGCCCCAGCCGCTGAAGTTGATATTAAAACGCGGTCAACGTGCTGCTATTGCAGTATGATGCCCGCCGCCGGCAAGACGAAGTTTGTCATCCGCCAGTACTTACCTCACCTGTGCTGTTTTGCTGATTCACCGTGACCAACATCGAGATAGCACTGACTAGCAGACCTCGCCGAGTTGTAGATGAGAAAAAAGGCGGCGCTGCGAACATCAAGTTTTAATTTACATTGAGGACATTGTCTTTAGTAAGACATCTCGGAATGCGATAGCAAGTGCTTAATTTATTCCATATAGTTCAATGCAGTTTTGGCATGCGTGCACTGCCTGTGCAACGGTGAATTTCAAAGGCGAAGATGAACTCTCCCGCAAATTTCTAATAACATAACATCTGTAGTGAAATCCATGGACATTTCTGAATTACAGGGCATTTGTGTTGACCTCCTTCGCTGATTTTTCAACTTACGGTTTTGTGCCTGCGAGATTTAGCAACAAAAGATTGCCGTTTAGGAAACTGTGTGACCAAATGCGCATTTTCTCTTCGGTATGTTGCTCTGACTGACATCGTACGCAGTCAAATGAAGCAATTACATTCTATCATATAAATTAGTTCAGAAGCATTGGCTTACAGGATTTCGCAAAAATACGTCTTGTGCCTTCTTCTTTTTCTTTTTTTCAATCCTTATACGCTGTTCCTGAACGACTGGTCGTCTAAGCCCTTTCTGCCATTTGGTAGAAAATTCACTAATAGATCACGAGCAGCCTCCCCTTTTTGTTCAGAGTTACAAGAATCCGCGCATTTACCACCAAGAATCGCGCGGAAATGAAACTGGATCTGGTATTACTGCTGCCGGTTACTTTCTTTCCAGTATTTTTTTCTTTTTAGGAATATTACTGTGACTCTGCTGCGATATGTGAGCAATTTTGTTGATTGCATAATGGCGAGTTCTGATCTGCAGTCATGTTTTCCTTGACTTGGTTCTGTGCTAACATTGTCGGAAGTGTTGTGCGTCTGCTGATGGACAAAGTACACCGTGTTTTTGAAAAGGGCGTCTACTACAGATTGCGGCCTGATTGTTTACCTGATTGTAAGAAGTGGACTGTGCCCTCAGTAGCGCAATATGAAATGTAATGATCACTTTTGGACCAGCACATTACACGTGTTGAGCAAGGAAATATATGATTATGCTTTGTGGGGTATCTATTTCTTAATTCGTTTCTCATCTCCGAATCCTGAACAAACGCAAACAAGTGTGCCTCAGTCGTAAAGAAACTGAGGTAGTGCAAAAAATGACAAACGCGCAAGGTGTTCCACTGTCGTGCATAAAAGGTAGTGCCCCAAAGTACAAACTTGGGCTATGGTTCGTATCACGTCCGTGTTAGCGACATATGCCTTGATGATGATGGTTATGCGTGAGCTTGCCTCCTTGATGACTGTACAAAATCATGGGACGTGTAAAATGCCACGCTGGTATTCAAGAGCCACAATGCGGCTTGTAATTCGGGTGTCGCAGCGGTCCATCTCCCAGAACCAGGCTGCAGGATCGGTTTCTCGAATATTCAGTGGAGCATTTATGCCACCCGTGAAGCTGTAAATCTTCCTATCTAAGGTTCAGGCGAGTATTTCTGGGAAGCTAGTGGCTTCATAATTCGACCGACAAGAAAAATATGCAGCCTGGTTATTCTGAAGATTGGTAGATATTCTTTCTGTTGGCAGAAATCTAGAATAAATTTTGCAGTGTGAGCGGCATCCTTACGCTTTAAAGGGGCTTCAAAATGTAGTGCCCCAAAAGAAAAACATTTTTCGCTGTGTCACGCCTGCATTGGCGACGTAATCAGCGCGAGTTTGTCCCTTGACAGTACAAGCATGGAATAAGAAGAATGCTCAAACAGAAGGTTGGGCGAGTTGGTGATGCACTGCATAGAAACGGTGCGAACCAAAACTGGGACGAACGGAGAACACTAGGACGAGCGCCGACTTTCATCTGAAGTTCCCCTAATGCTTGACTCTCGGAAATAAATACGACTGGCTCAAACAACAGAAAAGAATAATATAGCCACGTGAAAGTTCCTGCTAACAACTGCTCATGGCAGTAACAGCGGCGTAATTTCGCTCTCGATAAAAAGTTCAGTTCCCGTTCTGTTACATGCTACCGAGGGACTGCTGACGATTGCAACTAACGTCAAATCTTGTTATTCAAGTGCATTTGTTGTTCGACGGGCCATTTCCTTCATTCTGAAGCCGATCTCTGCTACGTAGTATACCTCGCCGCGGCTTCTTCCTGTCAGACAAGAAGTATCGGCTTTTACATTCGCCGCAAGGTATGTACTTCCTCCTGAATACCAAAGGCGGCATTTGTGTAACAGTCTGACTGCGCTGCTATGCGGCGAATTTTCGCTTTTTAACAAGTAGCTGAACTTCAGAAACAGTCTGCACGACTTTCAGATTACTAGCCATGTGCGATTTGCTGTGTGCAAGTAAAATTTCGACAAGGCAGTGGTCTCGTTACACCTCAATGTCCGGCTATCGACCATCACCTTATAAGTCGCGGTTTTGAGGTGTGCTGTCCGTTTATCAGATTCAGTGAAAAGCGGCCAAATGCGTAGCTTGTATCTAATTCGTTGTATTGGCACTGAAACAAAGTATATTGCATTTTCGGTAGAAACAAATGCCATTTTTTCAATGCTGCATTTGATGAGAGGATAAGCCCCACCAATTTCTGAAACATTAACTCCTTCCTGACGTACTTGTCGTAACATATGGTTTTTTGTACTTTATTTACATCACCTAATTGTGAGCCTTAAAACTTGTAAAATGCCTCAATCATGCTTAGCTGTCTTTAGTTTGCTGGAGGCTATATAGCACCATCCCTCCTACCGTTGCCCGGCTCACTGTCCCCACCTTTTTATTTTTTGTCTCCTTTTATCATTCCAGCCTTACCATTGTTAACTGATGCCCTTTCTTCCGTAATGATTGGTTGGCCAAGCCCGGTTTTACCTCCAGGGGCCAATGATTAGCCTCCTTGCTGTTGGATCTTCTCCCATGCAGGTAAAAAGTACCGTCTGCTACTTCACCAGGCACAGGAAAAAGAGGACGCAAAAGAATATCCGTACTCTACCTAGCTGTTTGCGATTCATTCTTTGTTCAACATTTCCTTTAATAAATATTTTACACATATTGGATCATTATCTACGAATGTTTAAATTTAAGCTCATCGGCAAATACCTCTCATTGGATACAAATCGTGCGGTAGGGAGCGCTGTTACACTTACACCGTCGGAGGGTGCCACTTAATGCCACGAAGATGGCGGCGGAACAGAACGAATCCCCTGCCCCGCTCATGGAACAACCTTGGAACGAATCCGAACCTACGTTGAGACCTATCGAGCATCCGGGCATCCTCAAGGCTTCCGTGGGCCCACTGGAGCCGCAGAAGCCACACCCAGCGAAGACACTCAGGTTCCAGGCGGAGCTCCAGCGCGCAGAGGCCGAAGCAACGCCGCAAGCAGGATGTAGTAGCAAAGGCGGTGAAACGTTCACTGTCAACTTCGACTCTTCTGATAGCAGCGAGACGAGCGTGGACAACGCAATACCGCCCAGCTCACAGAGCGCTAATGACTCGGACAGCCCTGATGGGCCATCGTCGCCGCAATCTCGACCTTCCTCCGCTCCGGATACCGACAGCAAGGGCAAGGTGTCGTCGTGGTTTCCCAAGAGAATGAGACGCTATTTCACCGCATTTACTCGCGATAAAGCGGGTAGCAAGGGCAAAAGCAAGGAGAACCAAAACAGAGCCACGAACAGCTGGAACCGGCGGCAGGTACGGAGCAGCCACCCTGCCGGCCGCCGCCGCAGTACCGGGGTCGCCACCGGCAGATACACCGGACCACCATCGCAAGACGACATGCGCTGGCGAGTGGCACTCTCTCGCTACGCGCTGATCACGCTTCTCGGCAGTTTGTCGTTTCTATGTTTTGCCGTCGCGACGCGCCACTTTGCTCGAACCAGCGGTCACACTCTTCACGACAAGCAGCAGACCCAAGACGATGGCGTTATCGACGGCCAAAGGCCAGAAGCATGGCGAGCTTTGAGAACGAGCTCTAAGAACAACGCCCTACCAGGCCACGAGCCGACGACCAAGGAGGGGGAAGAGAAGCCGTCGCTTCCAGCGATAGCAGCGACGAAGCCTGCGGAAATGTTCCCGTCTATTAGCGAAACGGCCGTAATTGGGCGCGACGGGGAACAGGAGGAAGAGGCTACTGTTGATGATACGAGTGCGAGCATATTGGCACCCGTTCGCCGAGAAAGAGAATCGTGAACAAACCAGCCTGTTTCTTAGCTACCCCTTAATATATTCCCGGTTTGTCTTACGTGGCAAACTGCACAGCAAAACATCTATGTATTGGTTCGCGATAAGAAATCTTCATTTGAGTGTCAGCGCTCGAGTTGTTTCGTACTGTCCTAGTTTTTAAACGCACCGCCTTTTACGCTATGCACCTCGCATTATCTCACAAAGCAAGCTCTTGTGGCCCGGTACAAAAACATGTCGGCAGTGGTGTTTCATTTGCTCAAGGTACGGATTACCTGTGGAGTCAGTGTACAAGAAGCCTTGCACAAAGTATTGCATAATGAATTAAATTCACTATAGTGACAGACATTGATGAAAGACGAGGCAAAACAGTTCTTGCGCACTGGCCAAATGAAAATATTTAATTTACATATTGTTTCGTTCAAGAACACGCACAACTTATCCGGCCCTTCCATCATTCTTGGCTGTATTGCTGAAAATCATCTGCGAGCGTGAGCCAGTATAACGTTTTAGCACAGCCAGACAGCCGTACGACTCCTACGGAGAGAAAGATCTTTAATGGAAAAATAGACAATTTCGCACGCGTTTAAATATGCTGACTTTCTACTCTCCGTGGGGAAGGTATATTCGAGGGGATAGGGTATACGAGAAAGCCGCATGAAATGCCAAAGACTTTAAAGAAAAAAATTAGATAAACTTAAATATACCCATGGAGTTTGAAATGAGGTGCATTAAAGTGATATAGGCAAGGAAAAAGAATACAAGGGTTTGACGAGGTTAAACCTAGTATAACGGTTCCAAAACGCGTAATAGTTTGGAGCAGTTTATCTTGGTAGGGGGTAGACAAAAATGACGTTGCCGGTGACGTCTCGTCATCACCTGCGCAGAGGCAAGCTCGTGAGGAGGAGCGGGATGTACGTTGCCCAAGTTGCCATGAGCGACGTATTCCGTATTTGCCAAAAGTAACCAGGCTGCGCGTTCCGGTTTTTTCAAGTAGTAGAGAATTCGCACCCCTTCTGAAGCTGTAAATTTGTGCAAAATAAAGGCGAACTCCTGTCCTCACTTCTTAACCAGTTTTGATCGTCTGGAAATCCACGTTGGCTTTAAAATACAAACGAGGAGCAAGACATGCGGCCTGGTTACTATTGACAAAGAGAGTACATATAAAGCCCCTCTTTAACCACGCTGCACGAGCGTGCCAGGGTGGCCTAGGGTCAGCATGTCCAGCTTGGAATCCAAGGGTCCTTCCTGGAAGGCTGGATTCTGATCTCATTCTCCCATATTAATGGCGAAGCCGAGTTGACAGCACCTGCTAATTCGGCCATGAATTGATCACACCGCAGCTGCTTAGATCTTGTGCCATGTCCAATGCAAATGAATGAAGGGCAGTGCCCTACTGATGGCTGAGCTCAAACGTTAACTCGTTGCCGGGTTGGTTGCCACTGCCCCTTTCACGGGAAGTGGTCCCACTCGGGAAGCCGCATCCTCTTGTCGTCGACCGCCAGCCCTTCGCGAAAGACGGAGCTTGAAGCGGGCATGCCGACCTGTGGCGCACCTCTAGCCACCGACAGCTGCTGAGGCCATTAAGAGTTGGGTTATCAGTAAGCCGTTGAACCGGCGCGGCACGGTGCTTGAAGGTCACGGCCAAAGAAAGCAACGATGATGGCATAAGTGAAAGGGTACAGCCCGCCTCTCGTCAACCACCGCCGTGTCGTCACAGCAGCCTCATCTAACGTACGGTTGTAGTCTGTCACTTCTCCGCGGGGACCTGAACCGCGCCGTAAGTGAGGGGGGAAGGTGGGAGTGAAAAAAGGAAGAGAGAAAGAGGTGCCGTGGGGTGGAGGGCTGTGGACCAGCGCGCTAATTAGGGCTTTCGCCCCATCGCACTTTAGCGGTCCGATGTGCCCTCTATAATTTTTATTCGTTCTTTTTGCGCTCGTTTTGACGGAACATAAGAACGTCTCAAGAAACTTAGTAACATCAGAGATTTGAAGGACTCTGGTAACATTTAGACTGTGCCGAAGCTATGTGATGTTAAGAAGATAGTGAGAGACCGGAAAGCGTGGCGTGACATGGTCCATAGGGTCACGAAGAGTCGGACACGACTGAACGCCTGAACTGAACTGAACTGAACTGAAAGCAAATATAGAACTAATCATGCATAGCTATGGCTGAGGACTAGCTTTGTTATTCTTTCTTAATTGTATTCTTTTTTGTTTTCTTAGTTGTATAGATACAAGCCGAGTGCAACTTGTTTAAAAAGAACGCCTAATAGCCCTCTGACTGACCGGAACGTTAGCATAGGATGTATCCCAAGCCAATTTTAAAGATTCCTGCTGCTTGTATAAAGCCTTGTTTGATCCAACATTCCATTTCCCTATGAACGTGATACAAACATGCAAGCACAGCTGAGTCATACGTATGCACTATTCAGAACCTCTTGTAACAAACTGTGTTCGGAAACATTCAAAAAGACGTACTCACTGGAATAATATCCCTTTTATACTTGCAATTCAAGCTCTTTTAATTTGTGGGACATGCGGACAAAAAATGCTACTTTTCAAAAATGCATTTCAAAACAAATACATACACAAACAGGAAAAATAATCTAGCAACACACACAAGGAAGCAAAAAAAAAAACACCTATTAATAGGCCTTAATCCGTTTAACGAAAGAAAAACTGAATTCGCTTGGTCACCAATATTCTTTTTAAAAGCCGGAGCGGCATGCAACAACACAGAAAAGGAAAATTGATAAAATCAACAATGAGCTGTTATATAATGGTTCGTTTTCTAACATAATCTTAACTAATTGGCCTAGGGGCGCCTTCGCTTTGGTAAGGGTTTAAGCGGGCTAGGAGCACTTTACATTGCTGACCCCTTTATGAGAAGCCCAGCAGTTTCTGGCACGGCTGCCACTATATTCTGTAAAGTAGCCCGAATTAAATCCTTAATTTCGAGCAGCGTTTTAATCCGATGACAAGGGAAAATGAGGGAATTGCATTTCTGCAAGGCCTCTACAATATCCCTTTGCAGCGCTTCAGCCATTGAACTAGTAAAACGCGCCTGTTTGAAAACTGGGTCCTTAGGAAGCTCTCAGTAGTGCTGCCGTGTTAAGAATTTTTCTGAATATTTACAATGGCGCTGCGTCATGTGTAGCCCGTCCAGGTAGTCTTTGGGAAGTGAGAGGAAAGAACATCCTTCAACGACCTTGAAAACAGCAAAGACATGCTTACAGGGCTTGACATTTGTGCTTGGAAAAATCATGAAGGGGACACAATGGTTTATTAGAATCAACGGTGTGCGTAGTGTCCTCAGCTCTCTCGGAGCGAACGGAAAGTTTACGTCATAATGAAATATTTACCGGATTCGACAAGAAGCTCTTTTGTGTCAGCACGGGTGTACTCCTCGGCCCTTCACGAGCCTCCCCAATATATTTTAATAAAGTTATGTTGTCGGCCATGAAGATAACTGGGGACATTTTCAATGTAGTGTCTGTACAACAATGAATGTCTCATTTGAGATTCATGGCATTTATTTTCCTTCTCAGGCAAGCAAGAATGCAGAAGCGCCGTTATAAAGGAAGATACCGCTTCCCGCTTGCATACACCTTTGATATAGCGTCCTTTAAGTATCCTAATTCTGGAACTCGATGCTGTTAGCAAATCAAATTTATGCAAGCCGGTGCAGCAAGACCCAGAGCTCCTTCAGAATTTTTCCCTCACCGAATGTTCTGAACGCATAATGGCTTCCAGGGCTTTATCAAGTTCTGCATGACTGGAAACGTTAGCCACTTGTGACATTATGGTAAGGGCGTCATCGTTGCTTTCCTACGGAGCCGCCTCTGCCATGCTTGAACCCTGTGGAAATCGCAGATAGATATTGCGTAACCTGGAAATGCTTGGCGGGTGGCAACCGTCTCTGCTTGGCTATCATCTACCATCCAGTATACTGTGGTGCAAGATTATCGGGCCACTTTCTGCACACACTTAAAACTTCAGAGATACAGGAAATGGCCACAAATTGCACGACAAAAACGCGGTATTCAAAGACGCATGAATACATGTGATTACGCAAGCAGAATTACTGTGCACAACAAATGGAAAAAAAGAAATTATGGTACGTCAATTAGCAAGTTTGATCAGTCTAGTGATATATTATTATTTGTTGTAGTTATTTCAGTAGCGGTGCCGATTTACGCTCGTGAGTTAATGACAAAGCAAAATTAAATTCCAATGATTCGGAAGTTGCGGTAGCGAGTGTTCTGTCGTCTACAATTTATTGTTGCGAAAGCAACACTACGCTAATCGCTGAACCATTTCGCGGAGCTCTGGAAAGGTCAAGCTGCGCATGCACGAGGAGCAGGTGACGTCACACGGTGCACAGCTGGCGTGCCAGGGCAGGCTTTGGCCAGGGCCGCGGGCCGCTGCGCGCACCTCATCGCCTCGCCGACAGTCTCGTCCCTCCTTCTCTCTCTCTGATGCTCAGTAACGATTGCGCATCGCCATCTGCATGGTTTGTGGTGTATATATATGGCTAGCGGCGCGCAGCAGCCGCGGTGGATCGTAGCCCTCCACTACGGCACCTCTATCTCCCTCTCTTCTTTCACTCCCACCTTCCTTTCTTCCTTCCTTCCTTTACGGAGTGGTACATGTGTCCGCGGAGAATTATGACAGATACTGCGCCTTTTCTATCCTGTAAATAAATTTCAAATGCCGCTGATGCCTGCTGTACTAACGCTTCATCTGGGTCTGCTTCTGTTTGCTGTGCGGTGCGGTGCGGCGTTCGAGGAAACGGGAGAGGAAAGGCGCCGCGCGTACGCCTGGATCGGACGCCCGGTGGGGTCAGCTTCGCATATAGGCATGAATCACCTGGTGACGTCTTGACCTGTCGGATGGTACATCGCGCGCCCCTTGTCGAACACAACCAGCATTTCATTGAAGGCATCAAGTTCACCGGCGTTAAGGCGCAGTATCTATCACTCGCGGAATCCCACTATCCTCCTCACAGTAGACAAGGGGAATTATGATGAGCGTTACACGATCCGGGGCGGGCGCAGTTGGTAAAGCGCTAGGCTTGGATCCAAGGGATAGAGGTTCGATTCCTCGTGGACGAAAATGAAATGTGAATAAAACGGTTCTATAACCACCATGTTTAGCCTCTTCAATGAAACCATAAGCTTCATCCATAGCGAAACAATTAGGCCTAGCCATAGCAAAACAGTAAGCGCAGCCATGCAGATGTTGTTTTCGCAATCCTCCATGTTTAACCAGAGCTAAACCACAGCCGATTTTTTTTTTTTTTTATGTTGGCAAGCACGACCAACAGCTAATGCTTTTTTAACTGTGATCATTATATATTGCACATGGAAGTACATTTCAGCGAAACGAACAAACACCTATCCTTTACTATTATTTCACAAGAACTACTGTTTACCTTGTAACAATTAAAACGTTACTTCTATTTTACTTAATCGCTTCAGAAGGGGAATCTCACGTTTTCGTTCCACCTGACAGAATGATCGAGATAAGACAAATTATTACGCTCGTCCAGCTTGAGCGCTGTTTCGCGGCAGTTGCTTTGAAAACTGCTGCATTCTTTCAGCCGAAGATTTGAAATGTGAAGAATAATCCCAATGCTATATATGCTCCACATGTGTCTCTATGCACCTACTCTCATGTCAATTTTATTTCAATTGCAGCCATCATAGCTTTGTTTTCGCTACATGTTTCTGATTTGTGACACTTCAGGCCTTTTCCATGCTTCTGCTTTGATCACTGAGATGATTAGCCCGCTTAAACATTGCTACTGTTTGCACTGTCTACGACATGCATTTTTGTTGTTTTGCTTTGTTACTGTATTTGCTTGGTTTATGTGTAAACCATGAATATGAAAACCATGATTGTACACTTGCAAGGTACACTCAGTTGTTAACTGGGCACGACTGCCCCGTTGCACCAGTGTTTCTGGACCACACATTGCTGTGCTGAGAGACAAAGTACCTACATGTCCAAAGTACGCGCATGACTTGCAGCAGCATTTGCATTATGAATTTGCATGCTTGGTCTATGTAAGTGTTGCTACCTTTCTATGCCGCCACCTTTGCTGACCAATTTCATTGTGCTGGAGCAACTGCTCATAAACAAAGGCGTAAACAACAGAAACTCGATTTCTTTTAGATGGCAAATATTGGAGCGCACTGAAAGGCAACGACCTTGAAAAGATGCAGGCTCGTCAATGACACGTGGCGGTTTATTAAAAAGACTTGTTTATAATTCGCCCCAAAGTAAACGTATGCGTGACGTCATTCAACGTCATGGCCCCTCAGTTTTTATTGATGCTGGAGTGCCCATGAGCCACCATGTTTTGAACGTATGGGTGTCTATGGAGCCTTCGCTACTGTAGGTGTACCATAGGCTCGGCTGCTCGGCCCAACTCGGCCAGCCTCGTCTTATTCATGGTCATCAGTGCCTGCCGTCGCAGCCGCGTTGCGTGCAGCCGTCTGCTGCAGTGTGTGACCGCGAGGTGGCGCCAGCTTACACTATGACACTGCTCCACTGCTCCATCGAGCCCTCATGGGCCGTGAGCCGAGTCGTACTGAATGAACGACTGCAGCAGCCAACGGGGTCTCGGGCTTGGGACTCCGCCCAGCAGTTTTCTCCTTCACCCTTTCCACGGGCCACTTCTTTGCTACAATACTGCAGAGAGCTAAGCCGCTTTTCCGCCACCTATGCAACTGGATTTCGCTGGCCGGCCCGACGTTACATACCCAGATGCCTCCCACCACCCACTTCGCACCACTACATGGTTACAGTCGCATTGGCACCTCACCGAAACTGACACAATGCTGGCAGCGTCGTCGACGCCGCAACTGTTAACAACGCTGAAGAGGTTGACATCGCGCTAGCTCTGATCGACCCATCCACCAAAGTAGATCGTTAGGGTCTCCCAAGAAGCCATTCGTAACTTCGATGAAGGTCACATCTCCTGACAGGAACAACTATCCTCCGATATCTCCCCTTACCTTCTACACTTCGTTTTGTAGCGAGAGCTACATTGCCCAGTTCCGCTGTTCCACGCACCTCCAACAGGTGCAGTTTTGCGCATGCGCGAGGAAACGAGTGAAGGCAAAGCCACGAAGCTGGTGCACCGGGCCGACTGCGGAGCAGACACCGCTCGCCTTAGACCGAGAAGTACAGTCGAGCGCGATTTCAAGGTTATCGCGCGAGCGTCGACCGGGAACACGAACAGCGCCATGGCCCAAAATTCTCTACCGAGGCGAGGGGGGTTTCAAGCCAGCTTCCCTTACTCTTTTTGGCGTTCCTTCAGCAGCCGTCACTCCCTGCTGGGACATCACTTCCTTTTTTTTTTCTTTTGGTTCTGCGAACAGGCAGTGATCTTTGTGCGCACGACGTATTCTGCGGTATTATCTGAAATTGGACACTTTATCACAACAAAAGGAAAGCTTAGAATAGAGAGGAAGGGCGGTGAGTTTGTCGCAGGGGTGATGGTTGTTGTATGAAACAGCGAACGAGGGAGATAATAGGATAATAGTGCGAAATCATGATATTTCCTGTTCCAAATCCGGCCGCCAGGTGCCTGGAGTGCTAGGCTGGTCGACGCTAGCGCGATAACCTTCTAATCGCGCTCGACTGTACCGCGGTCTACTGCGCACGTGCGAGGAGCCGATTGACGTCAGAGCTGCGCAACGCCTTTTCAAGCGGAGACGCCAAGATGCAGAGCGCAATAATAAAATAATAATAATAATAAATTGGTTCACAGGAAAGGAAAGGCGCATTATCAGTCACATTTGCTCTGTGAACATCTAAACCGCGCTGTAATGGAAGGGAGGAACGTGGGAGAGAAAGTGAAAAGAGATAAAGCGGAGTCGTAGTGGATGGCTACGGAGTAATTTCGACCACCTGGGTGTTTAACGTGCGCTGACATCGCACAGCACACGGACGTCTCTGTTTCGCCTCCATGGAAACGCAGCCACCCGCAGAGCGTAAAAAGCAGCGGAGACGCCCGAACAGAGAGAGGAACGGGTTGCCAAACGGTGATGCCAGACTGCCGAGCGTAATAGACGGAGCACAACCGCCGAGATGGGGCCTATGGAAGAGTTCAGTCAACGGGAACCAACAGAAGAGGATCTGAAGTTATGTCGTGTGACTGATCACTCCGAGTTTTCGAAAGTGCATCTGCGACCCGGTCATTCACCAACAGAAGAGTATCTGAAGGTACGTCGTGTGACTGATCACTCCGAGTTTTCGAAAGTGCATCTGCGACCCGGTCATTTACCAACAGAAGAGTATCTGAAGGTACGTCGTGTGACTGATCACTCCGAGTTTTCGAAAGTGCATCTGCGACCCGGTCATTTACCAACAGACGAGTATCTGAAGGTACGTCGTGTGACTGATCACTCCGAGTTTTCGAAAGTGCATCTGCGACCCGGTCATTTACCAACAGAAGAGTATCTGAAGGTACGTCGTGTGACTGATCACTCCGAGTTTTCGAAAGTGCATCTGCGACCCGGTCATTTACCAACAGAAGAGTATCTGAAGGTACGTCGTGTGACTGATCACTCCGAGTTTTCGAAAGTGCATCTGCGACCCGGTCATTTACCAACAGAAGAGTATCTGAAGGTACGTCGTGTGACTGATCACTCCGAGTTTTCGAAAGTGCATCTGCGACCCGGTCATTTACCAACAGAAGAGTATCTGAAGGTACGTCGTGTGACTGATCACTCCGAGTTTTCGAAAGTGCATCTGCGACCCGGTCATTTACCAACAGAAGAGTATCTGAAGGTACGTCGTGTGACTGATCACTCCGAGTTTTCGAAAGTGTATCTGCGATCCGGACATTTGAAGCAGACTTTGTGAACAATACGTTTGGACACGTATGTAGTGTGTGCGAGGAACTGTGGCACCAAATGGACTAGACACCGGTGAGTAATACAATGTATGAGACTTTGCGTTTGGAGACTGCCAAATCGAAATACTGTGTAGACAAAGTTGAGACCACTGCATGCTATACTTCACAAATCATCGGGCAATCTTCGTCTCTGTCAAGAAAAATGAATAAAAGATGTGTATACTCAAAGTCTCTCAAAGCTAAACATACATGACCACAACAAGCTCAGTCAGAGAAATGTGCCTCTCACTACGTATATCCTGGCATTCCTCATATGGGCCCTAGCACATTAGGCGCTCTGCAGGAACGCACAGGCGCATAGCCTGAGAACTAAACTACCGGGCGGAGCGCTCTCTTCGGCCTGACGCTTAATTTCCTCGGACACTCCCCAAGGCACTCATACATTACTTGTTACACACACGGACATCCTCCAACATTATCAGCTCAAGCGGTTTCTATATACCCCCCAGCACACCGAGAAATTAACCTGGCGCGACGCCGTCCATTCGCGTAAAATATAACCAGGAACATTTCCGAACCCATAGCTATATAGTAAACTTTTCCCAAGCACCTACGTGCAAACACTTCTCACAACCGGACGCATTCCTTCACATGATGCGGACATTTACACAGCACAACGCTGTACCAACGAGCTGGCCTAACAGCGGCAGGCTCCAACTCATTCGCGTGCATTGATGGCCGCCAGCAAATAAAGAGGTTATCATCATCATCATCGTGCGACTGGGTGCTTCTTGTAGTAAATGATAGTACGGCCGTCGTTCTACTCTGGTTAAGGCTGGCGGAATTTGTTCCAAAAAGCCGCCCTAAAGCAGCAAGTTTTATGGCAATCGGCGGCGGCTCATTCAGCACCCTTCGCGGTTGCCTTTTGAACTACAGTGTACTAGAATACTTTGGCCGAAAAATATTCTGGCACACTGTAGTGCGAACGGTGGGGCCACACAGCTGCACATAGGTGGCTTGAGCAAGTGCACATAAAGAGATATAATAAATAACATGTTTCAACCAATCCACAGGGCGCTGCCTCTCCCAGAGAGTACTACGCTCTTCGAAGCACTCAGTTTCGGGACTTTGAATGGTGTGATCCATCTGACGGTGGTGCAAGTTACCCAGCAGATATCCCCGGCTTTGCAGGCAGCAAACTATAGACTGACCGAGTCGCGGATAGAAGTGCACATGAGGTAAAGACCGTTTCGACTGCATTTGACGAATTCACTGTATTATTGTTTTCATTCATAGTTCGATTTCCTTTTTTTTTTTCAGACCGAGCAACGTACGCTTCTCCACCCGTTGCCCAGCTGCTAAAGGTCTGGTCCATATATAATCATCATCTGTCAGATACTGGCAAAGAAATTTTTTATCACGGTGGAAGACCACCATGATTTTTATTAGGGCGAATAGGCTAGGTTGTGTCACCGAAAACTGAGGCCAAAAATTCTAGGGGCACTTTGAACCACTAAAGAGCAATGAGGCGAAAGTCTTTGAAACGCCACTGATTCCTGCTTTACTGCATTTGAGCGCAGAGTGGTGCGGCGTTCGAGGAAGCGCCAAATGAAAGGAGCAACACGGACGCCTGCATCGTACGCCCAGCGGTGTAAGCATCTGATCGCCTAGTAAAGTAATCTGTCACGTCCGATGACGTCACCAGGTTATGACGTCACGATCTCGTGGTATCCTGCGGAATCTCGCGAAGAAGTGTGACACTTCTCGCGGACGCACGCACGCACGACGGATACTCATGAGCCTATAAGGCTTTCGCCTTAAAATAGGTCCGCAAAAAGTCGATCCAATATATGTTGTTGGTAGTGGTTGCGGTAACGTAATTAATGAAAACGAAACTGATAATGAATTCGTAAAATTAACTGTGAATGATAAGAAAATTAGTGAAAAGGAGATCGGTGATAAGGAAATAAGTGAAAGGAAATGAGTGGCAAGAAAATTAGCGATATGGAAATCATGCAGCAATAAAAAAAATTAGTCGTAAGAGTTAGTGACATTGAAATTAATGATAAGGAAATTAGTGATAAGGAAATAATGATAAGGATACTTTCGCATTTCTCCAATGTGAGTTACCGGATTGGTCTCAGCATTTTTTCACTGACAGTAAAGAACTGGTATAATCTAGGTATACCGACAGTTTAGCTGTTCAGCCATCAAGATATGGTCTGGATCCTGACTAGTTCGTTCATATCTCAAGTAAATAAAAAAAAAACAGCCAAACGGCAAACGCCAAAAATGGAGATGCGTTTCGTGCCTCCTTCATATGTGGTGTTTCATGTAGCTTGGCTATATATATATATATATTTTACTTGCACAAGTTCTCGTCGATCTTTGAGCTACAGCGCTAGAAGGCATCTTGTTGGACAAATATTGCACTTGAAAGCATAGAAGAGGTTTTTTTATTATTTGTGACGTTGGTCAATATTAATTTGGTGTTGTTATAGAAAATCCAACCACTTGCCGCCAATAGGATCCGAAATCACAATATGCCAAACGTCGAAATTTACAAGTCTATAAGTTACAAGTATATCGACATGAACCGTACCTTTATAATGTTACGAAGAGACGGCTACTAGAAGTGAAAGTCGGCTCCTGAGAGCATGGGAGCACACTTGTGAAGTTGTGGAAGCCGTCGTCCGCAGCGCAATAGCTCCAATTCCTCTGCAAAGAACCACCATGCCAGTTCAAGCCTATCAGCGTGATAGGACCATCCACAAACGGCACAGCGTCACCGTGCAGGCGCCCGTGAATGCGCTAAGAGTTCATAAATGGGATCATTTTCATCGTGCAGAGATCAGACCAATCTCGTCAAAATGCGTCATTTATTCAGCCTACGCAAGTACGTGCAAAAAAAAAAAGTCAACAAAATATGCAAATATAGCAATGTTACACACTGCAGATACGTTGATCGGATCCAGTCGAATGTTTTGGGCAGCCTGTGCGAGAACGTCGCTCCCGGGGAACGCCAGCACTGGCGCCAGGCCCAGGTAGAGGTTGAGGAATGTTTGAAACCTCAGGCCCAGGCAGCGCAGGGCAACGCCTCGAGCCTCAGGCCAGTCGCTGGCTCCAGGCCCAGGTTGAGTCGTGGGAACGACTCAAACCTCAGGTCCAGGCAGCGCAGGGAAACGCCTCAAGCCTCAGGCCAGTTACCCAGTTTGAGACGGCTTTTTCCTGACGAGACTGGCGGTGTCCTGCGTCCCGTCGCAAGAGTAATTGGACAGGGAGGCAGCGTTCAGTAGGCGGTGCCAGCCGTCTCCTGACAACCCGCGGCCTGGCCATACATCAAGGCAAGGGACGCGAGCAAAGGCATGCCTCTGCCGACCGTGTGGTCGGTGACGCGGTACGGGGTGAATCCAATGGAACCGCAGATGGCGTTCAGAGAAAGTAGATGTTGCCAGTTGCTTCGGCGTTCGAGTTCAGCAGTAACGCGGAAGTTCGTGGTGAGTCCGCCGTATGAGTAGGGCAATGCGCTCATCTCTGCGAACGTTGCGGTGTGATCCGACTTGCTGAACAAGGCGTCAAGGTCGCACGCCACTGCTATAGGCTACCAAAAAGCTCGGTAGGGCCACACCCTTCTCCGTCAGCAACACCCGGACCCATGCATCGCGCGAGGAGAGCGCATCCCTGTTGTCGGCGCGCGCTCATCAGAGAGTTTTAGTACTGCGTACGTAAGCATACGCAGAACTCTTGAGTACGTAGGCTGTCTGCGTGTTGATTACCGCGCATGCGTCATACGCAACACGATTCTTGCGTACTGCGTATACGTTGCTTGCATACGCAGAAATCCCTACCTCTGCGTGCGTTCGCTGAACCGTCTGCGTGAATTGCTCTCGTGTATGAGCTCGACAGACACGTTTGGCTATATGGCCGCGCATGATAAGCAGCAAACACGCCGTTTTTTGTTTTTTTTTCTTTTTATTGCAGACGCTTTGGCGTTTCGCGAGAAGTGAAAACTTCTGGTTGCTCCGCAGTAAAGGGCGCGAATTTCAAATTGTGCATTATGCGACGCACAATTTGTTTTCTATGAATGCACTGCGCGAACGCTCCAACTTCTAGCAGGTGTATTTCGTCACCAGGATCGCTGAAACCGGAAGCAGTAAGTAACAAGTTTCCCATGGGCTTTACACTATAGACAAACGCCGTGTTTACAAACAAATGCAACAAATGCGTGTTTACAAACAAATGCAATCATTGCACGCCTACAGCGTGCAATGATCATACGAGTGCGCGTCGGCTGCGTGTGGCCCGGGGTAAGACGGGTGCGCCACGGACTTTCGTCGAGCGACGTGTGTGGTGATTGCGGTGCAGTGGAGACATTGGAGCACATGCTGCTTCGCTGTACCGCATCCGCAGAGCCACGTCGCGAGATACTCGCGGCTTATAGGGCGCTCGGAATCATCCCGGACAGCATCGAGACGCTCCTGTGGCCGCGAGGCAGTGCGCGCACCCGTGACAGGGCAATGGTGAGCCTCTGTGCGTTCATCGAGCGGGCAGGCTTGAAGCCTCGCTTGAAGCCTCGCTTGCTCTTCGCCAGGTAGTGCGTGCGTGACCCGAACGCTCCGTGTGTGCTACCTTGGACGTATGCTGCCGGGCGCCCCACCCCGGCAGCTGGTGCATTGTGTCGCGCGCGCGATCTGCCTGCGACAGGACGCTACGTGCGCGCGACTATGTGTATACATCAATGTAACTGTATATATATATATATATATATATATATATATATATATATATATATATATATATATATATATATATATATATATATGGAAATGAGGGTGCTCGTTATAATACATGAAGGAAAGAAGCCAACATTCGGCGAGGCAAAGGAAAGCGTTGGGGATAGTACTTTGTCTTTTTTTTATTTTTTTTTAATGTTTACTTGGATAATCACAGAAATTAGTAATGTAGTCTGTTTAGGGGAAAGATTAATTATTTAATTATTTATTTAAAGATTTAATTATGTTCCCCTAAACAGACTACATTACTAATTTCTGTGATTATCCAAGTAAACATTTAAAAAAATAAATAAAAAAAGACAAAGTACCATCCCCAACGCTTTCCTTGGCCTCGCCGACTGTTGGCTTCTTTCCTTTATGTATTATAACGAGCACCCTCATTTCCCCTTAATTGATCTGCGTATATATATATATATATATATATATATATATATATATATATATATATATATATATATATATATATATATATATATATATATATATATATATTGTAAACTGCAGCGGCCGCTCGCGCGCAGTCATTTGTGGACAGTGCTCGGACACTTGAGTGCGAGCGACGCGAACTCGTTCACCTTTTGTATTTTGTAAATAATGTAAAAAGCTTCCCCTATCCTTTCTTCCTATCGCTCCCCTCTATACTTCCTCGCTATCCTCTCCCTATCCCCTTTTCTGTCCCGCCGCTCAGGTGCTTCAGATTTTTTAGATAGCAGTTGCCGCGGCCGGCAGCACTCTTTTCCTTCTTTTTGATTATTTAATAGGAATAAACCACTACCACTACCACCACACCCTTCTCACAGGAAGCTGCATTCAAGATTATGTATAGAATTGAAACATACTGTAAGGCTGGAAGTGTGACTTGGCAGTATGCGACAACACCGCTATTCTCTGCACTAGGCAAATGGGGCAAGAATACGAGCGATGAGTGAACCTTCTTCGAACCTGCATCAGTGCATGGGAGATACTAATTTGATTTTGTTACATTATAAAAATGTATGTAAAATTAGTCCTTTTTTTTTTCAGAAAATTTAGGTTGTAATTGGGAATACTGATTTTCTGTTACAGCGGTCACGTGAGCGCCTGGCTTAGAAAAAAAACGTTTCTGAAATGCATCCAACTCAAAATAAATCAAATTGCATATTTGAAGAGCAAAACAATAATCGTTGGTAATTTTATGCACATAATAATATGCATATATCAGGGTATCTGCGGAGCTGCTCTTCAGCATGATAGCTGAACACGGAGGAAGGAAACAACTTAGGAGAGGCCCTTGCCATTCCCAATGCATTGGAGAAAGTGTGGCGGAAGTGACGTCAAAATTTAGGGTTAGCCAAGTCGGGCCATTAGCAACAGCGACGATGTTACTTTGACAACTCGGGCCACTAGCAACAGCGTTGCTAAGGGCCCTAGCTACGTGAGCGTCGCGGAAAGAAAATGCTGAGGGTAAAGGAGGAGGAGAGACGTTGCGCGTCCGGTCGCGGCGCGGCCGCGCCGGCTTCAAAAAAATGGCGTCAGGGCCTCTCCTAAGTTCTTCCCTTCCTCCATGTCGCTGAAGGAGGTTTTTAGTTTTCCTCCAGAAGGACGCTTATCTGTGAATGTGCAGCCGACGCCTGGCAACGAAGACGCAGAGAGAATTTTATTTGAAGGCCTTTAATAGCTCATGCTGTAGTCCGTTCGGTCACTCATCCCGACAGCCACGCCAGACACGTGAGAAACGTATTAATCCCCCTTGGCGTCCACGGCGGCGACTGTGGGGAACCTGTCCTTGTGTTGAATGGACCAGAGGCGCGTCACCGGGAAGCATTGACCCCGCTCACCGAATTCTTGAAACAGACGGGTGACCTTGGAATTACGCGGGGGAAATGACCGCCTCTAGCGGGCGACTTCGCGGGATGTTTCGCCTTGGTGCAGGATCTCCACTGCTAGCACAAGATCGTCATCGACATCGGAAAAGTTTGCCCTCACCACCCAAAGATGTGAGAGGAGGTTCGAGCACTACCCTCGGCAGTGGGTGGCACACCGAGTGATCTCTTGTGCACCACTGATTGGAGTGCACCAATTGAACTTTGTTTCCCCAGCTAGGGAAGTGGGGATTACCAACCATATTTAGGCGGTGAAAATTGTCTCCACAGAGAGCTCCGTTTTCTTCTCCCTACCTGTAAATATCCCATCATGTAAAAAGTTGCATAAAACACTTGTTTGCCTCTCCTCTCTGGCTGCTTCTGCTCCGTCATCCCGGCTCCTTATGGTTCCGCTGCGGTGAAGCCTAGGCTCCCGAACCCCAATCACATCAATGGCCATGCAGTCTCAGAGATAGTGGTATGTAATTCTTTAGTGGTACGTAATTCTTTTAGGCCGGGATGCCGATATAGCACATCATAAGCGCAGTCCATGGCAAGTAGCAAGCTGTCACAAAGTATGTTATGAAATTTCGCAGACTTCCATTTTCGCTGAATAAAATGGGGAATGACTATACTACCTCGTTAGAACCACCTGGATCAGGCCATTTCAACTTTCCAGTTCACACTAGAGCATTTAAAGGCTTATTTATACAGTTGTGACGATTCCTCCCATGCGTTTCCCGTTACGATGAGCGTCTTCTCTACAGCACCCGAACCGGCCTGCGTGGGAAAGAAGCGGGAAGGGAAAGAGCGGAATAAACGCTCTCCCCACGTACAGTGAGGAGGGCCAGTCTGTCTCCCGCTAGGTAAACGTGTGCGGTCTGCTTTCTGGGCGCCTCTACCAGCGCTCTTCTCGGGGCACGTTGTTGGCCCACGCATAGGCGTCTTGAGGCTCGGCCCCTTACAACCCCACAACATTCTGGCGACGAGGATGGGATTGACTGGCCCTCCTCGCTGTACGTGGGGAGAGCGTTTATTATTGCGAAAGCAATACTACTTTCCCTTTTCAGCCCTTCGCGTAGCGAGACGGTAGCTACCATTGACCTTTAGCGTGACCTTTGGCGCGCCACCAAGCACAGCTGCGCAAAAACAGGGGCCCCAACTCGCGCCGTCAACTCGCGAGGCAGTAGCTACCAACTGCGGCCTAACTCCCGCTCCCTACGTGAAGGAACGCTACAGCCGGAGTGACGTCATCCCATCTGCCGCAAAAACAGGGGCCCCAACTCAAGCCGTCGCCGCGTGAGGCGGTAGCTACTGACAGCGGCCTAACTACCGCTCCTTCCACGAGGGGCGCTACAGCCGTAGTGACGTCATCCCATCTGCGGCGAAAACAGGGGCCCCAACTCGCGCCGTCGGCTCGCGAGGCGGTAGCTACCAACCGCGGAGCTGCAGTTGTGCCACATGCTCCTAAAGCTAAGAATTATGGGGCTGCAGCCGCAGCTACCGCCGGGGGTGCAACGTTGGATACTATAGGAGGTGGCCTAGCGGCAGGTGGAACCAACGCAGTATCCAGGGCACGGCCGGTCTCGAGGGAGAGAGCGCGCGCTCTTTCTTACGGCCTTCTCAATCGCCGCGGGAACAATAGGAACTTTTCTCCTTGAGTTACACTCTCCGCCACCGCAAGGGGCGCGACCTGCTCACTGTTCGCTCCGCGCCTGCTTCAGCGGCGACGGGTGGCTTTTGCCTGGTTTCGCGCTGTCGCTCGCGAGTTTCGTGGCGAGTGCAGCTTCGAAATTAAAAAGCACAGAAGGTAGATGCTGCAGCGGCATGGCGTCAACGTACCACACGTGAACGGATATAAAAAACGCTGTCGTTCAGCAAACGCTCGACAAGCATGGCATACATTGTGGCACGGTAGCTACTTTTGTCCATTTTAATCCGAATTTTCCCCAAGCATGTACAAGAATAGGAAAAAAAAAGAAAACTGAATGAGCAGTGATCACATCGAAGCTTCTTCAAGGCTAACATGACAGCAACTCGTCTGCAACAGCAAAGCAGTCTTTCAGAACTAGATGCGAAACCATTCATGTAGCACCGAAGATGAAAATAATTTCATAAAAATGTAATGTAAATTGCAAATTGCTTGCATGATATAAAGTATTAGTATAACAGTCAAAGTAAACGTTGCAAGGTTGAGTTTTAAATGTTATTAAAATTCATATACTAGGTAATGTGTGGTATTATAAACATTATTTTAATTTTGCAAATAAACATTGTTTCAATAAAATTTTTACATGATATTATGCTTATTATGAAAACAAAAAATAGTTTGATATTCATGACACCACTTGTGCTCGAAGTGGTAAAAAAAGGCCAATAAATGATGAAGGCGATACTCAATGCAGTGACTAATACAAATGAGTTAACCTGCTATATCGAAAGTATGCAAGAAACTTATAAAGCGTTAAAGAAGGACACTCTTACTGAAGACTGATTTCAAGCCTTATATAGCGACCCATTGAGGCTATCTTCGGGAAAGTAAGGTTTGTGTGCGGAAGGGAATGACATATGCCAGATGCGAGGGCCGTAACAGCTAGCAGAACATGACTACATTGTCAAGACCGACGTTTCATCTGAGAGCAAAATCAAGGCACTGAAGGAAGTGATGGCATCTCCTACCATCCCATTTCCCACGGTCACATATTCCGGTTTACCTTACGTCGCTGGATATATCGTTTAGTTAATCAACTTCGGGTGCGACGCTTGCTCTATTCTTCTTGAAACTAGCGAAAGAAGCAGCCCCATGTAGTACGCTCTTCTACGAGGACAATATTCTAGTGGACTGCATTATCCGAAACCAGAGCTTGTTGCCCTATTGAACAAGCTTTTTTTTTTCTAAAAAGCTGCCATGCACCTGCTACACACAAATGTTCTCGAAGTACTTAAGATCCTGATTCAGTCAGCATTTCAGAACTCAACACTGAGTTGCCCGAAAGGAATTGTTATTAAGTCCGCTCTTTTGATATTTGAAAAATTTCTAAGAATTCTTCTTCTCAATTAATTATACCAGGAAAGTGACAGAGAAGACCGACAGGCCAACTCCTTATGTGCACAAGCCGTGCAAGAAGATTTTGAGCCTGAATTTTCTAGACGCAGGTCGCATTTTGATGAATTGAATATATAGTGCAATGTGCAACTTTGAAGGACAATTTTTTTATTGTTTGCCGCTCTTTTCGATTCTGCTTAACTGTTTATGCCCACTTCCTTGATTAAAAGTAGTCGCGAGACTACATATACATCTTCGGTATTTCAACCGACTGATATGTTTTGAACGAAGCTAGAACAGCCCACTCCGCTAGACAAGTGAAATTTTTACTATATGAGTAAATTTTTGTTATTTACTCTGAATCTGAGACGCGCCATGAATTTTTACCGGTGCCTCTTCTGATCTAAACGAAAACGGTATCGGTTGACAGAATCTCCACCCAACAGTTCACCATGCACTCACGTCAGGTCGCGCTACACCTGCTTAAAACATTCAAAGGCAGATTGCATAGCCTGGTAAATTTATTTTTGTACAAAACTTAGGGGTAAAAAATGTTGAAGTGTACCCGAAGCTTCATTCGACCGTGCACGGCAGCACTGACGAAGGAGCGCGCGCGTGAGTGGATTGTTGACTGTATTTTATTCCTCGTACACGATGCATGTTCGATGTTGATGACAGACTTTGTATAAACCATAAGGGGCCAAATGTCAGGACCTGCCGGTTGCAACTGATGCGGGCGAAGCTAAAAACGAGCGCGCGTTTCCCTTGCGCTTTAACGGCTGTAGCGGAAGAGCAGCAGTGGGGCGGTGGCGACACCACCGAGGCGCGGCGGGCGGTTGAAACAGACCCCATTGGAGAGGCCGTAAGAGAAGAGAAGCGCTCTCTCCCTCGAGACCGGCCAGGGATGCTTTCATTTCTGCTGGCGTAAAGAATGCCGTTGCAGCCGGCGCCGGAGCGGCAGTTATACATTCTGCCTTAACCTTACCCACAATCAAGTATATCGTTGCAGCCACGGCACTCCTTGCCTCTGATGCGGGCGAAGCTAAAAACGAGCGGGCGGTTGAAACAGACCCCATTGGAGAGGCCGTAAGAGAAGAGAAGCGCTCTCTCCCTCGAGACCGGCCAGGGATGCTTTCATTTCTGCTGGCGTAAAGAATGCCGTTGCAGTCGGCGCCGGAGCGGCAGTTATACATTCTGCCTTAACCTTACCCACAATCAAGTATATCGTTGCAGCCACGGCACTCCTTGCCTCGCTACTAGTTATACATAGAATAACCAGGTAGCACCCCGCAATAAACAATAGTTGAACCATATGCCATGGTCAGAGTGAATCACTACATAACCATAAGCATAACCACAAGCACCACAACCAGCTACACCACCAGCTAAACCTAGGCATAGCCACAGCTATTGCTTTTGCAATTACCAGGCTAAACCAAGCTAAGCCACTGCCAATTTTTCCGCTCTTTCTCTTCCCGCTTCTACCCCACACAGATCGGTTTGGATGCCGAGGAGAATGCTCTCATCGTAACGGGAAACACATGGGAGGAATCGTCACAACAGTTAATGTTGACTAGCTATTAAAATAGACAGAGCAAAAAAAATAGCCAGTACTCCAGCATGACTTATAACAAAAATCCCTTCATTTCAATTGAGGAAAATGCTTAGGTATTTTCAACCTTCATCCATTTTAAATAGGATGCCCTGTAGTTTAATACTGCATTGCTACAGATACCATTTTTTCTGTCATATCATTCAATTATTTATTGTTAATGTTCATGTCACCAAAAAACAAGCTCCATGCCCTGTTAACTGTTTGGGTGCCTTTCCCTCCCAAAGTAGCAGGTCATCGACATTCAGAGAAAAATGCAGTAGGCGCTACAAAACATCAGCCGAGGCAATCAAACAAATCTTTTATCCTTAGCCATGAAACCAATTCACATTCAACTTTTCAGTTGTCGCCATCCACAAGTACACTACTTCTGAACCCTAAAGCACAGGGTCCCACAATACTCCTATTGAGTGTCCCTACGTTCTTGTCACTTCACTCCCAAATTGCTTTCAATCCACAATATAAACACATTTTAATCAATAGACCTCTTATACGTGTACCTTAACAGTTGCATATGTTCCAGGTGCCCTCATAAGAGTTCCCCCAGCACATATGCTCTAAATGGGACCTTTCATTTTCCTTTCGCAGTATTCAGAAGGTAATAACCTGGTCATTGAGCAATTAAGTTCAGGTTCAACAAGAAAATTTCCTAGAGCTACATCATTTTTCTTCCGGTTAATATTTTTGGATTGCAAAATTTCTTGCATTTTAAACAAAAAGTTGACATTGTAGTTGCAAACCACACTTTGCAGACACTAGATGAAAGGCAACGGCAGTCACCCGCTACAATGGCTTCTCTGTTGTGCCTTAATGCAAAAAGGCAAACCAGCAAAAAAAAAAGTGTGCAAAACTAGAGGCAGAGTACCTCAGGGCAGGTGGCAGGGGTGACAAAGCATTTAAGCTTACATGGGAGAGCACACGACTACAAACGATTGCTCAAATTAAGCAACTTTAGAGATAGGTTTTCTTTCACAAATCACTCCGCAAATAATCTCGTCACTCACTACAGTGTTCAACACAGATAATCATGCCTGAGACACTATAAGGCTTTAAATATTTGTATGTACTGGTGTTTTTGCTACACCCACAATTGCAGCGACAACATAGAAGCCCCACAGTATGATGCAAGGAGTTCCTAGCCACAAACAAAATGCCTTCTTCAATGCACAGCAAATTCAAAGACATGAACTGCTGCCACCTAACATTAGCCATGAATATGAAAAACATTAACATGAAAAAGCGGCTTCTGTCTCTAAAGGACCCCCTGCAGCTAATGGAGTTGACCAATTCTCAAATTGCTGCAGTCCCGCTGCAGTCCTGTACAACTTCGTGCCCTACACGACCTTCGTGGCAGTAAAGCAGCACTGGCTCCGAAAATTTCGACAACCTGGGGTTCAACGTGCACTGACATTGCACAGTACACGGGCACCTTGCTTTCCCCTTTCATCAAAAAGCGGCCACCACGGCCGGAATTCAATTCCGCATACTTGGGTTTAGCAGTCGAGCGCCGCAACCACTGCACCACCCCGACGGGGCGTACTTTAGCTTTTACACAGCTGCCTAGAAGTCTGCAAAGCTTAAAGGCATTCAGTGCAAATAATTAGAACAAGCAAGACATTCATTTCACTCCACAAGCACAGATTAACTTTATTGAATAATTACAATGAACAATATGCATTTGTAAATACTGTAGCAATCAGCCTAAAACAAGTTAACTTGATTTGTAAATCAACAGCCCAAAGAACAGGTAAACCTCGCTGCCAAAAATAAAGGCCTGAGTAGGCCCATTATATTGCTTTAAAAAAAAAATAGCCCTTTGGAGAATGCTTTTGTTGCTGCTGCACAGAACTTGTGATGCAGCATCAGTATTGAAATATATATATATATATAGATATATGTATATTTATATATCCATGTCTCCATCATAATAATCAGAAACACTCATGACAGCTATTTACAAACAACACAACTCTTGAGGTACTCTGCAACGTGAGACATGGTTGTTTGTCTCAACTTGTGCAAATGCGATGAAAACGGGGTTGATCTTATAGTGCACATTTGGCCCTCACTATATGTCCCCAGAAGAGGCACAACTGCGAAGGGCGAAGCTCAGCAACATTAAAATATTTCTTGTTCAACAATATTAAGGCACAACGACATAGTATACAAGGTAGGGATGAGCTTTGGTTGACAAAGGGACAGAAGTTTTCTTGCCAAAATTAGCATGAACCTGTCTGGTATATGATCAAGACCACAACACACTGGTGTGCGACTTATAGCAGCTGCCACAAAAATCAGATGAGCAGACCAACAGCCAAATTACACTCTGCATGGTGCCCGGCATTACTTCACTTGGTTAGCAAGGCAGCAGGAGAAGATAATTCCAATAATCTGAAAAAGAGGGTAAGAAAATATTCACTTGTAGGTTTTGTCCAGAAAAAGCTTCAACACATGCTTTGTTATGGGTCTAAGAAGGCTGCAGCATTTTAGAACGATTGACCCACACAAAATTACCGGTACAGTTGAAACTAAAAATAAACAGCACAGTACCAAGACAAAAAAAAAAACTGACTAGTGATCTAACTCATGAACTATGCTGTATTCATAAGTGAGCATACCGATAGTTTGGTTAGGCTTGTGAACAACGAACCTATTCCCTCTTATTGCTTGTAAAGCAGTGCCAGTTTGCTTTTTTTTTTTTTTTTTTTTTTCAAGTCAGGAATGAGTGCATTTCTGTGACCTATCTTTTACTCTGCACCTTAAATCCACTTTTCATTTCACACCCTTCTTTTGTCATCCCCAATTTATTCTCACCCATCAACGTTCCCACCGACAATCCACAAAGCTTCACAACTAAAACATAGGTCATTGCTGGTCTCTTTGCTAGTTTTCGCACACACAATGCATAAATAAATTAGTGTCCAGCGGAAAGCAGTAAGGTTTATTTTCAACAGATATCGACATAACGACTTCCCAATTGAACTTTTGAACAGCGCAAACCTTGCCAGTATTAGTAACCGCGCCCGAACTTCACGCCTTAAGTTCCTATTCCTTCTAATAAATGGTGCTTTAAAAATAGATTCCGAGCTTTACCTAGTCCCTTCATCTAAAAGAAATACTAGAACTAAACATTCACAGCAATTAGTAGAGTATAAGTTTCAGACTGAGACCTTTCGTTATTCTTTTTTTCCGCAAGCAATTAGGGAATGTAACATATTACCTGAGGATGTTTTGTTGGCTCTGAATCTCTGCAAATTTTTCTTTCTAACCTGCCGTAATCATTTTTTCCCCCAACATGATAATCTAGCATTTGAGTACTACTTGTTAAGAAATATTACTTCACATGTGCTCATGTTGCATTGCATATTTCACTATTGACTGACATTACTGCGTATGATGACTACTAAATTTTCAACGTTATTCTTTAGTGGTTATATAACTTGTGACGTGTTACTGATTAGCTATCATGATGTACCCCAATCCTGCAACAGCCTCGAAAGAGCTAGCAGTATGTTCAAAATAAATAAATAAAAAATTTCAACTGAAATGAGAATTTATCATTCAACTTGGAACGAAAGTGAAAATTCAACCAATTTGCAACCAACTCTAGTAGCGTGCATCCTGAAAGTTGCATAGGAGGTTCCTGAAGAGGTATGCACATATGCATCTGCAAGAACTGGTGGCTAGAGCAATGGTAAGATCAATAACATTATAGTTTTTTACATCAAGATTACACTACTTGAAAGACAGCTTGTGAGAAGCAGGTTGCAAAAAAGGCAAGGCACACCATACTTCGCGATTTGCTCCAGATTAACTTTTGCCTGGAGAATCGCAGCCGCTTTAAAATGATAAAACTATACGACAGCATTGGCCTCTGGGAAGACTATTTTGACTGTTCTTGTTCTCACACAAGAAACGCATGCAAAGAGAGTCCCATGGGGCCATGATCCCTCTGTCACAAAGAGGAGAGGTAAATCTGATCTACAGGCAGCACGTGTGCTTATCCCTTTAGTCCACACCTAGTGTTTAGAATTTTCAAAATACCGTTTGCATGCCATGCCATGTGAAGCGGGCCTACAAAGTTTGATGTCAATATGTCACTTCCCAGTAAAAATCTCTGGCATCACTGTAAGCAAGCTATGTGAAGGAGCGCAAAACGGGCACAATTGCTACAAAAAAAAAAAAGCTTCGGAGACGCTCAAGCTTCTATTTAAGAGTAGAACATGAAAGCATTGAAGGGCCCATAAAAAGCTATTCACTATATCTAGAAAACGCACATGAACAATAGGCATCCCATCAATCGTCTCTGTAATACAAAAATTTAAGCTACCTTCATTAGCGCTGAGCATATGGGCAACCAAAAATAATGCTCCTCCTCTCCTCCCTCAACTCAGCCCACACCAGCACGCAAGAAAAAAAAGAAAAGTCGGGACAGCAGCCCATCACACCCAGCCCCGCCTGCATAACTTGGGTGTTTGTAATGAACGGGAGTGCCCAGAAAGCCTCAATGATGTCATAGGAGAGGTTTGCGCACAGTGCGTGCAGGCATATGTCACCCAAATTTAGGAGCACTCTTAAAATTGATTAGTAAATGATAGGCTCCAAGCAAAGCTTTCAACTTTGACTCGAATACTCACAACGACCACCTCTACGGATTTTTGGCTTACAAATTTACCGCAAATAGCATTTCAGGGGCCCTTTAAGGAACTAGAGACAGCTTTCTGTGGCTAGATGCAGCCAAGACTACGAGGGCGGGGCTTTCCTCACAGTGTTACCACATCAAGTGTAGTTCAGGCATATCTGGCCTGTTACCATTTCAGTTCTGCCTTCTCAATGAAATAAAAGTTTTTGAACTGCCAGCTATGCAGAAATGTGTTCCTTTGCACCAATGAACGCATATGTGAATGTAAATTCATGACTCATCAACAGCCCAGATGACATACATTATTAAAGCAAGTGCATTGCAAAAGCACACATGAACCAGTGCGGACACGCAGCAGACACTGCAGACGTACACTTCACGGCATCGCCAACAGGTGACACAGCCACTGGTGTGTGTGCAGCATATGATACCAATGTTAAAATGCTCTATACTAGCATTTTACTTGTTAGCACTGTTTTGTAATCTTTATGTAATAATGTGGCTAGTTCCGTAATGGCAGAATATTAGAGCATGATTCACGAAATTTCTGGAGGGACTACACTGTGCTGAGCAGTGAACTTATACATGTCGGCCCTGTAGCTTTGGCCACATAGCCACAGAAAGTTGTCCCCAAGTATAGGTCCCTTTCCAACACACCTGAACCAATGAGCCTTTGTGGCCTATGTGCAGTTAGTCTTGCAACCAAAGGACCTGAACTTAACCCCCAATATCCACCCTAATTAACACCAATTCACTTTTCGATATTCTTGTTTGTCTAGGCTACAGGAACCCCCTCATCGCTTTTGGCTTAATTTGGACCTTTCCCTGAATTATTCTGTTTTTTAGGTTTCTCAGATTATTCTGTCTCGAGCAACACATTCACTGCAGACACTAACGGCACCGAACTTTCTGCAACACTGGGCCATTTCGCCATCACATCAAAATAAAAATCCATCGATTCGCTCTTGCCCTACAATCTGTTCTACTGACCATACCAGTTAGCTCAGTTGGTACAGCGACTACCCCGGAAAAGCGGTGGTCCCGTGTTCGATCTCCGGGTCACAACAAATTTTTCTTTAACTACGAAGTTCCTGAGAAAGCTGTATAGCTTTTCTTTGTAGCTGTATGGCTGCGCTTGGGTCGATGTCAGTGAGTAATTATTCCCCGATTATATGATGAGCCAATCCGGCGTGGCCGTCAGAATATATATTAGGGCTATGGCGCTCTCTCTCTGCTACAATGAACATCCGTGAGCCTAGCTGATTAGCTACAGTGAACGCCATAGTGTCGCGGACCACTTTTCCATGTGGTGAAAGTCGTCGATCTTGTGCTGTGTAACCCGCGAAAATCGGCTTTCAAGATTCTCCCGCGGCGGCCAAGCAACGCCTTGACGGAGGCAATGGGGAGCGGCAAAACAGCAAGAGAGTGCCGCCGAAACAAAAATATTGAAAGGAAAAAGAAAACGCTAGCCAAGCCCAGCCAGAGCCACATGCACTGCCTAGCACGCGTGAATCATGTGAACACTCAGGTCGAAGGGAAGCCCGAAAGTGACACCTCATTCGCCACAGTCATCAGTGCAGCGGTGAAATTTGCTACCAATCGACAACGTAGAAATTGATCACATGCAGTCAACCACCTTGGTAGCTTCCTCGCAACGCATTAATAAAAGAAGTCTAAGCATGCAAAAACAAAAGAGATGCTGGCTACTTCTGCCACTGCCATCAGTGGATCAGATGTGTTGCAAAGATTCTTTTGTACTAAATACAACCCAAATGTGGACCTTGCACCAACAAGGCATGATTAAGTAGCATTTTTATGCAATGAAAATGAGTTCAAAAGTGCGCCTTATATTAATTTCTCAAAATTGGGCAGTTTAGTTCATACGATTTTCCTGATAGGTTTTTCTTCAGATTTCTTAGCGCTGTGCCGAGGTTTTTTTCTAATATCAGCTCTACTACACCTTTGGCATAAGGCAGCATTCAAACAGTTTGAAGGACTACAGCAAAACACTCTCCTGAAAGACACCTAAATCATACTGCACAGACAGTTGTTCATCGTTAACTGTCTGGTGCATGTAGTGGGTGTCTGAGCACAAAACCACAGCATCCCGTGACAGTTACACCACAAAGTAGTAAACAAGATAAATTGCAAATGGGAACCTTAAGAAGTGCCCATTTGCACAGTTACTATAAAATTGCAGTCACCAGCCGCACACCATAGAAGATGAAATACGCAATGTAGATGACAACAGCACTGAGAATTGGAGCTATATGCTCAGGAATGTATAGGCTGGCGAGAGCACTCTGCAGGTTTTGCATGTTGCTTGCACACTGCTTCAGCCAACGAAACAGCATTAAGCAGACCCACAGTTAATGTAGCATACAGTAAAGGTGGACAAGGAGCGTTGGGAGAGTATTCAAGTGAAACACAAAAGGTTCAAACAACCTGCAGCACACACGCTACACATTGCAAACATTTTATCTTTAAAAGGCAGTTCTGCCATTTCCAAGGTTATGTTCAGAAAGCACTTTCAAACAAATGCTCATTTAAACACGAAGCAGTATCAAAGCTGTAGATATGCAAATCAACTGATCCGGGCCCCTTGCTTTCCTAGAATGCCTCACCTGTGGCACTTTTCCTCCCCTACCACACCTAGTCTCCAGGGTAACAAGGAAGGTGCTGGCCTTACCCTTTGCATCACTCAACCAGTGCTTCCTTTCACAGAGCAGCAAGCCATCGGTTTTCAGCTGAGCATGCTCAGTTAACATTTAACAAACTTCACAGGCAGAGTGCCCTAGTATTATTGTTGCAGAAACACCTTCGACATCCCTGGTAGAAGCCTGGCATGCCAGCATGCCTACAGTCTCCTCATGATGGCATGCTCTAATTAAGGTGCTGTGCTTCCAAAGAGTAGTGAAGCATATGAAGTTTTGAATAAAGGTGCTATTTTTTTTATTATATTCCCACTCCCTGTACAGTTAGGGAATAGGCAATGTAATGTTGCTTTGCAAGCTCACCTCGATCAACCCAATACCGATGCCTGCAATGCCAACGTAGACTGCATACTGAGCGATGTCTTCCTTCAGCTTGTTATAGCATCCCTAAAAGAAACAGCAAGCATGTTAATCAGTGGTATGACAGAAAAAAACAGGAGCTGAAATTGATACCTTGCTCAATCATTACTGATCAACCTGACAATCCTGGGAGACAGGGGGAGCAAGGGACAGCTATAAAACCCATAATGTTGCATAGCATGCATGTATGCACAGGAGCACACAGGTGTGTGAGCGCAGGAGCACGACTAGATGCAAATAATTTTACTCTCCACAAACCAAGTGAAAAGGTAGGCCACTCAATACTCAGGCCAGTCCATACCCATTACTTCTTGCATCACACATTTCTATATTTTTAGAACACATCACCTGTCAAGCAGAAGTCGCAGGAGTGCACAGTTGACTTCATAAAGTGAGGGTATGAGAAATGTTGACATAATTGGCTATGGTACCAAAGTCTAAAAGACCACTTTGAGCTTTCATTAGAGAAAAATAAAAATATTACACCTAAACCACACTACATGCCCAGTAAGAAAAGTCATGAGAGAGCCAAGGTGGAACAATACATTTAGGTATTGACACTGACCAGCGGCACAACCAGGTCTTGCTCGCTGTTCCTCATGCTTGTTTTGAACTCTGACAGATGGTGCAACACAACCAAGTCCTATGAACTCTCAATGCTGCAGGTGTTGCACGACCATTCGGTGGTGTGGCGTATAAGTGAGCTTCTTCAAGTGAGGCAAGGCAGAGAAGGATTGAAGCTGCTCTCGCCACTGAGTCATTTTACACTTAGTGTTTTACTTTCTGGGACTGCGTAAACGGGCTGAACAGCATCGAGAATGTGGCCCCACAGTCCTTTTGAGCTTGTGAGTGAAATACGCTCAGTGCAAGAATTTTTTTCTTCATCCACACGACTACTAACTGTGTGGATAACTACAGCACCACCTATAAACTGTTGGCCTCAGCAGGCACCCTCCAACATTTGAACCTATGTATGCACTCAAACACTGAGCAGTTTAATGCACCAACTCTGTTAATTCAAGCCTGCCATGTAGAGATCATGATTAATTTTGGCCACCTGGGGTTCTTTAATGTTCACAGAAACCTCAAGGACATTGCACTATTCTGCCTGCACAAGGAATACTGCCTTTGCAGCTGTGATCGAACCCGCGCTCTCCTGCTAAGTAGTAGATCGTCTCCACTGCTATAGGCATGAGCATCGAGACCGGAAGGAAACAAAGAGGGCCTTTGCTACGTTTTAATGGCTAGTGCAATGAGGTTTTAGCTGCATGATTCGATAATGGCTTTTATAAATATGGCGTTCTGTCAGACAATGTCACCTTTTACGCAGACACCCCACCGGGATGGCGCAGTGGTTACGGCGCTCGACTACTGCTCCCAAGGGCATGGGATCGAATCCCGGCCTCGGCGGCCGCTTTTCGATGGAGCCGAAAAGCAAGACGCCTGTGTGCTGTGCGATGTCAGTACACGTTAAAGAACCCCAGGTGGTCAAAATTTCCGGAGTCCTCCACTACGGTGTCTCTCATAGCCTGAGTTGCTTTGGGATGTTAAACCCCACAAACCACAAACCTTTTACGCAGACAAAAATTATGCTGAGCTGTTCACTCAAAGAAATGGTTTATGGCTTATACGATTTAACGTCCTAAAACGACTCGGGCTATGAAGAACACAGTGGTGGAGGGTTCCGGAAAATGCGACCACTTGGGGGTTCTGTAATGTAAGCCGACATCGCACATGAGCACACAGGAGTCTTGCTTTTTGGCTCCATCAAAAAACGGCCACCACGGCCAGGATTCAATCCCACATCCTTAGGTTCAGCAGTCGAGCACCCCAAACCACTAAGCCATCGTGTGGCAGAGCCCATCTCAAAGAAAGGCGGGAGTACACGCCAAGAGGTAAAATATCGGGCAGAACACTAGGTTTCACAGATGCCAGTGTATAAAAGAATAGCAGCTGGCCTGTTAACGTAATTAAATATGTTGTCCTCAATAATGTTTGGCAAAATTTTCTACCAAGCACTCAAAAGTAGTACAAATTATGCAGCTTTATAAATGTTGCTGGCATATCTACCTTTCATACCCCGTGCTGGCCTCCAGCAGTTTGCACCAGAATGGTGCAAACTGCTTACCTTTTACCTGGTACCTTAGTGGCTTCAGGGAGCTGGGCTACTGCACCAAAGAAGACCGGTACTATTCCGGATGTGGTGGCCGCACTTCAATAGAGGTGAAATGTAAAAGGTGTTTGTGTTGTGCAATGTCAGCGCATAACAAAAAGTCCCAGGTAACCTATGACCAACTGAAGTTCTACTGCGGACTCCTTGATAACATATGTGACGCTTCTCGATGTCAAACTGCGCTATTTACATTTATTATCGTACTGCGACCTGATTAGCAATTATGTGTGTAACAAACCTGGTATTGCAACAGGCCTTGCTTGCCAAGAGATATGGTTTTGTGGATTAACAATGCAAGATCAGCACAAGCCAAAATCAAATTGGCGGCCTACTGTATTGTAGCAAGTAGCCCAGAACTTGGAAGCGGCTCTGATAACCACTGCATTTATTTACTTTTCTCGTAAATTTGTATAAACCCCACGGGAACACGAATCAACAAAATGAACTCCTAACTAAATAACAGACATGGTCGCTCAGTTGCAATATCCTATCAGCTCTGGAGATTGCTCAGCACCACAGTTCCAGGAGAGCATGCACAGACGCAAATTTAAAAGGAGGCACTCATTCTGTGGAAATCTGGCACCGCAAACTGCAGTTGGGTACAAGCCACTTGCTACCCCTAATCACCTCAAGTCACTCTGCTTCTAGAGCATGAGCACAATCTGACACGTTCTCCTCAGCAGCGGGCAGTAAGAGTCAACATATAAACATATTCTTACACTGTGGAAAGAGCCAAAAGTTTTGAGGTAGTCTTGGGTCTTAAAAGTTCAGCAGGCACATTTAATTGCCGCCAGATAGTCTGTTCTCCAGTGTTTCGTGAAACTGAACTTGATCACAGAGCTTATATGTTCATTAATATGTTTCAGGATTCCGCTCCATTCAAGCAATCATAAGCTTCAGAGCTTGTTTACCATACTAAGAAAACTTCAAATGTTTTCATATTAACGTATTCACACTTGACATAACCACCTGCCCTCAACACGACCTTTCTTTGTAACCCTATTCAGCTCTTTGCAACTGCTGCAAGGCTCATTTTATGCGTAGTCTCCTGCCCATTTTATGTTCTGCATGACGTTACACTGAAGATACATACCCACAATAACTAGTACAGTCCAGCCCACTTATAACAGCCGCAGATATAACGAACGCTCGCTTAGTACGAACGAGGGCGGTGCTACCGTCAAAATATATATTGGGGCAATGGCACAGTGTCTCACATAGAACGAACTGTTGTGGCCTCAACACTCGGTTAGAGCGAAAGCGAAGCTGTCGGGCCCCCGTAGTTGACCGAGCCGGCGGTGTTTGGCGCGGGTTCGCAGTCGAGCGAAACCGCGGCAGGCGAATTTCGCACACTTTGTGTTCCCCTGACACGACGCGAACACAAAGCGCACAAAGCGTCCCCCGGTGCTCCTTTGCGGGTAAAATAAAGTAAAAAAAGAAAAAGCGTGCGTTGAAAAATAAAAACGAAAAAGCGCGCGCGCGGTGACGAAAGAGAAAGTGGCGCCGCCCGCGTCACTGTGATGCATCCACGTAATCTGCGTCTGCCAATCCGGAAAGTCAGGCGCCTGCTCTACCGGCTCAGACCGGTTCTCCATTTGTTGCTCCGTTACCACCCCGCGCTGAGGGCATTGTGCCGTCAATTCTTTCTGTGCGATGGCACTGCGTTGACATCGTTGCCGCATCCGTGCCTTTCCCAGATCGGGGAGTTGAAGGCTGCCTCAACGCGCGAGCCCAAGGGCTTGACTTGCGCCTGGTGCGATGGAGAACTGTATGCCGACCTCTTCAGGTGCTAAAAGGAAAGCTGTCGACATCGCATCAAAGATGGCCATTGTTAATGAACTTGCTCAAGGTGCAAAAAAACTGCGAACTGGTCAAGAAGTACGGACTGTCGAATCGACCATTTCAACCATTGCTAAGGGCAAGAAAAAGATTCTTGGTGCTACCGTGAATGCCGACCCGACGACTAGAAAGCGCCTTCGGAAGGTGACCTACGCGGACGTTGAGGACGCACTGCTGAAGTGGTTCGCTGACGCCGGTCTCGCAACGTTCCGATCAGTGGACCGCTGTTGCTCTCCAAGGCTAAAGACTTCGCCTTCCTTTTGGACTTTCCCGATTTCAGCCCAGGCAATGCATGGCTCCACCAGTTTAAGGCTCGCCACGGAATTGTTTTCAAGGCAGTCGTCGGCAAGGCCGCGTCTGTGAACAACGAGGACGTCGATGCGTGGCTTTCCGACAACCTTCCAACAATCACGAGCTATGCTCCACGGGACGTTTACAATGCCGACGAGACTGCGCTGTTTTATCAGATGGTGCCACCTAAAACGCATGCCTTGAAAGGCGACAAGTGCGCAGGAGGGAAGAACAGCAAGTTGCGCATAACCGTTCTTCTGTGTGTCAATATGGATGGCAGTGACCGGCGGCTGCCTTTTGTCATTGGCAAGTCGCCACGATGCTTTGGAAGCTACGTGCCCGTACGCTATAGGAACAATACAAAAGCCTGGATGAGTCGTGACTTATTTGCAGAGTGGCTTGTCGAGTTCGACCGCGACATGGCACGAAAAAACAGGAAGGTCCTGCTCGTGCTGGATAACTGTGCGGAGCACCATGTGCAGCCTGTTTTGAGTGCGGTGACAGTGCTCTTCTTGCTTCCCAATGCAACCTGCAAAATTCAGCCGCTGGATATGGGCATCATTCATGCGTTCAAGATGTGCTACCGGTGGCGCGTCATCCTTGTTGATCACGATTGATGCTGCCATGCCAGTTCGCATCAGCTTGCTTGCCGCCGTGGAGATGTTGAAAGCGACGTGGATGGAACTCACCGCGGAGTGCATAGCAAATTGCTTCCACAAGGCGAGTTTTATGGGCCCAGGCACCGAGGACGCCATAGATCACCCACCGGAAGGCCGGTCGCACGAGGACTTGTGGCAACGCGTCGTTGACACGCAGCTGGCCGAACCTGACGTTGCCTGGGACGATTTCGTTTCTGCTGATGACGACGCCGGCATTGTGAAGCCATGCACTGATGAAGCTATTGTGCATGAAGTGCGAGCCCTTCATGACTGCCCAGAGACCGACGAGGACGATGACGAGGATGCTGCTCCACCGCCGGTTGCTGTGAACGCTTCAACCGCGATCGGTTACATCGCGTCGCTCAAGGAACTCGTGTGCAGCAGAGGCCTTGGCGATGAACATATTACCGCGCTGGAGAAATTAGAAACGGCAGTGATGCGATCAGCTTTGGAGAAGCAGACATGCATCACGGACTTTTTTTAAAAATAAGGTTAACTTTCATCTCGCTTGCTCTTTTTGCCCGTATTATAGGTGGTCCACTTACTACGAACTTTGGATACAACAAACAAATGCCGCGTGACGATCAAGTTCGTTATAAGTGGGCTGGACTGTACATAAAGGTTTGGTTTTGTTTATAGGGTTTAACGTCCCAAAGCGACTCAGGCTAGGCGAAACCCCAAAGTGTAGAGCTCCGAAAATTTTGACCACCTAGGGTTTTAACGTGCACTGACATCGCACAGCACACTGGCACCTAGCTTTTCGCCTTCATCGAAAAGCAGCCACCGCGGCCGTGATGCAATCCCGGATCCTTGGGCACAGTAGTCGACCACCTTAACCACTGCGCCACCCCGCCAGGGCTCTAGTACATAAAGAAATGAGTGAAGGCTATCTATTCGTAACTTAAGTACACTGTTTTCAAGGCAAAGTACAGAATGCAAAAAAGTGCCCACTGAACCCAAAGATTAAAGAATGCAATACTGTTCACATGATACCACTGCCAAGATGCAATGGAACCTTTCAAGAAGAATAATAAAAATGTGATGAACATACCCTCTCAAAATATGTTCCTGGTCTCTTGGCACAGTTTTCACCATCCGCACAGCAGCTGTTCGGAGGTGGAATTCCAGCTTCGGTCTGCCAGTCACCTTTGCCGTTCACACCGCAGCATTGCAACTACAAGTTCAGGAGATGGTGTCACTTCTGATTATTTCACACCTACAGTGAAGCAACTATCGAACAGAACTTAATCAATAATAAAAAAGAAAATGCAACAGACAGAGACCAGTTTAGTGCTACAGGAAGTTTATCCATAACCTGAACAACGGATAGGGCTAGTCTTAGGAGAACAAATATTGTGAGGAAGAAAAATGAGCCTAATCTTTCCAAGTACCATAACAGTCACATATATGAAAATAATAAAAGAGCTTGGCATCAAAAGTTACCAGCAATGTTGTAAATGTCTTCACAGCATAGACAGTAACACTAGAACGGGCATACAAAAAAATACCTGCATGGAGTTCTCCCACGAGGGGTCAGCTTAATACAAGAGTGCTGATGAACATAAAAATTGCTAGAAAGCAAAGTGTGAAAGGTGTGCTGCATGAAAGGATGCTTGAATAACGATAGGGATCTAGAAATAATGCATACCACTAGCATGCACCTGGTTTTAGCACCTTAAAAAAAAAAAAAAAAAAGGGAGGGCCGGTTCGAATATTGAAAGCTTCGAATCGGAATTGAATACTGGTCATTCCGTTCAAAACGTCCCAGGCCTCAAAAACGATTACCACCAACCTGCCTGGGAAAAAAAAAAACTTTGCGCATTGCCAGTTGTGTAAAAGGTCTTTCGTCAAAGTAATTTTCTCAGGAAAAATTTTTCTTGACATGACCACTATTTGAATTTTCTCCAAAGAAGCAAAAGTTGGTCTCAGAAAAAATTCTTAAATCATGTACGAAACAAGACGCAATGACATATCATTTTAGGATATATTGTTCTTTCATGTCACTTGGTGAATGGAACAATACAGGAGCTTTTCATATTTTCTTGAGTAACTAAAGATGCAAAAAAATGTGACACTTTAGACAATTTTTTACATTAACCTAAATTTTGTTTTAGGCCTTACATTTTATTTTTTTTTTTTTTTTCAGTTTTCACAGGCTGCTGTACTTAATGCTAAAAATAATTTGGACATGTTGATGAAGCAGTCTTCATAGCAATAAGCTCTAAGCTCTGCTAAATGACTTTTTCGTGATAATTCGGCCTGCATCGAAAATCGAGGTCCCCCGGACAGTTTATACTTCGGGACCTCCTTCTGTAATACTGATAATCCATGCACATGTACCTCACAGTGAAAATAAAGAAGAAAAAAAAAAAAAAGAAAAAAAAAGGCCTTTGAGAGAGAAAAAAAAACAACACTTAAGGTGGGACTATATACACATCATCCTAGCTTTCAGTCCAGAAGATTTTAAGCATGTAAATTTTGTCTGAGGTGAGAAATTTTTTTAAGTCAATAATCAGCGCAGACACTGCTTAAGTCAACATAACATCTGTGAGTGTGTTGCAGTGGCAGTTAGTATCCAGCTTGCATTAATTTTGTCTCCCATGAAGGCAGGACAATTTACTTCCCGCTTCACAGTAGAAATAATACCGCGCATTACCGGATTTACAGACCCTCATAGCAGGCGGTTATTACCTAAAAACTTTTTATATTTCACTCGCCTCCTGTCTTTCTTTTACACTAGTTTCTTGACCCTTTCAGTATTACAGGATTTCAATATGAAGACTTGAAACCATAGCTGGTGTGAAGCGGATGGACTGCAAGGAACTAGGGCTGCAATTACCGAAGCGAATTTTGAAGGCAGTTCTAATTCTCATTATGCTATTTCTGGTTCAGGCTAATGCACCATTTACTCCCGTAATATTAGCTTTTCAAGCTGGCGCTTGTTGCCAGACCTTCCAGTGTGCCGCAGACAGCGGCCAATGCACTTCACATGTGAAGTCCTGGAGAAATGTTGTTCTGACAATAAATAATGGTTTCCCTCAATTAACACAGTTTCAAGGAGACATTTTTTGTGCTTTTTTTTTTTTATGAAGCCCATCCTAAAATTTTTTTTACTTCAGGCAGATTGTTTCCCTAGGCGGCGGGTATCACTCTGTCAAAATATTAACATACGGAGCATACAAATCATTATCTTCCAATCTGCCAACTCATGACTTGCACAAAAGGGCTACAGACTAAATATGCGTACCATAATATTATAGAGTAAAATGCAAATGTTCCAAATTTTTTTTTTTTTTTTTTTGACTGAGACTAGTGAGGTTAATGAAAGGTGTCCTAAAACACCACATTCTTGTAGTATTTTTAGTGGCTAAGGCAAATATGAGGAGTTCTTATATTGTTACATTCATCGAGTGACATGAAAGAAAAATTTTTTTTTCTTCAAAGAAATACTTCGACGAAAGACCTGCACATGCCAACATGACCAACTTTTTTTCAGAAAAATTGGCGATGGTCGGTTTTGGGGCCTGAGACATTTCACATGGAATGACCTGTGTTTGCTATTCGATCTGTATTCGAGAAACTCATATCCAGAACTTCCTGAATATTCAAAAATTACCGAATACATAGAAAATTTTCAAATTCACCGCAGTTTCACCAGACACACACTACAAGCTTCGCTGCAATGCTTGACCACGTTGAGGTGCAGTGAAGCATCATGAAGAGGGACTTTCCCCACAGTGCACTTAGAGCGAAGCACTTGACGAAACCGGGAAAAAACGTTCTCACTTCGATTTCACCTCCAATGTGGACATACACCATGCAGGTGTTCATCAAGTAAAGTTACTGTGATGCAAAGTATTTTCGGCAGTTTAGTTCAAGCCCATTCGATAATTCAAGCTTTCCATTATTTCGAACATTTTTTGCTGAAGGCCAAATTAACGAGAGTTCACTGTATTCAGCAGCAATATGACAGCTATTCTAGGTTTCATGCCGGCCCTTCCTGTACAAGAAATGTTTACAGAATCCTGTATAAAAGTTATATTGGATTTTTCAGTAGGGTTTACACCTCAGTGCAATTCTAGATTAATTTTGTTTGCAAATACCATGTGAAATCTGAAATAAGCAAGACAAACAATGTTTGCTATTTCTTAATTTTTCAATTTCTTTTCACTCATCAGACATTTAATATTTGATTCTATATTCAAGGGCATACTTTGCAATTATTATAAAAAATTTCAATATTTGCATACCTCTAAAAAAAAAAGGTATTCCCACAGTCATACAGAGATTTAGCTCACAGATATCAATGTACAGTCCAATTCACTGGCTACACTATGAAGAAAATACTGCCACAAGCATAATACATATTAACAATGCTGAAAGTACTGCAACATACAATCAACAAAAGCTCGAAAGAAGGAAAACATGCATGCATTAAGAAAGTGCGTCATCATTGCACATAACTACAGTTATATATGGGTGTTATATGGAGCTTTATGGCGCATAAGCGACTGTGGCTATCATGCACCAAACACAAGATTAGACTGTCTATTGTGTTAAATGCCTAGACGTTATGATACCTACATATTCCTTATAACACTGGCTTTCTTTAGAAATGTATAAACGTGAGAAAAATCTGGAAATGCTTGTTCACCTAAAAGCAAATTGAAATGGAATGTGCCGACTGTAAATTAAAGCAAATCATTTTTTCCTCAGTTCAGGTTTTGTGCATGTGATTAAAATATGATTTACTGTGAGCTCATCTCCACACATTTCACATAGAGTTTGTTAGCAAGAAGCTATGGGTGATGTGTGTGTGTCCTATGCATAAACGAAATAAAATTACAACTATAGAGCGTTCCTAATGGTGGCATGATTTCCAACTCCCAAAATGGGCTTTACAGAATGCAGCATTTCATCTTTACATGCAGCGTGCCACCTAGTTCTCCCTTAGCTTCATGAAATCTCTCTGTGGCATTTTGATCTTTGGTTTGCATATATTTCTTACTTGCGCAGCACATACATCTACTCTCTCATCACTGATCCCAACACGACTAGACCCAGCAGAATTCTGATATCTGTGTTGTGACCTTTACTACTTTGTGCATGATGCTTCTTATCAGTGGTTAAACAGCATTTTTGGAGTTTAAACGCAGTAAGCGAATCCATATAGACGACACTTTTTTTACGTTTCTTATTTTTCTCTACTGCAAACCAGATAGCATAATAATCAGCAGTGAAAACTTTTCCTACACCCAATTACAATAATGCAGCTTCACTCCTGGAAAAATTTAACCTTACAGCGGTACCTTGCAAAAACGATTGTTTCTCACCGTCTGGAAAGCAACTTTTCTGCGTATGTGGGAAAAATAATTATAACTTCATTTCTGAGCACTGACCTGATGTTGGATGAAATCCCAAGCTTCTTGAACAGGCTTTACCTTGCCTTCACCTTCTCTCTCGTAGTCTTTCAGGGTTTTTAAGAACCTGTCTGTGGCAATATTGTCAACCTAAAATGAAAAGCCCATCATTTTACTGCATGAATACAAAAGCTGTACCAAACAGCATATGAATGCAGCTAGGAGAAAAGAAAAGGCTTTGAGCTAACAAATCTCACAATGTTACCAGAAAATACTGTAAAATATACAGGCAGAAGGCAACCATCAGAAACCAATCACTATCAGACTTATTACAAATTAAGGTTTAGTTTTCCCAAGAAATCCTACGACAATATTCTCCATCCCAATGTAGTTCAAAGCATCACATGGTAAACCAACACAGTAACAATTTCAATGCTCCGAATAAAAAATTCAAGCAAATGAAAGCATTCTGCCTGGAAGACCACAAAACACAATCAACTTTGTGTATTGATACAACAGATTCCCACACAAGAATTATATTTCCAGCAAATATTAAGACGACAAGCTTTCAAGTCTCACCAGCAGAACATTACAGTCTTCCAGTTTAGTGACAAGTTCTTGTCCTGTTTTCTAGTCTGAACTCAACGAAGTTAAATCTAGCTCATTTATCAGTTCTGCGACTTCATTGCAGCTCCATAGTAAGCAACTACTATTCACAACTATACATGAAGGCATTCCATTCCGAGAGGCTACTTCAACTGTGCTACATTCCCCTAGAAACTTTTCTCAAGACTCGTCTACATGAAAGCAACAGTAGAGCGGCATATTACACTCAAGTAAACGGGGATAATGTGCAAGGAGAGCACCTTGCGATAATTCACCAGGCAATGGTAGACAGAGAAGGGGAGGTTGACTACCCAAGAGCCTGTTAGTAGATTATGCATAACCGGTTACGGCGTGGAGTGGCGCATCTGCCTGCCAACTGCAATGGGTGAAGTCCCCCAACTGCCAGGTAGCTGGGGGCTCATAAGTTAGCCGCGGCTGGCCCTTTCACATCAAGTACCGAGCGTAGAGCCACCATCCCATGACATCCTTAAGAGATTCCTGGTTGGAGGGGAGGACATGTTAGGAGGGGAGAGGAGCCATCCCATGAGACTTGATGGGCTACAAGTTAACTGTGATGCACTGCCTTAACTATATATATGCTAGAAAATGCACTGTCAAGTTACTGCAAACACAATTTAGGCAGAACATAGAAAGACACTAGAGAGACTGGCAGAACCATGCACTACATCTGGTATCCAGTAACTTTTATTGAAATGGTGCAGTGGGAATGCTCATAAACCAGTAACACTTTTTTTTTTCAATGTTGATATCTTGATTCTAAGGATTTCACATGTGACCTCAGCCCAGTACAAACGAAGTGTAAAAATCAGTATACACAACGTGTGAACGAACTCCATTTCACTATGAATGATCAAAAATCAAGCAGATAAAAGAAAAACTGGGGGACACTCTGCCTCTCAGGGTATGATGCAACAGAGTTAATGACTCACCTGCAGCTCTCATTGCAGATCCTCCTATGCATACACTCACTTTGCTTCTCATTTATTCACTAAACACTTAATTTGCACCTCCGTCATCTCACACACTCATTAGCACACAGTTGTAAGCTGCCACATTATACGAAGGACCGCCCAAGTAGATGCATGAAGCCCCACTTTTTTCAGCCAAGCCATACGAATAAGCTTTCGCAGCCTAAGGGCAGAGAGTCAGACTTCAGATCCAAGGGCCACAGAGGGCTCTATTCTCATTTCGCCCTTCCATCTCAAAGGAGCAGCCCAAATTTGCAAATCCAGCTAAACGCAGTCACGTCATGTGGTCTCATGACTCCACACCCCCAGCCGATCAGTGCCTGGCCATGTCACCTGCCAGAGGCACGCTCGCAATTTTTCGCTCACAATTCAGAACCCAAATTTTCTGGAAATAAAGTGCCTTTAGCACTGTTGCATGAAAAAAAGGCAAGACAAAATCACAAGACCCTGACCAATCATTACTATGCCTCGCACATATAAAGGGGAAAGTGGTAAGCAATAACAGCCTTAAAAAGCAGTGTGTAGCCCTTGCAACAGCTATACTTGACCGCATGAACTGTTCCTCCAAATGTCACAGACAGGGCAGGTACGACCACAGTGGGTATGTTTGGTGCCTGCTTATAGCTCTTAGAGTGCTGGTAGAGCTGGAAAATTCCCCTTCTTCCTCCATATGTCACTTTAGCTATCAATTTATTTACCACATTCCCAACCGTGGTGGCTATCAATGGCTTTTTTTTTCTTCCACTGTACTGTAAGAATCTGGAGCTCGACTAGAAATACTCAGTCAACAGTAACTGAATTTGCCCTCCATCGCACAGCACATGAGTGCCCTGCTTTTCGCCTCCACTGAAAAGCTGCCATTACAGCCGAGAATTGATCATGCATCCTTAGGTTCAACAGTCAAGCACCCTAACCACTCAGCCACTGCAGCAACGCACTCAGACAAGAGATTTTTCTGTTAGATATATTGAGTTTTATGCCTCAAAACTCACTCAGGCTATGATGCACCAATAGATTTTTCTGCTTTTTATATCGTCTCCTTAGTATCTGCATCCCTAACTATCCCAAATAGCAGCGTGCACCTTCAAGAGCTTGAAATTAAGTGGAAAATAGCTCCTCACTCTGTTATTTTCACTAGCTTCATTCATTCAGTCCTGATCTTAGACTTCAGCCTTTTACCAATGTGAAAGTCTAATATTCAGAGGCATTATGTTTTAGATTCACCTGTCAAGTACAAAAAAATAAAGTCCAAGTCTGAACAAGAGCAGCAAGTTCCAACTGCCAAGACAGTGTCCAATTTTGTCTACAACACCGTATCCACTGCCAAAAATTGCCACTATGTTTCGACAGCATTGTCCCATAAAAAGCACTTGCAGATAAAATGGCAATACTAACTGATACCATTTCAACAACCCCACTGGATGTTTGAAATCATGTCCCATACTATGTAAATAAAATCTAAAATCTACAGGCTTAATTTTTGGCGGCAGAACCCCATTCCAAAGGCTGATGTCAACTGCAGTTATTTTAAAATCTTGAAATCAAACGTGATTAAATCGACTTCTCTATCAGGCCCTTTGCACAAAGTACAAAAACCTTTAGAAAAATAAACGAATTAAGATACATTAAACCTAAAAGCTGCCCCACTTAAATAGGTTGCTCCATGTGAAAGCTTCCCACGCTATAATGTCACACGTCTTCAAAAATTCATTTAGCTGTTTGCTCGACAGAAAATTTTCAGATGATTATACAGTTAACGATCTGGTAGATCTTTGCCTGAGAACACAGATTGTAATAAAAAATCTGCAACACACAGACACAGCAAAACAAGGCAAAACTGAATATCACAATTGTCATCCGATTTCTTACCTTGCCTTTGTACACAAAGCCCAGTGCACCAGCTGCAATTTCAGCCACCAGGATCAGGAACAAGAATACTGAAAACTGCAAAAAGAAAAAATTAAACTGTCAAGCATGCAAAGCAAGAAATAGGCATTCCTGTAACAACAGGCACTTTCCAAGAGGATGTTCTTTTTAGACGAACAAAAGTTATTGTCCCTCTCAAAGTATTTCTGATAAAAAGTCCCATATAGGTAACAAAATGTGCTTCACACTGGTAGCAAATGATTCAATCTCAGAATGCTTAAAGATTCTATCATGGCTCAGCATGAAAATGCTTCAGAAAGCAAAAAAACTTATTTACTGAGTTAGACATCCCCAGTAAAAGCCACAGACAAAAATTTCTCAATTTACTGAGCTAAGTTTAGCAAAAAAAAATTCAGTGTTTAACAAGAAAACCTCAGCACAACCAAGGGATGTGTGGTAAGACTAGTGAGTTGATCTACTGCAAATACTGAATTTACCTACTGCCTTGCATGCAACTAAGGTGTCACTTTTTTTACTCAATGAAGCCTCACAAAAGAAAAGTTTAAGCACTAGAAAAAGCACCACCACACTTCCAAGCAAATGATGTCCCTACCTGCAGTTCTGTGGCCACTCAGCTTTGGCTTCACACTCAAAGTTACCAATTATCAATTAGAACAAAGTGCCACCTTAAATTAGTGATCTCTTTCAATAAGACTTTTCTTAGCTCTCCTGCCATCTGGTTCCATTGCTCGATTTAAGTCATCCTGACAGCAGCCTCATTGAAATGAACGCTGTGGAAGCACATGCATCCACGACTCTATGCGACAAGCCTCAAAGCTCATCGAGCCAAAGTGAACATTGTTTCAATCAGCGCACACAGCTATAAAGCAGAGCCACAGCAGAGTTCACAAATTTAAGGTGGTTCAGTGCCGATGGATTGCGCTGTGGGAACTGAGCTGTAGGGTTCTCGATTCTTGACGATTCTTGGCAGCAGGACGTAAAGAAAGGTTTCACAAATGCTTAATTAGGTTCAGCTGTTCTCCCTTTGTTCTGGCACCATGGCCACCTGCAGCATTCCACGCTTATAATGCCAGAAGCTGGCGCATCGCACGTACCTTCCAAGTGACTGTACTATTCACAGTTAAAAAACTTAAACCCCGTATATAACGAACTACCATGCTGCAATCTTAAACACTTCACGTAGAGAATCCTGGATCTTTTCCTCAATACTATATGAGCCTAAAAAGGTTCAGTAAAAACCAGTCACAGTGACTGCAGGAAGTACATACATACCAGCATGAGCATGCAGTAGCTCTCCTGCATGGCACCACAGCATCCCAGAAATGCTACGAGGAACACTATGGAGCCAACAACGATGAGGATGACAGGTGCAGAGACATAGTCATCACCTATGACTGGCCCTGTCTTCTTGAAAAGGTGCAAGCTGTAGCCACCGCAGACTATGATTACAATGCCAGATATCTGCAGAAGAAAAAAGTTCAATCAACCAATTTCATTTACCGACAAATGCTATACCAAATTTAAACATGTGGTAGACATTTAGCATTAATCATACTTATCTAGCACAGATGTGGCAATGTAAGAGGGGTGGATGCCTTATACTAAAATTCACAGATGAGGGTGAGAAAAAAAAAAGGATGAGAGGTGTTAGGCTCTGTGCATTCTCAGAAAACACTCCTATAAATATGTTGCTATTCTGTACATTTTGGACATATGACATGGAAAGAGAAATGTTGATACCACCACACTAACACCTGTTGATTACAGAATGCTGGCATGCAACAGAAGGAGAGCTAGCCACCTATATTTGAGGGCCCAATCCATCTCAGAATGCTCAGAAGCACTCAATATACAGTTACACTGCAAGCTAAAATAAATGTTTCCTGTAAAGCACCTCCCAACTGTAAAATGTGTGTTAATGCTACTGATAGCCAAAACATGATTTGCACTGTGATACAGTGTGTTGTATGAAGTGTGCACCAAGTGTCCAGGAAAGAGAGAACAAAGTCCTGGCATACAGAAGCAGCTACGGCAATGCCATAAATTCATCCCCCTTAGGAATGGAAATAGAAGTGCCTCCACAATAAAATTTGTGGAGCACCACAAATTGTCAAAATTAAAAGTGCCTAAAATGGGGTCCTAAAATTTGACCGCTCCGTTCAGAGCACCAGTACATCTGGCAATACCACCCCCCCCCCCCTGCCTTTTTTTTTTCCTCTGAGTCAGACAAGATTTAGCAATGACTATTAACACCCAGGATATTTCACACAAGATTTGCTTGCAATAGACAAAAATCACTTTATACTGCACTTTATACTTGCTCCGTATTACTTTTGGTGCACTTGTACATGAGACTGAGCACAACACTGAGCCCTGCAACGCTTGTCCACTATGCTTTCAGTTCAGTTCAGGCGTTCAGTCGTGTCCGACTCTTCGTGACCCTATGGACCATGTCACGCCACGCTTTCCGGTCTCTCACTATCTTCTTAACATCACATAGCTTCATCTGCAATGCCTCGAGAATGCCATCTAACCATCGCGTTCGCTGCCTACCCCTTCTCCGGCGACCCTCAACCTTTCCCAACATCAAATCTTTCTCCAGCGACTCCTCTCTTCTCATCAGATGACCAAAGTAGCTGAGCTTTAACTTTAGAATTTGACCCTCCAATGAGCAGTCAGGGTTTATGGTCGACAATATAGACTGATTTGATCTTCTGGCAGTCCAAGGAACTCTTAAGAGTCTTCGCCAGCACCACAATTCAAACGCGTCAATTCTTCGGCGGTCAGCCTTTTTCACAGTCCAACTCTCGCATCCATACATCACAACTGGAAAGACCATAGCACGGGTTATACGGATCTTGGTTGGCAGACTAATGTCTCTGCTTTTTACTAGGCAGTCAAGGCTAACCATTGCTCTCTTTCCCAGAAGCAGGCGTCTCCTAATTTCATGGCTGCAGTCTCCTTCCGAGGTAATCTTGGCGCCCAAGAACAGAAAATCTGTCACAGCTTCCACTTCTTGTCCATTGATGCTCCAGGACTTGATAGGGCAAGACGCCATGATCTTCGTCTTTTTAATGTTCAGTTTAAGCCCAAACTTCTCACTCTCTTCTTGTACGCGCATCAGAAGTCTCTTGAGTTCCACTTCACTTTCTGCCATTAAAGTGGTATCATCCGCATATCTAAGGTTGTTGATACGTTTTCCAGCAATCTTTACTCCAGCTGAAGACTCGTCCAGACCGGTCTTCCTCATGATGCACTCTGCATATAGGTTAAATAGGCAGGGCGACAGTATGCAGCCTTGCCTCACCCCTTTCTCAATCGGAAACCAATCAGTAAGACCATGCCCAGTTCTGACTGTGGCCTCTTGCCCTTCATAAAGGTTCCTGAGGAGACAGATGAGGTGAATTGGAACTCCCATCTCTCGGAGAGCTTGCCACAATCTGCTGTGATCTACGCAGTCAAACGCTTTCACATAATCAATAAAGCAGAAGTAAATGGGTTTCTTAATGTCATGCAGATACTTAAAAAAAATTACAGGAATCAGTGCACTAGAAACAGCGATATTAATGAATAAATTTTCAAAATACAAGCAAAGCAAACATTGCCCTTAACTCAATTTCCCCGGCCTTTCGCTTTCCCATTTCACTCTCCCAATGCCAACACATCATCCCCCCCCCCTCTCTTTCTCCCCTTTCTCTCTATCTGCAGGAGTCCTACAATAGCAAGGAGCAAGTGGCAAGGTTGCAAGGTCGTTGAATTCTTTCCTGCCTAACTTTGACTGCATAGCCACAGGTAGCTGTCCACGTGTGTTGGTCATGAAAGTCTGATTCAAACCAGCACCTCTGTGGGTACTTTTTGAGTCACTTGCTTTGCAATGCCGTTGTGTAAATCAAACATGCTGGATTCATTGGCTTCATATAAAATGCAACAATGTGGAGTAACAAATTTTTCCTAATGGACACAATTTGCAGTAGATTTCCGTGTGCAGCAAAGAACCACCACTGAGTGCCAACACTGTCAGTGCCATGATTTTGCTTCTCGGGCAACTAAAATATAAAATACTGAAAATGTGCGTTACAAACTGTGGCAACAGCATCAGAGAAATTGCAACAAACAAGCAAAACAATGCACTCAAATTATGTTGCAGAACCCATTTAATGTGAATCTAGCATTTGGGCAGCACCAGTGACAGGCGTTCGTTCACATGTTCTTTACATGGTTTCTGCATTACTAGCACCAATACTTATGCATGCTTTTCAGGGCACAACCTAAAATCAAATGCTAGTGCAGCAATAAAATGCTGCCAGCATAAACCATTACCTTTATAGATATACAAAAAAAAAAAAGAAGCACTCGTACCATGCAAAAGCTAGGAGTTGCCAGTAAGTTAGTTTCACGGCATTCCAAACTGCAACAAACATATAGCATACAGGCTTGTGCCATGCATAATTTTGCTGCTAGCACCAAGGTAACCTGGCTAGTTTGATTGTAATGTCTAATTTCTATGTGAACCTCTACAGTTCCACTGTATTAAATACGCCATTGTGATAAGCTTGGGATTGGGGAATGTTACTTATTTCCAGGTACGGTGATTCGTGGTTTTCCTTCTGTTTCCAGGGGAACTCTCCACAGTCGCAACGGCGAACAGGGGGATAATTCCATTGCCACTGTGGTGGCACTGGACATCCGCAAAGGTGCCACGGGTGTGCGAGTTTTGGATGCCGGCAAGCTTTCACTGACATACATATCTTCCATGGTAGACATGGAGGAAGCTTCTCGGTCGCGATTGCGTATGGCCTTCGACAGTCTTTTTCAGTGGCACGGCTGTACAAGGCTCCTCTAGTGCTGCAGGGTCTCTTGGCATAGCAGCTGCCTTCTTTGTTGGTTAAGGGTACAGGCCCTGTTCAGCACTGCTGTTCTGGGCGCCTGCTACCAAAGAGGTCACCACCGAAAGCTGCAATTGGGGGCCTCCAGCACCGATTGTGTGCTCGTCTCATGAAATTTTCAGGCCTTTGGACTGTACCGCTGGCTTCTGTGAACGTAAGGGTCTGGTTATCGACACCAGGTCCAGCAGTTCGACCTGTGTGCCAAATGAAGGAAGTGGCGGTCCCTTCGTCACGTGAAAACCAGAGCCTTTCATAAACATGGCGTCATCTTCCACTGTTTTTGTCATTTAAAAGGCAACAGATTAGAAATGCGTGCAACAGTCAAGCATGGCAAAACTGCACATGCTGCGGCTCCACTTCTTGTCACCGCTGCCTCGTGCTTCGTGCTGCACAGTGCTGCGAATGTTCAGTAGTTTCTTCCCTTCCCTTCTTCTCACTGCACTTTTGCTTTTACTTTCTTAAAGGACAGCGCTGCCTTCCTTCCACATTCATAGCCAGCTTTACTTTTTTATTTTTGCCTACGTGCCACATGAGTTTCCTCATGGCTCCAAGGCCTATGTAAAGTTGGTTGGCTTGGTTTGTGGGATTTAACGTCCCAAAGCAACTTAGGCTTTGAGAGAAGCCGTAGTGGAGGACTCTGGAAATTTCGATCCAATGGGTTTTTTTAACGTGCACTGACATTGCACATACGTAAAGTTGGTTTCTACTCAATGCTGGTAAGCCTGGTGATAAAGCCATTTGATTTTTTTTTTTTTTTTTCAGAAAGGAAATTTGCCTCTCAAATAGCAATCTTAGGTACTATGCGTGCAGCAATGTCATTTCGTGAGAACTATGTTTGCCGTGCTCACACACATTTTAACCAATTTTTATCAAAAACATATTTACTATAAAGGGGAAAAGTGTACAGGAAGATGAACTGAGACTTCAATTTCACTTTACTATATCTAAGTTTACTACAGCAGAGTTCAACTGGTTAGTTTTTTGGGTTTAACGTCCCAAAGCAACTCAGGCTATGAGAGACGCCGTAGTGGAGGACTCCGGAAATTTCGACCACCTGGGATTCTTTAACGTGCACTGACAACGCACAGCACACGGGCGCCTTGCTTTTCGCCTAAATCGAAAAGTGGCCGCCGAAGCCGGGATTCGACCCCGCTTCCTTGGGAGCAGTAGTCGAGCGCCGTAACCATTGCGCCACCCCGGCGGGGGAGCAGAGTTCAACTGCATTCTGGTAGATCTCGCCATTTGGTGGCAGTAATATGGGATGAACTCTCAGACTAGGCAGGAATCTAGTGTACTTAAAATAGGTCAAGAAAGTCAGGTCTGAGCAAATGGTGGCACCATTCTGCATCCTTTCATTGCAGCTGACATGGTAGCTGCCTGGAGCATCTGAAGCAAATGTACTACATTTTATGACTATGCCACATCATCATTGAGGCAGTTATTTTTGTTCATATCAACTTAAGGCCCTTCCAGCCTACTTTTCTCTCTTACATTTAAGGTGAAAGCCTTTATAGACTCATGGGTGTGCGCAGAAAGTGTCTGTCCGAAGATGGTGCGACACCGTCCCCGCTAAAGAATCACGTGATTTATACATAAGAGAATGGTTGTATGAGGTAGAGGGTTAAAAAATGTCTCTGTGCAAAATTTTATTGTTCTGGAGTAATTAGTTAATTAGATCCAACCAAGTCAATTAGACGTCAAAATAGCCATGGACATCGATATAGTGTGCAGATGTCAAAACAGCCACGGACTTTGAAACTGCACTAAATACGACCAAAGTGTACAAAAGCTGAGCGAAAAACGTTTCAAAGCTTTAATGTGAAGCCTCGTCAGTGTGTTACAACATTGAAACAGTCAGTTAAAAGTAAAAGAGGAAAAAAGTAGTAAAAGAGAAGAGTAAAAACATTTTTAAAAAATCTACCAAAAGAGAAAATAGTAGAAGTAAAAAAGGAAAAAAGGAGCAAAATAAAAGGGGGGGGGGGGGATGGCAAACGAGTGGGAAGAGTCCCTTACCGCACATAAGAGACCTAAGTGCCTCCAACATATTTTTACTCTTTAAGCTTGCTTTACCCACTTTTAAAATACTTTCAAATCACAACCAAAGATACTAGCGTTCATAGCGTTATACCGACTACTAGGTCCACAAAGTCAGGGTTTGTAGATGCCAATACCATTCAGAAAACTAGATCTCTACATGGAAAATTCAGCTTTAAATTATTCTGCTCTGTTTCTCACCTCCACAGCCGGACAGTTAATTTGAGAAGGAAGCTTGAGAGTCAGGCAAGAAAAGAATAGTTGAAAAAGTCAGTAAACTATCCCTTTTTAAATTGCAATAATTCTGTGTCAGTCTTAGCTTTCCACTCAACTTTTCACAAAGAACTGAATTCCATGTAAGCTTCCATTTTCCATTTCACTTGGTCAGACTTCAGTAACATGGCAGCATCAGACAAAAGAAGTGAGTGGCCAGTCACCTGCAGGCCTAGTCACTTTGCTGTACACACCTGCTAAATATTGGGTGCACAATACAACCAAAGCTGAGGCAATGTCTAGCCAATGGTCTGGTCACTTTCTATGGATGCTTGAAAGGTTTGGCTTCAGCATCCATAAAGAGTGACCATTGCCAGAGGATGAATGGATAAGAAATGGAAAATGAAAGGTTATGGAACATGACCCAAGATGTGCACATAGCTCAGAGATTCACCACATCTTCATTTTTAACTCACATTTTGTGGACCCATAGAAAATATAATATGTAGACTATATATATATTCTGTTGCACTCTACATGAAACGTTTTTCTGTAACATCACAGTAACACAATGCAAACAAAAATGGCAAAGTGTGAATACTGTGTTATAAAGAATAAGTGCCCTCACTTTTGAAGGAAAGATTTTCATAAAGGACAGTCACCCCAGAAGAGGAAGTAAAACTGCACCCAACAAAAACAATGAAAAAGAGCACTCGCTATATAGTAATATTCAACAAGTATTAACATCTTTTCACAATGTTTCAGAAAACACTGCACATAATGACAAAACTACCTGTCACCAAAATTTCAGGCAGCAAAATGCACAGTCCCTCTCGTAGCTGAAAGAAAACAATTTTAAACAATAACAGTTTAAAACGTAACAAGAGCTGTATGCAATGCACACAGGTTATAATCAAAGCAGAACTTCAGGTCATAAAAGGAAGAACAGTAGCAGCAGTAGTAAAGAGACTAAAAGTTTGTTTTTCTGTGTAGAACCCTCAAAGGTCAAGATGCAATGCCTCATGAGCCACACTCAAGTGAATTAGTTAAAATAATGAATCAAAAGATTCTTAAGGCCTCGAATCTTTGTATCATTCTCAAATTTACTGCTCACAAAAGACTGCTAAAGTCAGATACCAGTCAAGTAAAAAAAGCGGCAGGTCCCCTCAAAAGAGGTCCTTCAGCCAATGGTGTCAACCAATCTTCAGGATGCTGCGGTAAATTCGATCAAGGCATGGTGGACCCCCTTTCATCGGCTACATCCCACGCTATCCCACTAACAAGTTCACGGAAATTATTCATCTTGGGGGCCAGACAGAGGACCAATGAAAGATAAGACTACATGAGCACCCGTGTCATCTTCTCTTTCATTGGTCCTCTGTCTGCTTTGCACTGATCCTCAAGATAGAGCCTTCCAAATGGCCCAACACAGCTTGAGATTTTTCACAAGTTGGCCAATGCCATTGGATGCAAGGAGATCCTTTGAGAGGCAAAAGCCACTTTTTTTTTTTTACCTGTATCGGACTGTAGTCAATTTCTCAATGGTTTTCCTTTTGATTTCTTTTTCTTCCAATGACATGCTGATGCCACTACACGCAACAACAAATGCTATTTTGTCAGTGCTTCCTCTTCCTTCCCCTTGTGAAGTCTCATCCCACCATACCGAAAAATCTGACCTTGCACGCAAGTCGACGCTGATATTGGTAGTATATGTCTGTTATTGCGATACCACTACATTACTACAGCTTAGATTCATTAAAAGATTATTGCATTCTAGCACTATTTAGGCACGAAAAGGTATGGCCGTATTCAATAAGTCAAATGATCAACATATAGAAACATGGGACAACAGACAGTTACCTTTGCAGATGCCGAACCTGCTGAGCCAGAAAGAATTTTCCAATTCTATTTTTAATGCTGCACTGACTCAAGACACCATCCCGTGCTTTTCAAATATGGCACTTTTGGGCCTGAAATCCTGCAGTCACATTAAAGGTCGATTCCTGGATATTCGGGGATTGCTGGAAATTAACTGTGCAATCATGTCGCTTGTGAGACTTAAACGAACTCCAGCAATCCAGTGGTGCAGCTCATTGTGTGAGTAGGGCCTTCTAATCAAGCCATATCACAGTCTAACCTTCATACAGTTCAAGCAGGAGCTCACCCCTCTATTTGCCCCACGCCCCCATCTCTTTACTTCAAGGGTTCATACCTTTCATAAAATTCAGACCAATGAACTTATTACACCAGCAAGACTGTATTTATACCATTCGCACTTGCATCTGTCATGCCCCAACTGCCTTGAACTCTCTGCTGATATTGCACACTGCCTCTTCCACTGTACCGTCGCTGTTCAATCTCGTTTCTACCTCCCTTCCACATCCCTAGTCCTCTCCTGGTATAACTACCTGGCTTCTCGTAAAAAAGTTCAGCTCAGCCTGGTGTGGAAGGCTCATTTTAAGTTTCTGCTACTACTTACATTCACAACAACAAGCAGCCTCAATTTGTCGACCTTGTTTCACGTACCCTACAGCCACAAGAACTGCTTATATACTATTCAATTTGTTGAAGGACAGGGAGGCTATCATGCTAGAACTGGCCACCCTGTATACGCAATGCCTGGTGACCGCAATCATAGAACACTAACATTATCTTAATTCATAAGAAAGGGGACGCTGAGGACTTGAAAAATTGCAGACCAATCAGCTTACTACCCGTTACGTACAAGGTATTTACTAAGGTAATTGCTAATAGTATCAGGAACACCTCAGATTTTAATCAATTAAATGATCAGCCAGACTTTTGGAACTGGTACTCTACCGTCAATTATATCCATACTATCAACCAGGTGATAGAAAAGAGCTAGGAATATAACCAGCCCCTATACATAGCATTCATTGACTACAAGAAAGGATTTCATTTAGTCAAAACCTCAGCAGTCCTCAGAAGTTTGCAGGGGTCAAGTGCATGCAGCTAGCACAGGACCGGGCTAATTGGAAGACAATGGGAGAGGCCTTCGCCCTGCAGTGGGTATAGTCCAGCTGATGACGACAGTAGTGAGCTTTTTGAAAGGGAACACATGAGCACGTGGCAGACAGCCTCATCTGTGGCCGGACGACTGAGCGGCAGGAGGAAATGTCGTCCAGCTCGGACCCTAAAGTTTGGCACTAGCTGACATTAAGGGCAAGAGCGGCTGCCATCCAACAGACTCCCGGAATAGGGCAGCCGACCACCAAGTTTTATTTCAATAAAGTATGTTTTCATCGGCATGTGGCGAAGCACGACGAGGGCGTTGGAAATGAAGTGGAGAGAGCGGTGTTGTTTCATCTGCTGGCCGCATCCCATGCACTACAAAGCAACGTTTGCATCGGCAGAAAATGAACGGCGCAGCGTCACGCTGTCGTCCATTAATATCACCGCTTGCTTCGTGCAGAATCGGAACGAAAGAAGCGTGTTCATTTGATGCTCGAATATAAAGAAACAAAGCAGCGATTCGCTTTTCGTTGCGACCGCTTAGAGACAGTTCTACAATTCGGATTCATTGATTATCAGACATAATGGGCATTCTCAAAAGAGAAGTGCACTAAATTTGCTTTAGTATACTCAAGAAGCTAGCGTTCTGCCTGCCGCACCGTTCCGAAACGACTGCAAGCGCGTCAACTAGACAGACGCTTTCAAAGCAGTAGGCGACAGAAGATGAAACAGAAAAACCACTCAACCCTTCGTCATATTCATTGTTTTTCATAGTAATTTCTTTGGTGCTTTTTTCATTGGCAAACGCCAAATAAACACTCTTTTCTTAGCCATCAACCGTTGCCCAGATTTCGCGCGAAGCGACCGACAATTTCAGTTGACGGCAGAACGACAGTGCACTGATTTTTTAGCTGCCGATGCAAAAGATGCGCGTAGTGCGCGGGGTGCGGCCAGCAGCCGGAACATCACCACTCTCTCCACTTAATTTCCAATACCGCCGTCGCGCTTCGCCACTAGTTCTGGACGAGGCTATGTGCCACGCGCTCGCGCGTTCCCTTTCATAAAGCTCACGACTGCACATGCCGCTGAATCGCAGCCTTGTCGAATTGTTTATGAGAAGTAACATTCAATGCTGCATGAGTAGGTTTCACTGCACTGCCTCATAAATTGCGTCTGTCCTGTTTTTCCACGCCGTCTCGCACATATGGAGCATATACCAGTGAATGCACAGTTCATCATCGCTGTCATTACATTTGTTAGTGGTCTGGGCGCTTGCTTGGAATATTCCTGCGCAGCAGGCTAGGGCGTAACGTAATCTACGTTGTTGTGTTGTAGCCCTCAATGACGCGTACCACAAGCTACGTTAGCAGCGATATCTTAAAATTTAGCATGCGTTGTTAGCGAGACAGCTAGCAGATACGAAACTGCAAAACATCCGGCACACAATTATACTATTTTAGATTATTAAAGATGTGGAAGCAAGAATGTAACAAGATTGATCATGTAAATGATGCGTGTATAAATGTTGCTACAATATGCCGACTAAAGGCAACGAAAATACGGGCCTCCGTCTTTTGATGAACGCCGCAGGCGGCAATGGCACCCGCCGCAACTCAGTTACACATGAAAAATACACGTCAAACTGACTACCCGGCACTGCAACGAACAAATTGTGCTACATCGCAAATGCACAAACTAAGAGACACTGGTGCATGCAAACCAGGTGCACAGTGAGCTTTCCAAATCAATTTGAAATGACCGCGAAACTTCAGCGGCCCAGCGTTCTATGCATGCAGCACACGTCAAGCGCAGCAACAGATAATTTTAAACGTCACGTGTTTAACATATTAGGCGAGAACATTTGCATTAAGTCACGTAGTATGTACGTTCCGAAAGTAAACGAACCACACTCCATACGTATTCTCAATGTGCTGCCAGATAAGCAATTTGCGCAATGATTCTGCCTTTACAGCAACAGGTAACGCCACTGGTCAAACAAGCACTTCATCGACAGCTTCAAGCAACAGAAACTCAAGACAATGCTGGTAGTTCCTCCAAACTATGTAGAAATATGCGAACATAAAAAGTACGAAGGCGCATGACGCGACCGTGCAGAAGCCACATATGCAAACGTGAGTTACTTGGCTAGCGGCCACCAATTCTGCAGCACGAAGCTGGCTGCCCCGATCCGAGCCTGACAACGATGGCAGGCGCTCATGGGCGACCCCCGCCAGAACACTCCTACAACTTCGTCTAGGAAAGCGCCGCTCGCTATAAAAACATTGACGTGTAGAAAACAACAGATGGAACCAACGCTGTCACGTGGTTAACAACTGCTGTCATCAATATTTGGCATGAACACGATTATAGCACACAAGTCGTCGTCTGCTATGCACAAAAACGCGCAAAGGCCAAAGTGGATGGTAACACCAAAATAAAGGTCAGACTTACCGCGAAAAAGAAGTTAAATATGAATAGCAGGTTTTTGATACACGACATCCCACATCCTTGCACCATGTTTGCGCTTTAGTGGCGACGAGTACAAACTTCAGTACAGCGAGAAACGCACAACAACGCCAACTAGCAACCTTCTGTTGCACCTCCGGATCTAAAATGGCAAAACGCGTTTTCTTCCGCCGCGCCTGCGCCTGTTTCACGCGCGCGTCAGCAAGGGAGCGCTGTCGTCTATCATGACGTGACGCTTGGTATTCAAGACTAAATCAGTCGCACGCTAGCATTTCAATAGCTTAATAATTACTTGAGCCTCTAGGCTAAAATTTAAACGTTTTATCTAGGTCGGTAAGCAAGTTCTTGCAAAACACCACAAGGATTATTTTTTTGCGCGCTCCGACTAGTTCGGCGCGGCGTTGTGTAGTTCGGCGCGGCCGTTGTGCGTGCGCGCGCTGGTATGCGCGCAGCGCGTCAACGCTGCAGCACGCCCCTCAGTTCCGCGCGCTTCGTGCCCTCATTCCGGGTTCGTTTTCCAACGCCGTAACACACCATGATGACAACGGTAACCAGGGGAAGAAATACAGCACGTTATTTTTTAATTACTTTTTGGGGGGCTATGCCGGTCAAGAAAAGTATACTCGATTTAGACCTGCGTTCTTCTTGTGTGGCATTTCATGGTCAAACAAGTCTTGGGGCAATAAGGTTAATCCTTACGAAAATTATGTAAGCTGAAGCAATATTGTATGTTAGATTGAAAGGTTATTTTAGGTCATGAAGTATCAAATGATGCTATATCTCGAGTAATCTACATTATTTTGGCATGGAAGGTAAACCTTGTGTGTGTTGTTTTCAACACCTTAAAGGACTGTTAAAAGGTCAAATAGTTTATTTGCTATACCGTAAACACTAGTTCAACGTCAAAATAAACATTGTTCTAATTGTGTGTTATATATGTTATTATAATGTTTACATTGTAACTATAAAGCTACATTAAAATACATTTCAAGCATTGTACCTCAGTACTTCTCCCGTCGTTCATACAACAAAGGTGTTTTTAAACTATCAGTAATTTGAAATAAATCTCCCATATTGTGCCTGCCTTAGATGATACACGCATCACCATTGTTTGTATAGAAAAACTGCATATTACCCATTCTCCACTATTAGCCACAGGATACCCTTCAATAATGGCAATTAAGCTTTCTCCACTGTATTTGCGAGTTGCATGCATTGGTTGTGGCGTTGTCGTAAAACTCGAGTACCGCACTCATTGTTGGTCTTTTTAAGATATATGTATGTTTATTGCTTGGTCCGAATCCTTTTTCAAGATTACTTTACCATTTTATAGAAAGCTGTTTGATGTTGTTTAAATGTTTAATTAAGGCGAGGTCGCGGTTAGTGCAGCATTTCTTGGTAACATTTCAAAAGGACATTAAGAACAACATAGAAACATTTGATATAAAAAAAAAAAAAGATCATTGCAACGTGTCGTTGCTGTCTGGGATATTCGTTTAAATGGTATGGTGCGTGTTGAACATCCCGATGCACCGTATTGGAGGGCCCCGTGTTGATTGAGATCATCTCGAGCTTTTTAACACACGGGCGCGTTTTTTTTTTTTCTTATTTTCGCCTCCATCGAAATGTTGTGCCGACCGGTTTAGATCCCGCGACCTTGAGATCAGCAGCTGAGTGCCAATATATTTGCTTAGCCTTCCAACCTTTTTTTATGTTATCAGCTGTATGCAAATACCATATGGCGCAACCATATATTCAAGGGAAGGTCTCAGTGAGAGAAAAATTTTCCAGGGTTATGTAGGCTATTCACGGTATGATAAGACTTTCGCATCAAAAAGGCCAATGTCAGGACCTCATCAGTCATCATTTTTCGTACTGAATTACAGTAATGGTGGTCCCTAAAATCTTCGACCAGCAACTAGTACAGGCGATAATTTTATAGGCTATAAGTATGAGTGTATGTTCCAATTTTCTGAGTATGTACGCTGGTTTTCCTTGGCTAATGACGATCCCCATTCACCTTTATCACACTATAGGTCCAACCAGGATATTATGAAATATTAGCTATATCCAATACACAGATTTTCTTCTTGTGAATCCTGTGCAAAAGTACCGGAAAATGACGCTGTATATAGAACTCCACTTTCGCCGATCATTCAATATATCGAACGAAGCACCGCGCTCCTGCAAGTGCTGAATTCTGATTATTCTAACGGTGTTCTTTAATCATTTTCCGCGGGTGGAGATGGGTCGGTTACGTGGCCTTGAGCACCTGCTGGCCTCTGAAACCGTTTTACTAGATGAATGTGGGGTTAGTTTGAAGATGGCCTTCTGCTTTTTGCACGCATCTTGCACGCCACCTCGCTGTATTGCGGTGAAATCAACCTAACTAAAGCCTATCGGCGACCCTCTCCTGGTGCGCTTCGCTACATGGAGGCGCTACGGAAACGAACTGCGCCCTAATTTTAATTAGACTATTCTATTTATATGCACTCGAAACAGGACTAGGCATCTTAATTATGACAGGTAGTGGCTATAGAGCCAAAACACCGTCCGCTGCGGTTTGATGCAAAGCTGGATAGGCCTCGTAACGTCCAACTAGCGGTGAGCTAGCTGCCGGTATACTCCGGATGGCCTCACTGCCAGTAATGCATCGAGATAACCTTAGCTTTTGACATTTTTTATAATCGATCGAATTACCTATATATGGAACTTGTTTGTGATCTACCCCTCCCCAGCTGAAAATAAAAAAAATTCAGAACAGTGTCAAAAATACGACAAAATATTCCGTGGTTCTGTAGTAATGCCAGGCATTTCCTGTTATTTGGCACTTTTTGTTGTTCCGTATTTCTTTTTTTTTTTCTGTACTACGTTTCTGTAGCCTGTTGTACCTTCCTGCTGTAACCACACAAAATTCGAATTTTACTGAGGCAGTTTCTGTTATCACAACAGGTTCACGGTCAAAAACCGCACAGAATTTCTGTTGCGAAAACAGAAAATTTCCTGCAGTTCTTTTTTCCCACTGGGTTCAATACTCGAAATCGCATGCGCCAGCCATTCAGGAACCATTGATACGAATGAGTGGCTTCAAAAGCGCGGCACCTGACGCCATTTGCTTTTTCCACAAAGCTGCCACATCTGCTAGTGCCACATATATAATTCCGACCACATTGCATGACCACATGACACTGAAACTTCACTTCACTTTAATACCTTAAAGACCCTCGTCAGAGGGTATTACATAAGGGGTGGGGCCCATAGAGATTAATACAGCGGAAGTACATGATTCTACAGTAACAAAACATATATATATATATATATATATATATATATATATATATATATATATATATATATATATATATATATATATATATATATATATATATATATATATATTGTTATTCAAGTACACGTGTGATGCGGTCAACAAGGAAGGTAGATGAGCAGGTGATGACAGCGAGCTCTCGGGGAAGGCCGTCCATTCGCTGGCAGTCCGGGGAAAGAATGACGAACAGAATGTAGCCGTGCGGGCGCGGTTTCACCTCCATCGAAACACGGACACAGCAATCTGCTTCGAACCTAAGGCATCGTGCTGGACAGCAGAATGCTTCGCAGCCAAGTGGAATAGAGAATTGAGAAGAAGAAAAAATCAAGTAAATGTTACAAATGCACACTCCGCTTGCCAAGATGTGGAGGAGTTCGTAGAGGAAAGCTAATCCTGCGATTAGTTGGACTAGCTGGTCTCGGACACGAGTCGCTGGAATAAAGTGCTTATGGCTCTTTGAAATACCTGGCGTGCGATAAAACTACCGCTGCATCGCTTATTTTTCTCTCAGAAAAGTTTCAGCGGCAGACAATTAAGCCTCTCCTCCTACGAGTACAAGAAACGTTGTTACAGGACTCTGAACTGCGCTAGTAGACAAGTAAAATAGCTGACTATCATTAAAATGCGCTGTTCGGGCAGCGCTGAAGTTAACAAGCCAAGAGCTGCAATTTTTTGACTGGGTCAGCTGAAAGTCCCTTTCTTCCGCTGAAAGATTACGGTGCAAAACACAATCCTAGAAAAAAAATCCGCTTTTCGTTTGATGCCATTTACTTAGATATACTTTTGTTGAAATAAGCGGCCGTCAGCTATATATATATATAGCTGACGGAGTATATATGCCGGAGTATATACCGTCCTGAACAAAGGGCATGCGAACAGCTGAAAACAGCAGAACAGGACTGTATAGTATTATATATATATATATAATACTATACAGTCCTGTTGTGCTGTTTTCAGCTTTTCGCATGCCCTTTGTTCAGTCCGGCAGCATCAGAAGACAAAAGGCGTCGGCTTATTTATCACAATGTCTGCCGCAGACGGAAATCCAGTGACGTCGAGCACTGACTCAACAGCCGCTATCGTCGCTAACGTCAGCTGCGGATGCGAAAAAGACGTCGGAGCGTCGTACGTGTGCGCGCGTCCTAAGGTGGGCGTTGCCGAGGGACATAGAAGGACACTCGCCGTCTGTAGATTGCTGCTGGCGCGCCGTTTGCCGAGCGAAAACGTTCGCGTGGACTGCAAAGGGCGCGGAAAGGCAGGCCAGTAAGTCAACTAAAGTTCTCATAGCGAGGCGTAGCCGCGGTTATCAAACGGCGGTATTTGCGGCAGTGCATATACGGCCGGAGAGCCGCGCGCAAATAGCGGATTTCCGTGGTTTTTTCAACAGCCTCGCCTTGCGTGAAACATACTACTTACGCATCCGTCGAAACATCAGGAAGCGTTTGCGAGTGAGCTAGTGCATGAGGGCCGAAGCCATTTCTGACTGAGCGTCAATCGCCGACAAATCGAATTCCAGCGGTACTATGTTGGCGCGTGGCATACGCTGCGATACGGACATGTGGATACAGGTGTAATTAAGAGGTTCAGGTCAAAAACAAATTCTCGTGGTTTCTCCGACCCGAGTTTGTACAGAGGAGCGTAACAGCTAACTCAAGTGGCCCTTACCCTTCATCTGCGACATCCCGACGCGCGCTATAGCGATGCGATCAGACCACGCACAACGCTAAAGGCGACGCATGGCCTTACCTCAACAGGGAAGGATTAGATGAAAGCGCTGACAGATTGGGTGCAAAGCGCTTGCCGCCCGGTTTCTCATAACGCAAATAGTGTCTACACCCCACCCTCTTCCGTTGCTAGCATGCGGCTATCTCGCAATGACAGCTAGGGGCGCTCCGTGGCCTTGGCTCTTGCGATATCTCCTTTTGGGCGAGACGATGACGTTGAATCGGGACGCGTGAGCACACGCACAATGCACGTCACGCAGCGTGTCCCGGTTCACCGGTTGCACTGACTCACGGCCTTCACGGATGCTATGGCGACTCATGCAGCTATGACGGGCCGCTGTCTTCACCTTTTCATCTCACTCTTTATGCTTCGGTTTTATTCGGTTCTTTTCCATGCGTTGTTTCTTCGGCAGTTCCGCGACCCGGCGCGCGCATGGATCAGAGTTTCGCTGAAGCGGTTCACGCGGCAACTTGTCTTTGGTACAGCGGCGCCTGAAAAGCACCTTTCTCATGCAAATGACGGCAGCCGCCCACGATTTTCTCTCGTCGCGCCACGAGCGAAGTGGGCGTCTGCAAGCGCTATCGTAAACAAGCCGCCGAGCGTTTCTAGTGCGCGTACTTGAGCGCCCGTCTGTCGAAACGCCCCTGCGTGTCAATGCTACAGAGCATCCTGGCAGTGACCCCGACGGGGCAGCATTCCCTGCCGCGGCCTCGCTGGCCGGAGAGCCGTGAATATGGCAGCGTTATTAGCGCCGGAAGAACATCTTCAAGGACCTCGCTGATGGCTCATGCAAATCCAAAATTCACTCTTCTTCCCCTGGTCCATATATGGTCCCCATGCTTCTTGGCTCTACATATCTCTCGCTCTCTGGGCGTTGTCACGGGTCATACGAAGTGCAACGAAAGGGAAACAAGTGACGTCCGTCGTTGTAACCTCCGCTGGCTAGCGCGTCCACACCGTTTTAGATTAAAAAAAAAAAAAGAAAAAAAGATGTACATTGTTTGCCCTCGGGGGAAAAAATATTCTACAGCGCTGCTTCGCGATCCAGTTGTCTGGCAAGTTGTTATAATAGTGGGTGGATCATACGCGCGTCTTCTCATGGCTTGATACATTTCAGACTAGTTAGTGTCTGCGCCGAAATATATTTTTCTTTTGCGCACCCGCATTCAGTACTTTTGCTACCAACAGTGCCATCCATTCCGCATATATATCGTGATTCACTGCCGAAACCACTGTGCGCATGTGGCACGACTTGGAAATAGGACGCGCCGAATCCGAGGTAGTGCATTGGTTTTCCGGCCATCCAGACGGAAACTTGCTCATTCTCGTTCGTTTTGCTTTCCTCCTTTTTTTTTTTCTTTTTTTTTTCTTCCTCTGAGGCGTACTCGTGCTTACTTCCTTTCAGTACGTGACCACTGGCCTTCGAGGCCAAACGAAACTTCCAAGCCCTCCGACCGGAGCGGCCATCCATCAATCTCGACCTGTGGTCTACGTGCGTGCCCAGCGGTGCTCGCGAGCGCACCCTAGGCACGAGCGCGGCGGCCGGCCTACGTCTGGGCGCGCGGCTTCGCGCGGGAGGCGGCGAAGGCTTTGACGTCAGTCTGAGGTGAGGGACCGCCGGGCGTCTCATATGGTTCCTTGGCCCACTTGTCAGCTGCACGGCGGCGCGTATTTATGGCCCGTAAAGCGGGGCCGCGCCCACGGAGGGAAACGCGTTCGGCGCTGCCGCTTAGGCCACGCACCGCCAGCCACGATCTGGAGATGCCCGCTTTCGCCGAGAGCCCGCCGGTATTCCGCCCCGATGACGCAAGGTCAGGAGGCAGCCGGCTGCGACGTCGCCATTATGGGACCCGTGGGCAGATTTCAAATGGTATTGTAGTAACCTGTGACGCGCGCGCGTGTGGGATGACTATCAAAAATAACTGACGTACAATTTTATTAAGCAACGATTAATGGTTCTTTTCCTCCTTTTTTCTCGATGCTAAAAAAAAAAAAAAAAAAACGTCTTTACGAAAGAACCGGCCCATTTTGTGCTTTCCCTCGGGATATAAGAGATAGCGCGCAATGAGCTGTTTCTTTTGCGTCCCAGCAATTACATCGCGTGTGAATCGACCGTGCAAACAATGGATTTTGCTTGTTTACGAATGGTCGCGCTGTTTGGCTACATATTTCAATAGCGGTTCATTTCTTAGAACACCCACATACATCGTCTTCTTCAAGGAACCAAAGACCACAGGTTACGAAAGCAAGAGTCTCGCTTCAGCGTTCGTCGCATATGTTTCGAAACGAACATTTCCTTCTTCTCTTCAGTGCTTCTCAGATATCAGCTGTCATACTCGCTGGTTGTGCGCCGTAAAATTTGTTGTTTGAGTGGAATCTCAATCAACGAAAATGCAAGCACATTAAAAGCCGCCCTCTCGGCGCAGACATGCAAAGCATACCTGAAGATCAGACGGAGATCGTCCAATAGCACTGTGGGCGGCAGCCGCCCACGACCTTTTTATGAATGCTTGTCTTTCAGCCCACATTGTTACTACGTTAAATAATAAAGTAAGTGAAGTATATAAGCCCTTCGAAACTGAAAGGATCGTTCTCTGCGTAAAGAGCTATTTAAACAAAGCTTAGAAGTCCGCCAAATGCTGATGGTACGGCTTGCTGTAACACGCATAGGCGGAGAAGGGAAAGGTGGGAGTGGGTGGCAGCGACGACAGGAAAATAAAATAGGACGCAACGAAAATGCATGAAATCTTGAGTTGGAGGAAGATTAACGCTCCTAGTGGTGTGTATACTCCTCGTGGTGTGCCCTCCTCTCTCCACGCTAAATCTTTTTCTAATAATGTGCCACCAACTAGCCCAACACTTCACACTTCTTCAGTTCATGTGTGCCTCAACTACTCACGTTTGCCAGCTATTTCTGTTCTATCTCGGCGCTGTTTTCCCGTGCAGATGACGTTGTGCACATTATGTGCTCACCGCTCATTTCATAGACTACCCTATCTATGACATGCCTCTTCAGAGGAGCCCTGTTTACATGGACCCGACAGCGGGGGTCGAGTTGAGGAGTTGAGTGGATTCGACCCTACCGAGTTACCTGATGAGCGCAGAACCGACTCTGGACGAGCGAGACGAGCGTAAGGCACCCGATTCCGGTTTTTCTGCCAGCGCATCTCCGGCGTTTTCCGTACTGCTCTCCTCTCCCATTGTGCCCCGACTTATCTCGACAGCGTTTACATGCTTCCTGAAGCGGGGTCCAGTCTAGTCAACCCACCCCCTGCGCCGGAGTTGACTCACTCGACTTCTCGACCCAACCCAACAGCGTTTACATGAACCCTGTAACCGGTTTTCGATCCGATAACTCAACTACGGTGGCCCTCTAGCCACCATAACTCAACCCGCTCCTGTCGGGTCCATGTAAACGCTGCTAGAGGTGCGCGTTTTGATGAATGCAATGCGAATGCCTCCCGTAAACTATCAGTCGTCGAATGCATCCCCGTTTCACTGAATGCAACAAGTGGTGGGTCGCTGATATAGCCGAGCGCGATCAACGCACCTATACAGGGATGAATGTCGCGCTCCGGAGCAATGAGCCATATTGCATGTGAGTGTCCCTGTTCCGTGCAAGAGCGGCAGTTGGTTCGGACCGCTCAGGCACGCTTTGGCAACCGACCTGTGCCGTAAACGGTGACCGCGGGCTTCTGGCCAAATCGACGAGATGCCAAAAAAGATGTACGACTACTTGCTTTCCGTGCAAAAGCATCTTGAGCACGGTTTCTACTCATCTGTCCGTCCTTGCGTTAAATATTTTCTAGTAATTAAAAGCATACGCCCTTTATTCCTACTACTCACCCTCCTTTTTGCTGGTTAGTTTGGAATAATGTTCTGCGTATATATTATACGTCGTGCAGCTGTGTGAAAGGATGGAGAGTCGTTCAATTATACATTCAAAGTATTTGCTTCATCGGGCGAGAAAAATGGTCGTCGTGAAGCAGAGATCTAAACCCTGGGTTATATGCAAAGTGTGTGAACTGAATCTGAACGGCATAAACCCTGCACCCGTGGTTGATATTTTGTACCACTGTGTGAATGAGCTGAACTCCAGGCTGAAGCGCCTTCGTCGTCGTGCGCTGTTTAGTGCGTAATATTTTTTTATACTAAGGCAGCAACAGGTTGCTCGTTTTTATGTTTTGTTTCTGTATTTATCACTTCTCCTGTTTCCGTAAAGTGGTTTCAGCAGCACGTTCCGCTTTAGCCCCCACACGACAGCTGCAGAAAAAGTGTTGGCTTAAGCGATATTTCCTTATCCAGCTTTACTCGGGGCCTCCGAGACGCTGCAGTATAACGAGGGAAGCAATCACGATGCCCTGAGTGCCGCTAAAGCGCGAGAACGCCATGGTCAGTCCTGAAAATGAGGCAGGCCTTGGCGCCGTTCACGACCCAGGCCGTGTGGGAAAGTGTTGGCAAGGCGCGCGACTACCGAGAGTATACGTACTGCGTGTTATGCACTTCGCGGCCGCTGCCTGCTCTTCTTGCTGACTTTCCTCTATATTTCTTCCAGGCCAGACAACCGCGCTTAGTCTCTGGTTGGCAATGGAACAGAACGGCTCGAGCACATTCGACTCTGCTGTTATATCTGCTTCTTTTTTCATGGTCAGGCGCACGGAAAGCGTTCGCGAGAACAGGTACGCACGTGTCTTGTAAAAGTTAAGCGCAATTTATTGGCAAAGGTAGCTGTCCCTGAAAGAGGGAATCCTGATACCGGAAGTTGAGGTGAGTAATAGTGGCTTTATACAAGCGCACTTCCCTGCCGTGGTGGTGCAGTGGTAAGACGCCCGACTACTGTGCCGCAGTAGCCGGGTTCGATCCTGACTACGGCGGCTGTGTTTCGATGGAGGCGAAACGGAGAGGCGTCCGTATGCTGTGCGATGTCAGTGCACGTTAAAGATCCCTAAGTGGTTAAAATTACTCCGAAGCCCTTCACTCCCACCTTCCTCCCTTCCCTTACGGCGTCGTTCAGGGGTCCACAGAGACAAGTGTGACAGATACTGCGCCTTTTGTCTCCTGTGAACCAATTATTATTATTATTATTATTATTATTATTATTATTATTATTATTATTATTATTATTATTATTATTATTATTATTATTATTATTATTATTATTATTATTATTATTATTATTATTATTATTATTATTACCACAACACTTTAGGGCCCTAGCAGAGGTCGCAAAATAAAGGAGAATAAAAGAGCGGGGACGGAGAGAAAGAAAAACGCTAAATATTTCCAGTTACTCGCACATCTCTTATTCCCATAGGAAACATAAAGGACAGGGGCACGGTTTTCAGCCATTTGTTTTCGTTGTTATTCGCCCAGTAACTGTATATTTATACCAGTGGCGGTTGCGAAGTGACTAGGGCGTTCGGTAGCTCAGCAGGTCGTAGGATCGAACTCCTGCCGAAGCGGCCGCATTTTCATGGGGCAAGATACAAAAGCTCCCCGTGTGCTATGCTTTGTGAGAGTGCGTTGAAATACGTTTGGAATAGAGACCCCGTTCTTCAATGTCCAAAGGCAGCTACGGGACGATAAACCCCACATACCGTATCACGCCGCTAAAGCTATATATCACATCTCGCTTTCCTTTATTGTTTAACTTTTCGTCTGTCCGCTTATGTTAATTTGTCTTTGCTTCTTATAATTTCTCAGTAGCCGGAGTTCCATATTTGCGAAGGACTTAATGTCGCCATTATTTCGACATACCAAAATAATTACAGAAAGTGCCTGAAGCGTCCTAAAACAAGATGGCCGCCTGATAAGTGTCTAACTGCTTTCGAGCGCCTAACTGGCTTGCTAGGAGGGCCGTGACGTTTGCTAACGTGCGTAGTTGCCCAGATCGAGTTTTCTCGCTGATTAGACGGCCTCTTAGGGACAAGTCATTCAAGAACGAACATACAAGGCTGAATGAGACATGAAAATCTGGAACGGAAATTCTTCCACGTGATCAAGCCCCTTGCATACCCACGAATACGATGACGAAGGAAAGCGGGAAATAAAGAACTGTAACGGATGACAAGGAATGCTCATCGTGACAGATGAGCCTCGAAGAGAAACTGCTGCGCAGCGGAGCGCTGAAGTTATGTGCACGCATGCAAGAAACCTCCCCACACACTCCAGGTGCGAAGCGCGGTATGTATATCTGAACTTCGCGTTACAAGTTTGCCATGTTTCTCGTTTTATATTTTGACGCCCTTGATGCATAAAACCGATGTGGTTTATTTTCCTCATATACAAGTAGTCGCAAGCGCAAGAAAAACCACAATAAAATAAACAGAAGAAACGCTAGCAACAGTAAATTCTTAGACATCAGAAAAAAGTACAAACAAAAGTGCACGTGTTTTGCTCGCAACGGAGAAAACGCGTATGTAAATGGTGGAGATTTCCCCATTACTCACGCGCCCACGCGCAGCGATTCTGCGCCTGAGTCAGCCCCGCAAAACACGGCCATGAGATAACATTGAAACACACGGGAGCCGATCGGCAGTCGGTGGCTTGTGTACGGATGGGAGAGGTTGGAATAGCCGTTGCCCAACCGTTTACGCCGACATCCGGCAATGCCCCTCACCAGGACTGTGTGTCCCCGCTTACTCCGCTGTTCCGGGTGCAAGCCACGCGCTCAGGGCTATTGATTCGCTCAGCAGGGCATGCTTGCTCCAGGTACTGCCACTGCTCGCGGACGCGGAGACAATGCGCGGAAATGATAGCTCAAAAGTGCTGGTTGAGTACAACGCCGGTTCGATGAGAGACCACAACATAGACGACTTGAACATGACGGCACGGGGGGTTATGGGAGGGGTCAACCGTACACATAGCTTGTATGGTACAAGCTAGAACAAGTGATGATAAACGGACTTGGAGTTGGAGTTTGAGTTTATTTCTTTCTTTCTACAAGAAAGGGGAAGCCAAGGCAAAAGGCGACAAGCCCGACTGGGCCTTGGCTCCCAAAACAGACAACAGCACACACCTCTCGTGTATGTAAAATATAAAAACAGCATTATGCAACACTGACATATGATATATTAAAGGTATCAACACATGCAGTATTAATTAGATATTCAAATCAACAGACCACGCACTCAATAACATACGGAGAACAGTGATGTTTCATACCGTAGCCGAAAATTCACTTGGTTATTATCCAAACCCCCTGTTTCTCACCTCTCTTTAATTCTTTAATGCAGCGATTTGGAAAAGCAGTGAATTGAAAAAAAAAAAAAAAAAAAAAAGTAAATTTCGTTTCTTTCCTGACACCCCATGAAAATTCTATTTTCTCCCGGTTTCACACTAAATGTATCTGAATATAAGATAATGCCCCAAATCATGGAGCATCGCTGGCGGAGAGCAGAAACGGACAGGTTCCCGCTGTGCTGTCGGTTCACAAAGGTGGCTATTTCCATGATCGAAGTCGATGAGCGCCATCTGGGTGCGTTAAAGAGGCCCAAGTTTTAACGAGGGAACCCAGAGCGGATTTTTACTCTCGTGCCCCGTTTCCCACGCGATGTGTCCTCCTCACTACGCTTCACAACTAGCATGAACCGCTATTAAGGTTAAAGAGGTTACTGGCGTCCTCATGTGTTTTAGACTGAAGCTGCCGAGAAACATTCCGCTCGCGCCCTTTTCAATGCCAAAGCGGCCTCGGCGCCGCAAGAGGTTTCGGAACGGGATCCCCAAGACCGATGGCGGCCATGCAGCGATGTACGGCGACGCGAGGCGTCGTCGCCGGACGAGAGCGGTGAAAGCGGATGTGGTGCGCCGCCGGGCCATTAGCCAGCCAACGTGACTCCCGAGGGCTTCGCAGCCTTGCGCGAAAACCGGGCGCCCGCATGCTATGTGCGGCGCCCTGCTATGCTCTCCGCGTGGATGGGGAGCGCCGTCTGGGCGCGGCAGTACTAGTACTGCGGGCTGTTCAGTCGCGGGGGAAAACAGAGTCGAGAGCCTCTTCCTTCCGCCTGTCCGCCGCGAATATAACTCCTCGCGAGACCGCAGCAGCTTCCTGTCGTCCCACATGTTTTGTTTTGGACACCATGGCTTTGAACGGTTATTTGGTCGGGAAATTTCCTGAAGGAATATTTATATACGGGATCGCAAACAAACAAAAAAAGAGTATAGAGAGAAACAACAGAAAGCTTCGATAATGGGTGGCTAAGGTATGCGCGTTTTTATCAACGCACGCGTCGATGTTGCTCAAGTTGATATCTGCAACAGTGGAAATTTTGGAACGAGCCGCTGGAGCCACCTGGATGATAATAAATGTACAGCTTGGAGCTACAAAAAGCCGCGCGTGAAGGCAGCCGTCGGCTATAGGGCAAGGTTAGGCGTAATAACGCTTTCTTCTTCGTTGTTTGCTTTTTCTTTTTGCTTTTGAGTACCGACCCGTGAAGAACTGAATGGGGTGGTGGCATATACAAAAAACCAAGCAGCCCCCGGCGCAATGTGCGAGCACTGTTGGGCCCCATGCAGCGCGCAGTGACACAGAAATGCCTGCTTCGCGCCGTATAACGCCCCACTGAAGGCTCGAAGAGATGTTTCCTGAATGCTTTATTTGCTCTACAAACGCACGAATTGCGAAAACGGTAGGGAGCACCTTTCACCCGTTCCAGTCGGCAAAATATATTATGCAGTCACTGCTGGTGGCACGACAGGTTCTGAACTGACTCAAGTGCCACGCTAGCTCAGCCCCACAAGTATCCCTGATTTACGCGTATTCGGCAGATAAAAAGGTTACACATCGCAGCCTCACTGTCACGCCCTACAGCGATCTTTAAAGTGGAAACCGACAGCTTGTGCAAATGGCATTACGAGTCCTCTGCCTGCAGCTCACGGTGTTTTCAATACTGACAACGACGCCGGTGCTCGAAAACAAGCAGCCCAAATATATGGTCACCATCTGTTTTCTATACGGGCTGTTCTTTTTATTTTATGTGTGTCAGAGTGCGTGCGTAGGGATGACTTCTCCTAGAGGCGACTTAGTTTTTCTCGAGTTGTCATCGCGGTCCGCATGCGACAGGATATGCCTAATTTGCCCGATCCCGAGAATCATTTCGCTCGTATAAGGATCTTTCGCTATCGGCTAAAACCTTATTCTACCCAATTTTGGCATCCAGAGCATGCTCCTGGAAAACTGGGTGAAACCCAATTGGTTTCGCTGATATATTATACGGTCATTCGTTTTCGGCTAAAACCTTATTACTCTACCCAATTTTTGCATCCGGAACATGATCCTGGAAAATTCCCCAGATTTTAAAACTATTCTTCCTTCCAAACCCCGATGTTTTCTCTGATAATTAGCTTGAAAAATTACGAAACCCAAAAATGAAAGAAGCAGTGGAAAGGAAGAAGCCTCCGTGTTTCATATCTTTTTAGGGTAATTGTTAGGTTTGATTTATAGAGATTGCCGTCCCAAAGTGACTCGGGCTATGAGACGCCGTAGTGGAGGGCTCCGGAAATTTTGAGCATCTGTGGTTCTTTAAGTGCACTGACATCGTGCAGGGGCATTACATAGGTGACTTGCTTGTCGCCTCTATCGAAAAGCGGCCGCTGCTGAACCTAAGGACTCGGGATCAAATCCAGTAGCTGCTGGCTTGAGCAACCGCGGCTGGTGTTTTAAAGGAATTGCCCCAAGGCGGAATAGACATTTAATAGGGAGCAGCTGCTCATCAGAAAAAAACAAAAGAGCAGCCATGCAGCTCTCGGGATCAAATCCAGCAGCTGCTGGGTTTGATACCGCGTCCTTGCGTTCAGCAGCAACCGCGGCGGGTGTTTTAAATGAATTACCCCAAGGCGGAATAGACATTTAATAGTGAGCAGCTGCTCATCAGAAAAACAAAAGAGCAGCCATGCAGCTACAAAGAAAATCTATACAGCCGCTTTCTCAGAAAACTCATAGCTGACGAAAAATTCGTCCTGCTCCGGGGTTCTCATTGGAACCACCGCTTGTAGCAGTCATTTTACTAACTGAGTGGTCGATAAATTCGCTTTCACCGTACCATCTGATACCTAGTTTGCTCACTTGGTATAGCAACTGCCCCGGACAGGTGGTGGCCCTGGGTTCGAACCCCGTACCAAAGCGAACTGTTCAACTCGTTTCTGAGCATAATAATAATAATAATAATTCTTCACAGGAAAGGAAAGGCGCAGTAGTCAAACTTATTTCTGTGGGCACCTGAGCAGCGCCGTGAGGGAAGGAAGGAAGGTGAGAGTGAAAGTGGAGAGAAAGAGGATCCGTAGTGGAGGGCTAAAATTTTCGACCACCTGGGCATCTTTAACGTGCTCTGACATCGCACAGCACACGGACGTTCGCCTTCATCGAAACGCAGCCGCCGCAGTCGGGATCGAACCCGGGTACTCCGGCACAGTAGTCGGGCGTCTTACCACTGCACCACCACGGCGGGGCTTTCTGAGAAAGCTGTATAGATTTCCTTAATTGCGGCCGTATTGCTCCTCTTGGGTGAAGGATAATTCCTCCATCATTATAAGCCCCCTTGTCTACGTTCTACCGGAGGCATGAGACGCATCAATGCCGCATAACAAGTCACGCTTGTCCCAGAGATTTGCTACTACCTCACTATCTTTTACCATTTGCGAATCACATGTCAGGAGATTCCTCTGGATATTGATGAAACAAGTTTGGTTGCGAGCATTGCCTGGAAATGCAAAATAGTTTTAGGTGAGGTGAATGTGCGCTATAGGTTTGGGTGTAGCCTTCGAAAAAAGGAACAGTGTGTTCTTTGATCCATATGTGCGCCAACAGTTGCATTTATATACAATATAAGTTGAAATCACTGACGTATAAATGTCTATAAACATGACCGATGCGTTCAGTGTGCGCGCCAATGGAGTTTAGTCTTTGCTCAGTCTAATATTAGTTGCGCTTAACGGTGACGTTTAAAAGTCTCAGGAATTACCTACAGACAGTGATTGTGGACGCTTGCAGTGTAATTTGGGGCCGTATTGCGAAGCACTGTGACGCGAAGCCAGTTAAAAGCTCCGTTGTATTCCTAAGCAAACAGAAAAAAAAAAAAAGATAAACTTCGATTAAGGAGTTATTGTTCCTGATACAAAGCTATGCACACCTGAAACTCAAAACAGCCATGACGTGCTGTGTGCCGCATTTGTAGGTGTAGGGATCGCTCGCTAGGAGAGAAGAGATGAACACACCCACTTCGCTTGTATCAGAGGAGATAGGCGCTGCCGAAAGGCGTCAGTCTCGACAAAGCCAATTGTTGAAAACAAGGTTGAATGACCGCAGCCGTTATTACCAAGCTTGCCCCGCAGAAAGAACTCGGTCACGGATGGTCTTGGGTAACGTAATTGCTGGTGGACTTCATTCGAGTTCCCGGAGAGACCGTGAAGGTCAAGAGCAGGATGCGCTTTAGTTTGCCTAATTAAAGCGCACTGCGCGTGTAGTTAGTAAGACGTTCCCGGTCTGTCTCGTGCCTTTAAATGACATACTGTCTATTAAGAACAGCGAGTGTGTTTGTTTTTGCACCAATGTATTTAACGGACGGAACGTAACCATAAATCATGTGAACGTACATGTAGAGTTTGTTTTGCAGTGCAAGTCGAGAACATTTATCTTCCGTCACGAGTCAAACCTTTGCGGGCGAGGACAATTAGATATTTTTAACCTTACTTGACTCATGCGTGCCGTGTACAGAAAGTGTGACCACCGAGTAGTATTAAAGATAGTATAACGCGATTCCGTACCAAAGTTGTGACGTAACCGTTCTTTGTGCAACGTTCAGGGTGGCGTCATGCCATTTGGCTTCCCTTTGGGTATCCGTCTGCTGTAAAGTTGGAGGCTGGTTCGCGACAGGGATTGGTAACGACGGCAAATGTGTCTGAAATTGTACGTCGCTAATTGTAGGTGTATATAGGTGTCCACCAACAAGAGATACAAATAATGCACCTTTCCTTTCCCCAAAAACCAAATCACTCGATGGTTTGGTTTTAGTTTGGGTTTAAGAGATAACACCCCATAGCAACTTAGGCTATGAGAAAACCGCGTAACTAACAATTGAACGCTACCAGCAACTTTGAAGAAACCGTGAAATCTTGGGAGGGGGGTGGGGCGTAGCCAACCTCGCGATAAACGAAAAACTTGCTAGCAAGCAGGCACAAAAATAGGTGTCCTAAATTGAGGACACCATGCCTGACAAACTAGAAAAAAATTCATGCGGCTGCACCGTTCCCATTTCGAAGACTTAACAAACGAAGCAAAAATGCGTTGAAAATTTTCCACGTTCACTCTCAAGCAATGCAGCACATTCACCATGCACGTACTGCAACTGCTTATCGTAAGCATAAGTTACAAGATGTTTCTCTGTAAAGAAACAGACAAGTGTGCATGTAGCTTTCCTCTCACAGATTTCTTGCTCTTGCCCTTTCCAATATAGGTCACTTTCGCGATGGCAGTCTAATGACACCCCTAAATAGTTTCCCCAGGTCTTCACCCAGGAAAAGGTTTGCTGGGTTCAGGAGTAGATTTAACAATGCAACGATCAGAGAACCTATACTCACCTATGGGGCTGAAACGTGGAGGCTAACCAAGAGGGTTCTACTTAAGTTGAGGACTACCCAGAGAGCTATGGAACGAAAAATGGTAGGGGTAACATTAAGAGATAGGAAGCGGGCAGAGTGGGTCAGAGAAATAACTCAAGTTACCGACATTCTAGTGGAAATTAAGAAGAAGAAATGGGCATGGGCAGGACATGTAGTGCGAAGAGAGGATAACTGATGGTCGCTTAGGGTAACAAACTGGATTCCAAGAGAAGGAAAGCGTATCAGGGGGTGGCAGAAAGTTAGGTGGGCGGATGAGGTTAAGAAGTTCGCGGGGGTGAAGTGGATGCAGCTAGCACAGAACCGGGTTAAGTGGAGAAATATGGGAGAGGCCTTCGCCCTGCAGTGGATATAGTAAGGCTGCTGCTGCTGCTGCTGCTGCTGCTGCTGATGATGATCAGAGAAGGAGACTGACACGATTTCATACTCTTAATTTTGGGTAATTAGATCCAGGGAAGCATTAATTCTTCCAATACGCGCGTGACTTGAACGCTGGAAGTGAATGTATTGAATAGAACGCCCACTTTTCAAATATTCATTGATATCGACTAAGTTACATTCACCTATTAGCTGTGTCAAATCTACATTGGCCGACCAGACACTACAACGAGGGCCAATAAGGGACCGATCGCCCACTTACGTTCTAAGCTTCAACTTCAGCAACCCTGTCCTAGTTGTGGACCCCTTTCCTTCGACAACTAGTACTCGCCAGAGCTCTCTTATATATATAGTTGAAAAATGTAGTTGAAGCCGAAACTAATGGGAAATTTTCGAACCTTACCTGGCTCACTTTTCAGCGGATAAAGAAAGACGCCGTAGTGTAAACATAAGAGAGCGAGAAGGACTGAGCGGAAGAGATGAGGGGGGTAGAAATCAAATGCGCTAGCATTAAATAGCGTCATTATGGGCGAAACCTGTCGTCGTTGGCGGTTTGAAGACTGTGTGAGAGAGTGAGAAGCTTAGAAGCACAACTGAAGAGGAAAACTGTAGGGTATTCTGGACATCTGGCCTGAAATAATTAAACAGCATGCAAATAAATCAATGTTCAATTCAAGTTTAATTATCATTGGTCCGAGGTAGTTCAATTTGTCAATACAAAAAAAAATAAGAAATTTGGCGAAATTTCCCGCTGGCTCGCAAATAATCGGGCTGCTCTTAATACGAGTAAAACTGAGGGCAAATTAGTATTTCACTCAGGACGAAGAACATAAATCGTGACCTTGTAGCTTTAGCTTTTAACAACACGATTGTGCTTAGGTGGTCTGAGTGCAAGTATCTAGGGGCCACATTTGGGTCAGATGTGCGCTGAAGGGAACCGATTAATAAAATTTGCTCCAAATTAGCACTTGGCTGCTGTGTAGTCATCAGCACCCGAGAATGTTTTGATCTTCCGATTTTACGTCCTGTGTATTTTGTCTTTGCCCACAGTCAGCTATGCTATTGCCTAGAAACATGGGTCAGTGTATGTAACACATATTTAGACTCGGTTTTTTTCGGGCACTAAAACGTCCTATTCGTGAAATGCTTATTCAAGCAGCGCTCCTAGCTCATGGCAGGGCAGTTTTTCAACAACTTCGCATATTAGCTGTCAAAGCGCGTACAAACTGAAGATTACTGGACTAGTTAATTCCATAATAAAATCTAACAGCTCTCTTTCCGTTTACATTTTTCTATTGGCAAATAAACAAAAAAGAGGTGCTACTAACAGTTTATTTGGCTTATCACCTTGCCGTGATAGGTAGGGTCAAAGGCCCCTAGATTCAGTTTGGTTTTGTTTGACGTCCCAAAGCAACTCAGGCTATGAGGGACGCCGTAGTGGAGGAATCCGGAAATTTCGGCCACTTGGGGTTTTTTAATGTGCACTGACATCGCACAGTACTGACGCGCGCCTTGCTTTTCAACTTCATCGAAAAGCGGCCGCCGCGGCTTGGATTTGACCTCGCGTCCATTAGGTTCAGTAGTCGAGCGCTCTAACCACTGGACCACCGCGGCGGGATCAAATAACTTATAGAATATAATGGTTCCAATAATGAATGAAGTCCCAAATTAAATAAAATAAAAAGAAATTCGGCATCCATGTTAATTGTGTTTTCATTGAGATGTGGCAATGAACTATAGTTTATGTGCTTGAATTTAAATTATCTGCTCATGGCTAACTATATTGTGCCACATAACGTTGTAGATCAGCAAGCTAATTATTTGTCTATAACTGAACTGTCAGTATACTGAGCGGGGTTTGTATTACGTAAACATAAGGCGCAACAATGCCATTAATTGTGTTTGTTAAACATTTGACCTGACCCATCACTAGCCCATAACGGCGATGGGTCCAAAGAACTTTGTGTGCGCCAGCTCCGAGCACTAACAAAGCTAAAATAAGTAAAAACAAAGATCAATCACAAATTTGACTTGCAATGCATACCACTCCGCATCAGTCGCAATAATCGCATGTAAATTTTTAAAGACACTGTCCGAAATCCTTTCCCACATTGACAACGAGCGGAAATAGTAATTCTTCCGCACCTTCGTCATTGCATGATCCAGAGACGATAATGGATACAGAAAGAATTTATAGCACATCATCCCAGTCGACGAAATACGCCCATATATTGTCAATATTTTACCTATCTTTGTTGGCTGTGTTCTATCGCCTTTCTATATAGCTCCCTTTGTGAGCAAGAACAAAGAGACATCCATTGTGTTCCGGGTTTAGGCTCATGCAGAAAATTATCGATATGCCTATGCCTTGGATTCCAAACACTTGTGTTGCGCAGGAGCTTGCGATCGCGTGTTGCAACATACCCCGCGCACGTTCTTCTTTGCACATACCGTGGTGCGGACGCCCGTTCTGCGTATGTTACGCAGTTGCATCGACTTGTGCGTGACTCAGTGCAGTTAAAAGAACGTCTTCACATCACTTTGACAAGCGCTGTGCTTTAGATTCTGCTGTTACAAAGGCTCCGGTCGACGAGTGCTCCGCGGGTGCTTTCATCCACCTCGTTACGATCTCCCTGGGTAACGTGTACTGAGGCAACTCTACAGAAAAAAAAAAAAAAAAAAAAAAAAAAAAAAAAGAGAGCGAGGAGATTCATTACAGCATTTCTTGCTCTCTGCTTAGCTATTTGTTTTCTTGGCTGGTTTGTTGAATTAGTCTACCTGCGCTAACTGGCACTCCTCATCCGAGTGCCTGCTTTGATTCTAGGACCATTTCTCTCAACGAGTTTACTGTCTGTCAATTCATTTATCATGTCGACAACTATGCGGTCACGTGTATAGTTTAGGTCACGCCCTCTCTCTTCGCGCGCGCGCGCGCGCGTGTGTGTGCGTGTGCGTGCGTGCGTGCGTGCGCGCGTGTGTGTGTGTGTGTGTGTGTGTGTGTGCGCGTGCGTGCGTGCGTGCGTGCGTGCGTGCGTGTGTGTGTGTGTGTGTGTGTGTGTGTGTGTGTGTGTGTGTGTGTGTGTGTGTGTGTGTGTGTGTGTGTGTGTGTGTGTGTGTGTGTGTGTGTGTGTGTGTGTGTGTGTGTGTGTGCGTGTGTGTGTGTGTGTGTGTCGCACTTTTCATTTGTTAAAGGCCACTTGTACACGGGTTTTAAAAAATTGAGGTCTTCAAATAAGATACCATATTCCGGACATATATACATTCGAAGACATATAAACAGAAACGCACATGTAAACAAGGTGGCAATCATCACAGCGCATTAAGCGTCGAGTTCACGCATACAATTTGTGGAAATAATGCTGGTAAATGAAATGAAAACGTGAGTGAAAATTCAATCTTAGTGCACCGAAATATATGTGTTGAAACGTTTAATAAACTATATGTCTTAAATGCTGTTATTTACTGAAATATACTCGAAGTGAAACTATTTTCAGTCCGATTGTTCCTGAGCATCAAAAAAGGTTCCGCGATGCTTATTGCGAGTTCCTCTTTGCGGAGCTATAGATTTCTGACAGAGGCCTTGTTTTCCAGGTGACGGTACGTGCATCTCTGCCTGCGACCGTACCTGCAGACGCATCCATGTGAACGGCTGGTGCAACGAAGCGAGCGAGCTCCCCGCAGCTACCGCATCGAGAGAGCTCATCGCGGGCGGGAAAGTTGCGAAGGAGGCTTGTACGCGACCTCGGCGGCGGAAGCTCGTTCTGATGGTTTATAAATATCGCGTTTCAGAAAACCAGGTGATCGCATTTTAGAAATTCTGAAAGCTATAATGTGGCTATGACTAACAGCAAGCTGGAAAGTTATAATTGCAAACAGGCTCCTTACTTCAACAGTTAAAAAGAGAATTATTGGCACTTAGTTGACGAGTGTTATTCACCCGGTTCCTTAAGGGCGCCACCAATATTACTATGCCGCAAAAGTCGCTTTGATGCCTTGATACGCCTATTTTGAAAGATTTGGCAGGCTTCGCTGAAACCCTCGGTATATTAGAGCACAGGAGCTGCGAGTTAATTCAACTCCTATGTGTAGTTCGTTTCACCTCCCACTTTCCGGCCGTCTCCGCGCACGCAATATCCAGGGAACAGTTTATGACAGCATCCAGTAAATGCGCAGACGGTTAAAGTTGCACTATTCTAGGACATATGAAGTATATGCACAGACGTCACTGCCCAGCCTCGATGGGCGTGCGGCAGAGCAAGCGTCTCTAGACAAGCCTTCCCGCATATCTCGTACGGCGCCACATGACAGATAGTGGGCTGGCATGGCCCACATACACCCTACAACGTGAAACGTTGGTATCTTCGGTGTGAAATATTGCGACTGTTCTTATATCGGAGGACGTTTACCTTTAGCCATGGAATAGGCACACAAAGCAGCGGAGGTTTTTTCGGCTTATCAGTTCGCGAGGAAAGGGTGCGCCGCGCAGCACCTCGCTTTGTAATGTAGCCGACTGCCGGCGTCCGTCGCAGTCGCCTATCTTCAAATGTTACCTTGCGAAGCGGCCACAGCCGATGCCGCGGATCTATATACTCCGTTTCATGAGCTGTTTGCATCACTGCAAAAGGTAAGGGCTGCCTGGGCCCGCCAGGACAGCGCGTACACTACATGATCGTGTTTCTACACACGCCTGTCGACCCCGGGTGTAGGTAAAAACGTCCCCAAGGCCAAAGCCGGCCCTAAAAAAGATTTCTTCCAGAACTCACGTGAAAAAAACAACAACATATTTTATGCCATTCTTTCTTGGCTTTGAGGTAAATGTTATCATCATTTGGAACCTGCGTCCTCTGGGGGCCCGAAGTGTTTACAAGAACTGTGTAAAAGCATGGTGAAAGAGCCATCTGGCTCTTTATACATTGCGAGGTTCCGAGCTCCGCAGCTCGTTAAGCAATCATATATGACAGGTCTAATAAGTTTGGTAACACTGCACACTTAGAAAGGTACAAGTGGGTCGGTATATGGTAGTCTCGGGGAACCGCTCAAAGCAGCAGATGTCACTAGAATTACTTTCCAGACCTTCTGACGAAAGGTTCAACCGTTCTTCTGATGCTGGGGTAGAATTGTGATAAGGGTGATGATGGTATAAGCATCGCGGACATATTAAAGCATAGCTCCAAGCTTCTCCGGTAAAGCCGGTGGTCAGCTCCTCTTTTCTCCGCAAACTAAGTGAAGAGGAGGCGCTTTCACTGGGGGGAAGGGGGGAGGGTATTACCGCTGCCACAATATTTTTTTTTTTTTTTTTGTCATGAATGCGCGCATCAGCTCGATGTTCGCGGTCAGTTCCAATCCGACAGGTGAAACCGCTGTAATAAAGTAAACATGCACCATTCATCATTGCAGCCCGCCAAGGGGAAACGTAGTCTACGTATAGCGCAAGACTTCAGCCCCGTTCTGGGACATCTTTTCCGGGGACATTTGCTCCGGGGACGGTTTTTCCGGGGACGTTTTTACCGGATCCCGTCGACCCTGTGAGCATGTGGTGGGAACACGATCATGCTGTGTGTGTCATCATGGTTGGCCTATGGCGCCCTTATCTTTTGTAGTGCTGCAAACAACTTGTCAGACCGAGTATATTTCGTTAGCAAAGTTTTTTTTCTGGGGGGGGGGGGGGGGGGGGGGGGGAGGGGGGGGGGGGGGGGGCTTCAGTGAAGAAACTGCCGCGTCGCTCCCTTCGACATACATTTTAAGCAATTCAGTGAAAGCCTGGGAGGAGCTGTGGAACAGAAGGGGGGTGTTGTTAGATACGTCTCTCACTTAAGTTATTACACGTCTCAGCACATTATAAATAGCCGCCACTGCACAACGCACGTCAAGTTGTCTGATATCGTACACAGGGTGAACGGCTGTACCACTGTTGAAACGCACCTTTTGCCTCTATATCTCGTCGCTTCTTGCGGGTGTCGCAGCTGGCGACATTTGTCGCCATTACGTGTCGTGTTGCAAGGAGTGTTTCCTTCATGAGGTTACCGCTACCATTTGGCGCTACCTTTGCACAATGCGAAGCACTTCGCGTATCTGCACTGTTCCTTGCGGGCTCGATAAGGGAAGTGGTGGCCCGATGGCGGTACGCTGAAGCATTCTATCGACTGTGCATGCACGCGGTACTCGTGCAAGGTTGTTCAAAAGTTCCCAGACAACAGGATCTACTTTTCAGCAATATAGATGGACGACTCCGGCGCTTACGAAGCTGTCAAGGTCCTCAGTGGTGGACATGAGGCTCTTCCTCTCCTTCCAAAGATATTCAGTTCCATGTGTGTCATAAGTGCTCGATCCATAACCAATGGTCAGGGGACTTACGGCTTTCCTACTACAATAGTGGGCGAGCACCCGACTGTATAATGGTGATGGTATAGCAGTACACTGTAAGAGTAGAGTGACCAATGGCGTTTCAGTGAGTACTGAGCTCCAGTGACCAAATTAAAATGCCGCATATACTTGTGTCTATAGCGACAATATCTAGCCTTTACCAGGGCGTTCTGCGAACCGCAGCCAGCTTTTGACCTAGTCAAAATGATAGTGCTGCACAGCATAGACCCCCGTGACGGGGTTATAGAAGCTCTTTATGAGGTGTCCTTGTATTATGGAGTTGGGTGTAAGAAATATCGAAGAATGCGGTACGTATGTAAAAAGCACGGCCTACTATTGTCAACTTGAACAAAAGCCGGACTCATCGCAGGCAGCAGCAAATTTTAACTGGAAATAAGACTTCCTCGGAAAAATGCCGGTCTTATAGAGACAGAACTTCTAATTGGAAATAAGACTTCCTCGGAAAAATGCCGGTCTTATAGAGACAGAACTGCAGGCTCCAAGGCGTTTTAAATGGAATACAATCGCGTGTCTTGGGTATTCTTTATGGTATACCGAGAAAGCAGGTGCGAGGCAGTCAACGACAGTAAGCTATCATTTAAAATATCCGGTCACACGTTATCGTTTTGTGGTGTCCTTGGGGGGCACTAAAGTTTTTGCGTTGTTTATTTTATTACAATAGAGGTCTTAGAAGGGGTGCCTGCCGACATTTAGGTGATACGGCAGGAGAGTAGCAATATTTTGAGCATTTGTTTCGCCAAGTTCTTTTACGCATTTTTTTTTTTTTTCATTACCTTTGGAGTACTGTTTGCATCCGCAGAATCTCTCTTCAAGCACAATGGTGTGCTGAGAAATCGTATATAACCGAACACCACCGCCATGCTTCTTCCTTTTTTTATAAGGAAATTAAAGGTGACTTCATGCCCAAGTATGTCTTTTTTTTACTACACAAGTTGCTGTGATAAGGTGGGAATAGGTGGGACGGAACTGTCGCTGCATGGCGTTGAGGAACACTCGGCGGTGGCGCGCACGAAGGCGCAATTAATACCATCCCGCGATGTTTGCTACATAACGCCCGCATATCATTTGTCTAGGACTATAGCGCCTGTATATTAGGATAATACAGGCATGCTCAGCTAGAGACACAACGCTGTATTCGGTTTTGTCGTGCGCTGAATACTTGACTAATAACATATTCGTAACATATAGTTAAAAAAAGTTGGAACGCTATTCTCTGTATTAATGCAGGCAAAATAATTTTAAAGACGCGGCTGCTGAGGCTGACCCGCATGCAGAAACGGGGCTGAGTACCATTTCCGCACCAAAGAGAGAAAGAAAAAAAGTTAAATCGCTTTACTTTATGCGGTAATACTGAGATTACGCAATTTAAGAACGGCGAAACTTGTATCACGTCAAGGTCGCATGTGATGAGCTGTCACGCGTTCATGCGTCGTATCATTCTTTTTCAAGGCCCACAGCTGAACTTTTTACTGCGTTTTTTTTTTTTTTGTACGTTTCTTTTCGTGCAGCTCTTCCACTCAGACGCCATTAATTGTTTTGATTCGTTCGAACTGTGGAGAAACGTGTTTTTTGAAGTTTTTGACAATGATATTAGACCTTCGTGTATCGCTTCCAACACAATAAGGCACGTATCCAATCGAGCTCAGCATCCCCCTGCCCAAAATTTTGGTTAGGTTTATGGTGTTTAACGTCCCAAAGAGACTGTCAGACTATGAGAGACACTGTAGTGGAGGGCTCCGGAAATTTGACCCCCAGGGGTTCTTTGACGTGCACTAACATCGCTCAGAGCACACTGGCGCCTTGCTTTTTGCCTCCATCAAAAAGTGGCCGCCGCAGGCAGGAAAAATTTTGGCAGTGATTTTGTTGGGCGTGCAGCGCCTCCCCCTCGTAACAAAAGCTAGATGGCTATAAGGCAATATAAACAATACATTGGCGCCTGTGCTGCTGGAAAACCGTGTTTCACGGAAGCATGTCGAACCTAGAATCTGCTTGCAAAACCGGAGACGGCGACCCCTCGCGCAGTGCGGTGGTCGGTGCAAGGTTGCTGCGCGCGCCGGCGGCGGAGAGCTGCTCGGGCCACCTGTGCGCGCTGCGGCCCAACCGCAGCGCGCGCGCGACAGGTGTCGGCCGCGCCAGAAGCCACGGCTCGTTCCGCGTTAGCGTCGTCGGCACGGGCGCTCCAGACTTGCCGCTGCGCTGCAGCGAGTCCGCGGGTCCGCGTGAGGCCTGAGATAATGATATTAATAATAATTTTATTGCATAAAATCCGCACACATTTTTACAGAGACACGTCAAAACCAATGTTAGGCTCGTTGGACTAGTTCCCGAAATAAAAAAGACATATGTATCAAGAAAACGGAACTTTATAAGAGATTCATTGACAAGAGGTGAAAAGCAAGAACGATGAACATAGAAAGGAAAGAGTAGACGGCATATAAGCGAAAGGTTTCATTTAGGCAGTTTCAGTAGCAAGGCTAGACTGTTACAAAATGATAAAAATTGAGCGTTCTAGGTTTTTAAAGAAACGCTTGAGCTTGGACTTCGAATCGACTTTGCATAGTCGTCTGGAAGGAGATTGAAAACAGTCCGGATATATATCCCACGGGCTCCTTCGGCAAATGCGTAGAGCGACGCGATGCACGATATCATGTGGATTTTCTTAAGGTACAGCCTTTATCAAAAGTTTACAGCCCAGAGGGTTTGCTTTTAAGCCGTACATTGTGACTTTATTAACAATCGTTCAAGTTTTAGCCATTGGAGAGGGTAGGATGAAAAATCTTTTTGCCGTCAGCAAGTTTGGAAACCTGGGAATGCATTACGAGCCACATAGTATCGCTCAGAAGTAGACCCCCTGGGCTGTAAACCTTTGATAAAGGCTGTACATTCTCAGAAAAATCACTACTCCAGAAGTAGCGACTGGCGACAGTCTGTCTAAAAACAAGACAAAAAGAAGGCTTACAAAGGAAATAAAAAGAACACATAAAAAAAACACATGATCTGAAACAGTGCAGTTGTACGCAACTCTCTTCACTATCTCTTTTAGCACAGCATCAACGCGTTTTTTGAAGATGCACAGAGCAGTTTCCAAAAGAGGTTATAGAATAACTTAAAGTGCTGTAGGCGAGCGCGAAAGCGACCATCTTACGAACATAAAAAAGAGCGAAATATTTTATATTGAAGAATAGCCGTGATACACCAACGAAGCTTACTACAAACATACTTGATGAGTTTGCCGAGTCAAATCATTGTTAAATTATACTCCCAAGTATTCCAGAGAGTCCACGAATTAAGCAAGGCTACAATAATAAGGAAAACGGTCATCGATATGTAAAAATAAAGGTATACTCATCACGGCGTTATATAGGATGACCGAAAGTACATCATCTTTGTCTTTAGAGGAGTTGAGGCAAAAGCGGTTTCTGCGGTGCCACTTGACAAGTTGACAGTGGCTGCAACCGCTATTTTGCACGTTAGTCATTGCTGCCTTGTTTCTGATATTTCGGGTGACCAGAGCAGTATCTATCAGCATATTTAAAAATCGTGCAGTTTGGCAGATGGCCAGAAAGGCTGTTAACAAACAGGTTAAAAAGAATGGGGGCAAAACGGAGCCCTGCGGCGCACCACATCGGAGATTTCCCCAGTTTCCGATGTGGTGCGCCGCAGGGCTCCGTTTTCTCCGTTCTCTCAGGGCTCCACACCGATCTTTAACTGATGTATTTGTACCAATTCATGCAATAAAAAAAAAAAAAGCGTGGCCTTGTGGTAGAGCATCCACCTCGTGTTCGGGAGGTACCAGGTTCGATCCCCGGCGCCGGCGGGTACCCACCGGCTTTGCAATGGGTACAACGTTCCCCCGGCCTGATGCTCGGCTCTTTGGGGTGAAATGTTTGGGAAAGGGGTCATAGGTCTCAAATAGTTGCTCCGATGTGGCAGTGATCCGTTCCGCCATCGGACAACAATAAGTCCGCCTCGCGCGGCAAAAGCCATAATGTGGCCTTCTTTTTTTTTTTTTTCTTCTTGAACCAACATTTTGGTTCATGGCCCCTTTTCCCAAGCATTTCACCCCAGAAGAGCCGAGCACCAGGCCGGGGGAAAACTTGTACCCATTCGAAACCGGTGGGCATCCGGCGGCACAGCTACTTTCGGGAGCGACCCGATAGAAAATTGCCACGTAGACCGTAAAATAATAAAATAAGCGGGTAATGAAACACTGATAAGTGTCAAAAAGGTGACAAAATGAATTAATCAATCGTATTACTTTCTTTAATGTGCGCAGGAACAACGGTGCGGGCTTGGTACTTCAGCCCAGATAAGAACAAAAAGTGAACGCCTCACTTCATTTCGCTTTAAAGACCCCCTTCGGAAAAAGGGGGGGGGGGGGGGGTATTAAATAAGCGATGAGCTGATATATACAACAATAATAAACGTATGACATTGCCTTAAGATAAAATTTGTTACAGCAGATAAGAATGAATATTGGCACGTGACAGTGGCGACTTTGTTGGGGAGGGCATTCCACTCTATACAGCAGTGCGGGAAAAACATAAAGAACCTGAAAAAGTTGCAGTACGAGATAGGGGTCGGGCAATCTGAAAAGGATGTGCAATGTGGGGAGATATGCGTGTCAGATGAATAATGTAAGGTGTTTGATTCAGAGTGCTGTGGAAAAACTCGGGAAGCAAAACAAAGGCTTGCGATGCGGTGGCGCGTTTCGAGGCTTTGGAGACGGAAAATATCCTTCAAAGATGAAACGCTTATGGTATACGACTATGCAGAATGAACGAAGCGGATGGCGCGGTTTTGAACTGATTCGAGAGCATTTGTTAGGTACATTTGGTGAGTGTTCCAGATGGGGCTAGCGAAGTCAAATTTAGGTCGATAAGTGTTCTATAAGCTTTACGTACATAAATAAAAGACAAAAGAAGAAGAAAATAACACATGAAATGAAATTTATATTAAAATGAGTCTCGTAAACAATGAAATCAACGAGGAACATGTCTTGAAGGACATTACAAAAGCATAGCGAACTTGAGCGAATAATACAAAACAAACAATCAACAATATAATAATAATAATAATAATAATAATAATAATAATAAATCTTTATTTAACGTGCGCAGAAACAACCATGTGGTGTTGGTACAGCAACGCAAATAATAAAAAATGCACACAAAAACTCCACATACAGGGATAGAAGACAAAACAACGAAATAACAGAAAAAAAAAATGGAATTTAGAATAAAAGTAGTCTCGTAGACAATGAAATCGATGAGGAACATGTCCTGCAGAACACATCATAATAAACAGTCAGCAGAGACAAATTTCAGTGAACAGTCATTTACTATTACAATATAGAAATATTCAGACAATACTAATCAACTATCAAGTTCCAACAATAATAATAATGTATGGCCGTCACCGTCAGCCCCCATGGTGAGTGGAGTTTGGGACCACTTACGAATTTAATTCATTGCACAGCGGGTGTCGCTGCTAACCTGTTTTGCGTAGTTGTTTGGTTTCGTTTGGTTTATGGGGTTTAACATCACAAAGCGACTTAGGCTATGGGAGGCGCCGTAGTAGAGGGATCCGGAAATGTCGACCACCTGGGTTCAACGTACACCAGCATCACAGAGCCCACACGGGCGCCTATAGTTGTAAAATCCTTGCAAGCTGTAGGTGTCAGCTGACGCGGAAAAGTATTTAATCGTATAGGGAACAGCTCGTTGGGGCACCATTATATTAACGATCCATGAAATGAGAGTGATAAATCAAATTAGCTTTGTTAATAACGAATTGAGCACACATAGAAGACAAACACTGCCATTTACATTTGTTTACTAATATTGCATTCCATTTACTTTTGGCGGCACGTTCCAGTGACACTATACAGTGCCCTTAAAGTCACTGGACCGTTATAAAGTTTCAGTGACTTCAGTGTTTGATTCAGTTCTTATTATTAATTTTCTTCCAAGTATCCACATTGCCCAGATATTATTGAGCATTTTTGTTGGCGCGAAAGGAAGGTGCGATGAAGGTGAGAGGGAGAATTCAATATCATATCTGTCAATGCTATTTGTATGTGTTTGCAAGTTTGTAAGTCACTCTGGCATGCTGCTGAATAACAAAAAAAAAATGTAAGGTAGCACTCGTCTTCGTTTACCCATGTCCTTTGTGTCCCTGTTCTTAAAGCAGAACGGCCTTATCGGTGGCCGCCGGTAAGCCACACAGTTCGCCTTTATGAACTCTCTGCGACCGATTGCGGTCATTTCCGAGACTGTCATTTCGGTTGAAAGCAACCAACTCTATCGGGCACTCGGGCGGTGATATGACGATCCAATGTTTCTGCGCGCAGTGCAAGCCAAGAATCCCGGCGATTGTATGGAATGGCCCGATCTGACTCAAAGGACTGCCTGCATGCAGACAACTGCTTGAACGTACCGATTAGAAACTGATGTTCATTTGGTGCCTTCTGAGAAATGGTCAGCCATCGAGAGCAGTTACGAAACGGCAACAAGTGCATGACTGAGTACATTTTTAATCACAAGCGTTACTACTTGCATGCTTTGACTTCGCCCGAGTGGCAGCTTCCCTCGAGCAAGTGCTCGAAAAGAAAACTCGCCACCAGTGGATTTAGAACCCAGGCAAAGAGACCAGCTAGCTTCGCTGGCCATTGCGTCACATATCTGATTTCTTCTTGTGCAAAGCTATCACTTCTTCTTCTTCTTCTCCCTCGTTGTAATGGCATGCATACCCACAGTGGGGGATTGGCCAGAATACGTTGTAGGTGACATACTATTTTTGATAATGTCGATTTGACTATATGATATAAATAACCTAATAATTAGGAGCTATCACTCCTTCATGCTGCGCTTCGCATGTCGTCGTCTTCGTCTACCCTGACAGCTCTGCACTAAATATCTTAATTAAGCCTGCTTCGTCCTAATGAAGGCCTAATAAAGCTTGGTGTGGTTTTGGTCTTGTGGGGTTTAACGTCCCAAAGCAACTCAGGCTTCGCGAGACGGTGTAGCGGAGGGCTTCGGAAGTTTCGACCGCCTAGGTTTCTTTCACGGCATCGCATAGCACACGGGCACCTTGATTTTCGCATCCATTGAAAAGCGGCCACCGCGGCCGAGATTCGATCCCGCATCATTGGGCACAGAAGTCGAGCGCCGTATTTATTGCCCCACCGCGGCGGGTCTGAAAGCCTAGAAGCACCCGTTAAATACCTGGCTATATAGACATGAGAAGACGTGACAAAGCAAAGCTGAGCAAGTTCTGAATGATGTTTCTGCGTGTATATCCGTGCTTAGCCAAGCGAAATCGCTGCTTATTATTTTTTTTCTCTTTCTAGTGTTCCAGAGAGGTTGTAACGGTGGATGCGGGTAATTCAGAACAATAAGATTGATTAGAGCATTTCTTGACCAGGAGTGGTTATAACTACAAGCGAATTAGGCCTTTCAAAAGACAAAGAAACCAATAAAAATTGATCTGTCCGTGCGCGCGCCTATTTCAATACGCTGAGCCCTCAGTGTTGGAAAAAGCAAGCATTGTATTAGTATCGTGTCATCACTTGTCGAAGATAGCAAATAGCCATGCATAAAGAAATAGTTATCTTTTATGCTGCACTGACAGTTTAAAGATCATTATTCTCTCTTTCCCTCTCTTTCAACAACAATGCGCATTTGCAACCAGGTGGCAAGAGACGGGGATGAGCGCTGGTCTGTCTGTTCTGTTTTTGAAGCGTAGACCATTTGTCACGACAAAGTGCTTGTGATGTTTGTGCGGTACGCGTTGTGCATATCTTCTTTCTGTGTCACTGTTCTATTTGACGGGTCTATATAGTGCTCCTAAAGGGAGCAGTACTTTGTACCAACCTCTCCCATGATTGTCTTGCACCCAGACTGGATGTATACAATCAATGCAGCCATTCTGAGATTACACCGACCCTCTATTTTCACCAATTTGCTCTCACGCAGACAAAATGTCATATATGGCGTCAACTTCACCGCATAATGAACTTGCTCGTACTGGCGAGTAGCCCTCGTCCTAGCATCAGAGCGTCCGCTAAGAGTCTTTTTAGATAGCTACAGATAGCAGTACTCGTCTCTTGGGACGACTAGAGGATATATCGCTCTTGTTGCATACGTCGTTGACGCATTTTCTTTTTACTTCTTAAGCATATTTCGCACGTATGCATCACTCTTCTCGCTTTGATAAATACAATTAATTATTTCATCCACCCATGAGATGTGCTCAATCTATCGTTTCGATACGACGTGAAGCGAGACGATTTTCCGAGCGCTTACACACACACACACACACACACACACACACACACACACACACACACACACACACACACACACACACACACACACACACACACACACACACACACACACACACACACACACACACACACACACACACACACACACACACACACACACACACACACACACACACACACACACACACACACACACACACACACACACACACACACACACACACACACACACACACACACACACACACACACACACACACACACACACACACACACACACACACACACACACACACACACACACACACACACACACACACACACACACACACACACACACACACACACACACACACACACACACACACACACACACACACACACACACACACACACACACACACACACACACACACACACACACACACACACACACACACACACACACACACACACACACACACACACACACACACACACACACACACACACACACACACACACACACACACACACACACACACACACACACACACACACACACACACACACACACACACACACACACACACACACACACACACACACACACACACACACACACACACACACACACACACACACACACACACACACACACACACACACACACACACACACACACACACACACACACACACACACACACACACACACACACACACACACACACACACACACACACACACACACACACACACACACACACACACACACACACACACACACACACACACACACACACACACACACACACACAAAAAAAAAAAAAAGACTGATACATATGTTTCCCGGCGTCTTAGAGTGCGATACAAACGTTACGTTCTTTAGGTTCCACGTGTTGTACTAGATTGCACAATCCGCGAGCGGTTTTAGAGTGCACGGCTTCCAAAGGGCTATAGTCCGCAAGACTGTCTGCACCCCGCCAGATGTGGTGCTAACTTTGCTTTCTTCCATCTCTCGGGGCTGTTGCCCCTCTAGATTCTTCAACGCTTCATTATTATGTTTAATTCCGTGTTGTTTCGAACAGTGAGCTCCCCTTGACACCAACTTCCGTCACCGCAGAATACTGACAAGAGACTTGTACTCATTTCAAGCCCCGCACAGCTGCAGTAACCCGCCCATCTGAGCTTGCAGCTCATTTGTTGGGATTTTCTTTTTAAGTCACTAAGGTAATCGAAGAACGAATGGTTCAGTGGAATCATTAAGCATGAATTCGAGGCTATCGTTTTATGGCATGAGATGCCACACTGCCCCTTGACCGGGAGCAGCATTGAAAGGGAAACACATTTTATGGAAACATTGATACAGCAATGGTCTAAGTTTACGATGCGTACCAAAGTTTTGCTTCGGAAGTTTGTCCTGCGCTTGCAAGAAATAAGACACACTGCCACAGAAAACCAATGGGGTTGGTTTTAAAAAAGATAACAAAAAAAAATAGAAGCCTGCCGCGGGAAGACCTGCGGATAAATTCATTTTTATCGTGAAGTTATACAAAAATTACGTTCAGAAACTCTTTCAGAGAAAATGTCCAAAATGTATGGGTATGGCGGCACCTCGCTGCTCGGTCAGTCAGCAAGGAATTTTGTGTGACAAGGAATGTGATATGTGCGCCTGTCGGTCGCACAACAAAGGGCGCGAAGCAAGAAAAATAAAATAGCACTCAAGGCTTTCCCTGATATGACGGCTGCCCTCACGTGTTGTTTCTGCACACCCGCAGCTGCTCCATGGAGCGCATAGCACGAATGAGCAACCGCACACGCGAAAGCGCAGTTGTGAAGAGAGACAGCAAATAAATATATGTCCGGTAAAGGTTGACTCGTGAGCCGGAAAACCGCTCTCGGAAAACTTACAATGAGCGTAGAGAAAATACAAAAGAGAACAAAAGAGAAATAATTGTTCGAAAAGAGCTTGACGCTGCCCTTTCGTAACCGTTCGACATTCAGCATTTTCAGCATTTGCGATGAAATGTATTACTCGTCTTACGATCTTCGGGCCGCAGGCACGATAGAAGTTCGTAAAAAAAAAAAATAAAAAAAAATAAACGCAGATCTATTGCTCCACTGTGAAACCTCGGCTGCCGCGCAGAATATTGATGCCCTTGCGGGTCCCAGTCACTGCAGTCGAGAAATATTAACGAGAGCAAGCATAATAGGTTTAGATCAGCTCAGCTCACGCTCCGGCGGAATTTCGAATTTTTTTCGATCTCACTGAGTCTGATGGCCAGGGAAAAACACGCACACCGGACTCTTACAACAGAGGAGCGCTGATAAAATAACACTCACGCTCGGGACACTTTCCCAACAACAAGAACGGAAGGGCCGAGACGTGCCGCCTCGTTGCGCAGCGGCCAACTATACTGATGGCGTTTATTCTCGTCCCTCCATTAGACGCAATAGTTGCTCCAAATGCCCCGAAGAGACAGCAGAGGTATACGCTGAGCACCGGTTCCAGCTGTTCTGCATAAAATGCACGCAAACATACATGCTTGCATTTCACACAAAAAGCGAAGTGCCACGCGTGCTCCTTATTCCAAAATTTCGTTTCTCGCCAGCTTTCGAATCGAGTTGAGAAAGGTACGACTCAGCTTCGATCACGAAAAAAAAAAAAAAAAAAAGAAAAGCTGCGTGGAAAAACTGCGGGAGGCCATTACTTCGTTTCGCTTCCAAGCACGCGTTTTCAACGTAGTCGAATGAACCATTTGACCATTGTATTTTGTGAAAGAGGCATGCATAGCGAGAGAGTTTCACTGAAAATAGTTAAGCCTCCCACTTAGCATATTTGTTGTAAAATATCAGTCTATGGGATACACCATGTGTCCAATTCCTTAGCTTCGATAACCCGTGAACTGCATGCTCTGCCCGTTCCAATCTCCTCTTCTTGATCTCAGCTGATCCGCTCTCCTCTCTTTTCGTCGGTGATCTTTTCCTGGTAAAATTAGAGTTGGTTGTAATGGTAAATAAGCAGCTAAGTTTCTCACGCTCATTTTTATGCCAAGCCATTAAACAGCCATTTATTTAACATCCAAATATTTGCCTCACTGAGATTAGTTGGTGGAAGTGTGTATATTCATAGTTAGGCCCGCCGACCGTAATCTGAATGAGCCGCAAAGCAAAGCACGCTGGGTAATTCCGACTTCCGGGTCTATCTGCGAGACTCGCGTCTGCTGCGCTGCGCTTGAAACTCAGCATCGACAAGCTTAAATTCGACTTTTCACGTGTTTTATAAGCGGAAATAAGGTCGTAGAAAGGGTCATAATGATCTGGGGACACGTTATGACCCTATTTAACGTTTCGTATTTGAAGGAAACGGGTGAAAAATCGTTGCAAGTGCGACCATTATAACGTGTGTCGGCTGTCCGGGCTGAAGTTTAGCATGCATCATTCATTCGGCTGAAGCTCGTTTGTCGTTTACGTTATCATTCAATCGCTATATATTTCTCTAAAATATACTAGGGTAAACATTTGTAGAGGTATTTCGCTGGCAGAAGCCGGATAACTAGACTGCTGGCAGCCACAGTTTAGCGATACGTAGAAGCGGACTGTCGCGCAAGTTGTAGCTGCAAAGGCAAAGAGTTGAAGGCCTGCAAATACCAGGAGGATACTGTACACTTTTTTTTTTTTTTTTTTTGCAGCCTTTACAAAGATTTCTCGGTTTATGTTGCACTGCCTGAGAGAGTCAGAGCAGCTAGGGTTTCTTGTCTTGCGGTGTACTGCAGCTGCCTGCAAGCACGGCCGGTACACCGCATTTTAGCTGCTTAGGTAAAATTGGGACGTGCGATTCTAACAGCGTGTTGAGTTATTCCTCAAAAGGTCTAGATTTATTTACCAGTGCTTTGAAGCCTTAGAAGTGTTCACAATCTTCGTTATTTTAAGCTACACGCTCTTGACAGCCTAACTGATTTTGTTCACATATATGTGCTATTCTTTTTTTTTTTTTCTAAATACTGTAGGACTGATTGAAACACGTTAACTGACAGCCCTGTCATGCATTTTTTCTGCTAGCATCTGTGCGGGTATCTGGCCACAATCACCACAATCACGGCGGCCGAGGAGGGTACTGGATTGATTGTCTGTGACATTTGCCGTAAAGATTGGCTCTGAGGCCTAAGCCAACAAACTCTCCGACCTTTGCCCAGAGCATAGCGACGGCCGCGTTGTCGAGACACAGCGGAAGGACCCAGTTGATGTAGCTGGCCGGGCGGATGGCAGTTGGAATATCGGCGAGAGCCCTGATTCTAATGTCAGAATACTCTTGACAGTCCCATACTATATTGGCAGCTGTCGATGGACTTCGGCAGTGACGGCACATCCCTTCGTTGGGGTCGTTGTGAAATATTTTTGTCTCAATGATGGGGTTAACGAAGTGTTAGTTGCGAGGCGGTGGACTAATGTCTGCGTGGCCCTCGATAACTCCTCCGGCATAGGGGGAATAGGGCGCGCCTGTTTCTCGGCGCGTTCCACTCTTCCATTGCGGAGGTTCTCAAGGGCCTTGCGCCGTCACTTCCTCGCGATTGCTTTGAATGTACTACTGAAGGTAACACTGTAATACTGAAGGTAATACTGTAGGAGGTAGAATGCCAAAGAACTGTATCATGGTTAACATTATACTGTCAATCAATGAAAAGATTAAGAGGATCATGAAATGAATACACTTTCTCAAGCATTTAATTTTTAATTGAGTTGTATTACGAAAATAAAACTGCATGACATATAAGTTACATCTTTGGCACTGCTGTATTCATTCTGCATGCATCATACCCCAACCTCTATGTAGCCAAGAATATACGGCCAAAAACCTTTACTAATGCATGTTGAGGGCCTGGATCGGCTAGTGACGTAGCTATTCCGGCAGCCAGAGAGACATATCTACTTGCCGAGGCTGCAGTGCATGCGAGAAAACCCCACTCATAAACAAAATTAACCAAGCATAGTGTGTGGGACATTTTATGCCATTCACGTACAACTGTGGAAGCTCTCCATGTTTGAAATTCCCATGCTTGATTGCCCAATACTGATTGCTGCATTATGTTGGCCAAAAAATGGAAGTACTAAAACGAAAGCGTTGTATTAATGGCATCTCTTGAAACCTCCAAAAGCTTAAGAATGTGAAACCATTATTTCTTCCACTCAACGCTGGGAAGAGCCTGTAACTATTTTGCTTTTGTGTACTTTGTGCTTGGGATCTGGTTGGACAGAAAAACTAGATTGTGTACATTCAGATGTTTCCAGTAGGCACATGGGCTGTTAATACATATATACTGAAATGTGGGAATGTATAACTTTCTGCGCTATATGCAAAGTGTTCAAGGTAAAGGATTCAAGTACGAAAAGCCAGGCGTAAACTCAACTTGTCTTGTGGTTCTCCATAATGAAAACATCAATTGAAAGCAAGGTCTCAAAGCTTAGCACAGCTTTGCTACGGGCACCAAAAGAAACAGTCAGGCACAAGAAAATAGTCAAAAGTAAAAGTGACTATAGTCTTTATTATGCAGCCATGAAAGAGCATATTCTTGGAAATGGGAAACCTTTCTCGTACCTTGATTACACCTTATATTACCTTCTCCAGCAGAACTTTTGCAGCACATTTTTTACAGCATGTGATTATTCACCTCCCAGCAAGCCTGCGAGTGAGGAATAGTAAATTGTGACAAAATGCCTAGTACAGGCTATAGAAAGGAGCTTAAATAGATCTGTAGGCCAGTAATAGTAAGCTGTAAGAAAATGCACGGTACAGAGCACATAAATATTGCCTCTGCAAGATTCATACTTCTTACCCTTACGGACATATAAAAGCTGCTAGCTAGGCCATCCTCGGCCTACCTTGCAGAATTTTGCACTTCTTGAGATAGCCAATGGCCACCAGCATCTTGTTTTCCTTCTGGGGGCCACGCAGGACTCAGGAGACATCCCGAATGAAAATAACACATAAACTTCATGTATGCAGAACCTTGCATTGCATCGCAAGTAGCCTATGTAGACATTCATTTAATTTTCGTATGCACGTTTAGCAGCACCTAGGCCATTATAAAACTGCTTTGCTGAACAGCAAAATATCGTTTTATACCACGTATATATCAACTGTCAGCTTTTTCTACGTGCCGTACAATGAAAGATGAAAAATAGCTGGACAAAGTCAGTGCTGTCCTGAAGTGAAGGTTTTCATGACTCTGACCCAGAGTATAGAAAAATTCTGTTAATTTTTAACAGCACACACAGGACAAGAATAAACACCATTGCAACATATAGTAGCTAGGTCTGCACAGGCAGGAAACTTTATCCATCTTGCTTGTATTTCTCCGCAATTTCTGCATGCTCATGCTGATTGCTCCTCTGGTTAAAGTATGTTTCGTTATCTGGAGTTAGATCAGCAAATAACTGCTTACACAGAAATGCATAAATCTTACAACGACTAACGTTGACGCGCTGGACTAGTCAAGCAACGAGACCAACCGTCGAGAGCTGATTGGTAAGCAGTAAGCACTGGTCGTGGTTCTAGAAACTTGCATTTAGCAGAAATGGCAGAGGAAAAAAATTGTTCAGTACTTCTAGCGGAGGCCAAACAACACAATTTGCGAACGTCATCATGCGAAAACAGCTGTAGCGCATAGCGAAAGTCGCCCGAGCGAGAACTTGGTGCTCCTGAACGAGAGAAAACAACGTACTTCACAAAATTTCCTAGCTTTTACAGCGCTATCCAACACTTGTCACTGACAAAGTACTCGAAATAAAGCCTTATGTTGCACGTGCAGCTCGCCGTCGGCGGTCAGCCGGCGTATCGCAACGCCAACTGTTTTCGCCGTTCACTACTCGACGGCACTCGGAACATCTTGTATCGCGTTCTAATTGAGTTGCCGTAGTTGGAAGCCGAGCACAACACATTTCCAGCAAATCGAACGCAAATATCAAGAAAATAAATGTCGAAACCGCACGCCTGCAAGCAATGTCAACGGAAACTAAACCAAGGAAACGACCCGGAAGTCAAAATTCACGTGGCAAAGCCTCGCCGTGACGCAATGTCCGCCAAAACTTGGGCACCACCTATTTGGGAAAGAACCTGGGAGTGATGTAGGTGTTTTTCTGTAGAGGTGATAGTTGCTGTATAGGCAAGTATAGAGAATTGCCGTTTTGTGGTGTGGAGTGTGTTCGGGGCGGGGCGAGGCCAGAGAAGGGAGGTGCCAGCTTGTGTAATATACCTTCACAATCCGCGTCACCAGGGCCAATGGCTCGAATGCTTGTGGGCAAGTATAAATCTTAAAGCTTACACTGTGTGGTTGTGTGAGGCTTGGCGAACTCGTGGCACAGCAATCGTAAAGCTTCCCTTGACATGAGAGTCAATGAGCGACTCGTGCGTGGCTATAACGAGGGAGCTTTCAGTAGGCTTGGGCAGCTCCCGCAATGGCTTGTAGCACGATATCGCAAGTAGAAAGTGGCTTTCGGAGCAATGAGCGTAATTCAAGAGAATCTGGCGATATCCCTCTCATGACCATACCAGGAAAAAAAACTTCGCAGGATGAGATTTCTGGAATGAGTTACGGCACGTTCAATAAGCATCATTTCTCAGGCAGAGATATGATCAGATTTTTTTTTCTCACCGTTGAAAGTATGTCTAAAGTAGTGGTGGCTTCCAAGGCATGTTCACTAATTTCGTCAATCACATCCCCAGTGCCTACATTCTACTCATGTGCACAATTAGCCAAAAGCCAAACCACTGGACTTATTATAATATCTTAGTCCTGACATAGTAAGCCCGCACTGCCAACTGTGCGGCGAGCCTGCCACCTTAAACCACATAATCGGGGACTTCGCGGAGGATCCGCCTCCAGCAGATCTGATCTGGCCCCATCTCACTCGCTTGAAACATGGGAAGCTGTTCTGGCCAGTCGGTACCCGGACGTCCAGTCCACGGCAAGAGTACAGGAGGTCGCAGACAGACTTCAACCAACGGCCACCTGGAACAGCTGATGAACTCAACCATTACCACCTTAATGGCAAATAAAGTCTCTCTCTCTCTCTCTCACTCACTCTCAGGCCTCAACATCTGCTTCCTACGAGGTATATATCCCGACACTTAATATCCCAAGAAAGCTATCAAAGCTCTCAGAGGTGAAACTGATTAGAAGTAAAAATGTTCCTGCTGGTCTGCGTTTGTCTCAAGTTTGATGTTGTGTCCACTCCTATCTTGGTCCAGGTTGGACCGATAGTATGTAAAAATAAATAAATAAATTATTTTTCTCACTTCGGCAGAGATTTTTAGCTTAGAGGTGTTGTAATTGCCCTGCTGTACTGCTCAAAGGCAGACTACGTGGTCTAAGAACTTTTACCCAGCCCACAAACGGCAGCCCAGATTGCACATTTGGCCCCGTTCCCGGTCCACCGGGGCTTCTATGTATGCGGCGCACGCTTTGCAGCCTCCTCGTGTCGAAGAAGCGACTCACCGAAAAAGACAGACCTGTCTCACGATATCCGTAGTTCTAATACGATCACCTCGCTTCTTTCCTTTGTCCGAATCGAGCACCTTTTAGTAAAAACAATCTACTGGTAAACATGCTCGAATTTCTCGGTAGCCATAAAATATGCTCTGTTCATTTTTACATAAATCTGGTTACTTTTCTCGGAACCATTTTATGTGATTTTATGAAATTTCATCCCCAAGGTATACTTCCCTACTTTTGATATTTATGATGATGCGCATAGCTTTAGAGTGTTAAAAGTAATTACTTAGAACTATGCTTTTAGCAATTGCTGTTCATTTCGCTCTGCTAAGTGTACGAGAGGTCCCATTTCAGTCATCGGCTTCGTGGCCGCCGCTTGTATGTTTGTATATATATATTCAAAGAGAAAAAAAAAATAAGAGCACTCGCACAGATGCCAGTTTCCCTCCCTATTTCTATTTTGACGTGCAGTTGTCACAGCGGCGGCACGCTTGCCCTCATGTTGACCGTGTGTGGGCGGGATTTTTATCAAAATTCTTAAGGGTTTCCCTGCATTTGCTTGGCTGCCAATGGCACGTCTTTGCATTCCACTGGAATTTACTCGATTGATTTCATTGGTTCGGAATGAGCTCATTAAGGCAGATTCACCGGAAAACAATATTTAAACTTTTTTTAGAGTGTGACTGCACTGCGCGAATAAAAAAAAAAAAAAGTTAAAAAAAAAAACTCCCCGTCGGGGAATCGAACCCCGGTCTCCCGCGTGACAGGCGGGGATACTGACCACTATACTAACGAGGAGCTGCGAACGCGAGTCTCGAATATTCTTACAATACTTATGTTAGCTTTTTAAGTATCAGCTTGCTTTTTTTTTTTTTTTTTTTTGTTGATTGATTTCATTTGTGGGGTTTAACGTCCCAAAGAGCTAAACCCCACAAATCAAAACAATCAACAAAAAGATACAAGCTCATACTTAAAAAGCTAACATGGATATTGTAAGAATATTCGAGCTTCGCGCTCGCAGCTCCTCGTTAGTATAGTGGTCAGTATCCCCGCCTGTCACGCGGGAGACCGGGGTTCGATTCCCCGACGGGGAGAATTTTTTTTTTTTTACCTTTTTTTTTTTTTTTTATTTGCGCAGTGCGGTCACACACTGAAAAACGTTTAAACATCGGATTGCGAAGCCCCTTTATTTTTTTGTGTGTGTTTTATGGGCTATTCAAGCAGGCCGAACCAAGCTGCCTGCCAAGCGAGCAGAATATACCACGACAGTGCCTCTCACTTCCCGCCGCTCGTTTTCAATGGAAGTGCCAACGACACTCTGCTTTCGATGCTTCGATGTGCACTTCTTTTCCGCGCTCCCAGTAGCCTTCTCATCCCTTACACGCACGTGGTTGGTTATAGAGCGGCTTAATGCGATAGCAGCATAAGATCCTCGCAGAAAAGTAAGGTGACTTCCCAAATATACAAAATCGACGTACAAGGATCAAATGGCAAGCCATTTACAGTGGACTTATTCCTTTTTTACATTCACACAATTCCCTGACTGTTCGCCATTTCACGTCGTCACCATCCAATGTCTCTGCGATCATCATCATCAAGGATCGAACGGCACCTTTTTAATGCATGTCTGTCTGTTTGTTTGTTTTTTCGTGAACAAAAGGCCTTGAAAAACGCAAGGTTTTCTTCTCGACCAAAGAATGAAAGGAGCCCAGAAAAGCTTAAAAATATCTTGCTCTTCCGTTGTGTTACCTAGCAGAGGAAGGAGGTAAAAGGGTTGGTGGCTTGAATCAATGCCCAGGTTGTGCAACGCGAAGTGATGAAACGAACAAGCAGAAAAGAAACATTTTAACATATTTTATTCTAGGAAGACATTTCCTTCGTTACCACCATTTCTCGTTACCAACTTCGCTTATCTTCTTTTTTTTTTTTTTTTTTTTAGGGAGTTGCAACATAATATAAACTTGCAGACGCTGCGCTGAATAATTATTTTGCCGACGCTTTGTTTGAATGAAGTACGCTGCATTCTTCATGCCGTATGTCGTAACGTGCGAACTCGCGGGAGGAAACCAGCAGGCACGTACAATGGAGGAGGGCGCTAAAGGCCGGAAGGCAGCGGTAAAACACAGCGCCGCCGACGCCTGTTAGCGGCCAAGGCCAACGAGTACCTGTGCAGCGTGCTCCTCAGGTAAGTGGTAAGCAAATGGACAGCACTGGTGCACTAATATTTGATGCGAATAGCGTGCTGCGAATGTTATCCGCTTCGCACTCCTCTCAACGCGCCGTACAAGCTTTGTGCCGGAAGTATCCCCATATCACTTGTTCTTTTTTTTTTTTTTTTTTTCGTGGGCGTGTGAATGGGGCAGACTAAAAAGCGAAACGTTTGCATCAGGAGGACTATACCCTTTTCGCTTCCATTTCTACATGCTTTGTTTTATTTTTACCGGCTAGAATGGGACGAATTTCGCAGTGGCGCCATCGTTCATCACATTTAGTTCTACATTTCCGTCACGAAACGGTATTTTTGTTTCTCGGTGTTTGGTGGCAACTTCCGGAACACCTTCATTCTGCGATGCTCGATAGAAAGCGCACAACATAAAGGAAAGAAGCAACTAAGCTAGTGGATGCTGTGGTTGAAATATGACCATATTTTCTAATCGTGGTGAACTAGCTGTTTCTTATTTATTGGCATTTAGAGCACTGCAGCTCCCAAAGTCATTCACTTGCGGGTTTGCCCTTGAGCTAAGAGCCATCGCAGTCAGGGCTCCGTAAATTTCGACCTCCTTCTGGGGTTCTTCAAAGTGCATTGCCCACGTGACCAGACGGGGGATTTAACAAGTGCTTCGCCGGTGCTTGGTCGCTCAGTCTTGCAGTGGATGAGGTGCATGTTGGCTCGAGTGCGTCAGCGCTTCGGTGCAGTTGTAAGACTGATGTGTAACCATGCTTACCAGAGCTTACGTTCGGATTAGTAGGTTTAACATGGATAAACATCCGCAATTAGTTTTGTTGTGTAGGTGTAATCAAGTCGTTTACGTACTTCTCAAGATGAGGTCGAGATGGTTTGGCTCACAAAGTATTTCCTCTCACCTTCCACAGCGCCATCGGCCGCGTGAGCGCTGAGTCAGTGATACAAGCATGAAATTACCTTCCGCATTTCACAGTGGTCGAAAGGTGACGTTCACGTAACAGGTCTTATGCTAACGCGACGCTAATCGTGACAAGTCACTTCAATGCCCAGGAGGAGGGGCTAATGTTTGCCTTTTTTCTTCAGCCCTTTTGGCATTTCGCCGCATTTCACCGTCGCAAAAGTGTGCATTCAACGGGAAATTTGTGAACAGCACGTACTTGGTGGGCAGCACTGTGCAGGGCTGCAAGTCTGTCAACGAACACGTGCCGGATGCTGCAACTCCTTTATTGCTAACCAAGGTTCGCCGTAGCGCTTCTCGCAGCCTTTCAGAGTAAGCGAACAGTTGGCGCCACAAACTGGCGCGTTTGTTTGGCAGTGCGGACGAGCAAGTATCGTTTCCACTGCATCGTATGTCGGTAACGGGATCTGGAACTATACTGGAAGCTAAACGAGGTCTGCATCTATACAGTCGAATGGGGAGCATGGGCAACAGCAAGTTTCAGATGTGGCTGTTCTGCGTCAGTAAGGTGCACAGTAAACTTTAGCGCCATCGCAACAAGTGACCCGATCGCATGGTGCCTGTATAGGTTTCGTCGTGCGGCAAGTGTCAATTTGGCAGTGAGTGCTGGTAGCTCACGCGATGGCGTCAAAGCAGCGACCATGAGCAGTCATGGGGAACGTGTTCCAGGTAGTCCTAGTTTATCCCGCAAGCTTCCTGCCGTACCTGGGCGAGATCGCCTGCCGTCAAGGAACGGCGCGCGCGCCGAAAGAGACTCCGCACCGCTTGAGTGGCGCGCGCAGCCATCACGTCCGGCTGCGCTCACAGCTGCTCGGAGTACGCGGCTCCGGGAGCGTCCTCCCTCGCGAGGACTGCTGCGCACGCCATCAGCGCGCGCTGCCGCCGCTTCCGCGAAGGCCAGAGGCTGCGCGCAAGTGCGCGAGCTCCATTGTGTCCGCGCATATAATCCGCCGTAAACGAAGGCCGGCCGCGGTCCTTAGCATAGCACCGCTGCCGCCCAGACATCCTGAGCGAATGCGGCGCATAACAAAGCGAATAGAACATGACCGAACTGAACGTGAATTCAGTTGAGAAAAAAAAAAAAAAAAGTGCGTCATCTGCGGGCGTCGAAAACGGGCTTGCATACGTGTAGGCGCACGAATCGCTTATCGAGAGGCACTTCAGGAACCTAAAGGCCAGCTGCGCATACAGATGGCTTCATTTGGATTGCGTTCCATAAGCGCGTCAACCGACAGCTCAAAAGGTACATCTGATTCATCCCGTTGTAAAACTGCGCACTACACAGGCCTTGTAATCCTGCGGTGAACGCGATTATGGTGAATGTGTCGGGGCTTATATAATGTCCCGAAGCTGCACGTGGGAGCAGAACAGGAATGAAAACAAATGCTTGATATTCGTCATAGGGCCCTTCAACCTGCGCTGACATTGCACAGCACACGCGCGTTGTCGCGCCAGCTTCTACGATACGCGGCCGCTGAGGTCGTGATTTCGACCTTGCCCTCGGCAGCCAAATGCCGCATCCACTGAGCCACCGTGGCGGGTACAGCTGCACGAAAGCGCAGACGATTTCAGTACCTTTCTTTTTCAGCACATATGTCTCCACCTATAGCGCGAAGACTCGTCGCTCTTTCTAAATAGAAGTTTACGTCTCTCTCTCCCGAAGCCTGCATTAGGCGTCAGTTCATACTGCGACGCCGTGATGTGTGCAGACCGGAGCCGCTGTCGCGTCGCGCATAAGTGGCACCGCAGCAGAACAAACAATTGCACGCTCTCGCGGTTTCGCTACCGCGTAGTTATGTGCCTCGCGCAACTAGCAGCCAGCGGCGGCCGTCGGCCGGCCTTGCGGTGTCTTCCCAGTGCGGCTGCTGCACTTGGCAGACCTGACTCCCGGAAAACAACAAAGCCCGGGGCGGAAGCGCGCCCGGCACGCCCGCGGAGAGAAGGAAAGAGAGGGTAGAGAGAGGACCATAAAAGTACGCCGTCGGCTCCGCCGCCGATCATGTGGACAACGTCGGGCAGCCGCAAGCAGGCACGGAAACCGTTCAACCTTCGCCCCAATTTGGGCGCCCCGCAGCTAGGTCGCGGCGGGCCACGCGGCTCGAGTTGGCCCCAAGTGGTGGTGGCACACTTCGCGCGAAGGTCAACCCTACCTTCCCCCCCCCCCCCTCCCGTCTTGTCCTGTCGCACCAGGTTGCCCTAAACACGACAGTCGCGGTGCCCAGGGGTGGCGTAGCGGCGCACGTCGCCCTGCGCCAACGCCGGTTGCGGCGGCACCTGTCCCGCATCTGGGCTAAGGTTTTCGCGCAGTCGGACAAAGCGCACCCCCCCCCCCCCCTTCAAAAAAAAAAAAAAGAAACGAAGAAGTAAACGTTGTGCGCGCTAATATTCTCAGCACCCGGCATTGTGAAGTTCACCGGATTGTCTACTTGAGCAGAGAAGCTGCCAATCGTGGACTTACCATACCGTTTCCTCGGCACGCGAGAAAGTCAATGAAGACAGAGAAGTTATTAAGGCATGGTTATTTTAAAAATCCTGATGATCAAGTGAAAAATGTGGCGTTTTATGGCTAGCTGCACGCTACTTTGCCTCACGCTCATGGCTGCTACAAACCTCTTCGCAAATAACTTGCACACGAAGGCTAGAAAACTGCGCACTACGTACATCCTTCCAGATTTTTAATACCATCGTGCGAGCATCGATTTACAGCTGCCGAGGCGAGCCACAGCGGAGATGAAGAGAGAGAACAATCATGGGAACCGGTCATGCTGCTGGAGAAAGCTTAGTGCGCTTGGCTGTTCTGCTACCTGGAAAGCAAGCTTTGTGGGCGAATTATGAGAGAGTTTTTGTGTGTGTTCCTTCCGTTGCATGCTTTTATGGCATGGAACGGTGCCAATGCGTAACGTTCCTAGCACAGTGGTAGGATCCGACTGCATTTACGAGTAACTTATCCAGAGTGTTTGCTGATTAAAGTGAAATAATTTTCCTGTATTACAAATCTACTCCAGTTTGGTCGATTCCCAAAAACTTTGGAACCCTATATTCTCACTTCGAGTCTTTGGTGACTCCGCTCTCGCAAAACCATCTGATTATCATTCCTGGCTAACTCGTTGGTTGAGCGATTTTCCCGAATAGGCAGTGGTCCGGGGTTCCATTCCAGCCTCAAGGAGAATTTTTCTTTTACTACGAAGTTCCAGCGAAGGCCGTTTACTTTGCTTTAGTATAAAAGCCGTAAGGCTTGGATTGATGCTAATGAGTATTAACTCCTTTAAAACTAAATGATTGCCTTTATATCAAGGGTTATCATCGCTATCACTACTGTCATCATTATGAACTAAGTGCACCGTCATTGTCATCGCTACTATCATAATCATCAGTATCACTAACTGTAGCGTCATTATCATCGCTACTATCATCATTATCATTATTATCACTAACTGCATCGTTATTGTTACGGTGACTAGAAGCTTCATTGCTACTATAGTATCATAACTCTTCTTGTCCAGCCTGATGGTAATTTATTACCCTCACGCAGCACAAGGAGAATTATGATCAGTTTCTCACGAGCCTGGCGTGGCGTAGTGGTTTGCGCGTTCGGCTGGGGATTGGAGGGATAGAGGTTCGATTCGCGGTGGAGACAGATTTTTCTGCTAGTGTCAGTTCATGCGGACATATTCTGCGGACGCTCCCAGTCTACACCACCTATGAGCCAAGAACGGTATCCGCCTTTATATGTTCTCACCAAAGGCACAACTGCGCCCATCCCCCCCCCCCCCCCCCCTCCCCTCAACGAGCGCTCAGGCGCCCTACCTGGATACTTGTTGCCTTGGGAACGCGTACCGGAGCTTTCGGATGGGACGACTTTCACTACTTCTAACGAGGGATTACCAGCGCCCAACGTATACGCACCGATTAAACCTCGCCATTTCTTCCGCGGCTCACGATTTACTAGTGCGTGCAGACTCCATGCACAGGCTGAAGCGTGAGGCGCGCGCTGAATGGTCGTCATTCTCGTGAATGCCGCCATGTGTCGCAGCCGTGCGCGAAAACCTCCTTTGTGAAGGACAGTCGCGCTATGCCGCGCACGAACACAGCGGTCGCCCAAAAGCGTTTTGTTGGCAATGTGTAGGTATACATAGTATGCATACGCGCCTCGTATACATAGGTTAACAACAACGCTTGAAATATGCAAGCAGCATATAGCGCATGCAGTTTACACGCGAAATGCCGCTGAATGCCCTATTGCCATCCTCTGCGCACGTTAGAGCATACTTGTAATCATCATAGCATTTGTTTTCCACGAACCGCGGACACGCGAGACGAATGTATACGCCCGTCTATTCCGTCACGCTACACCATTGCAGCCCACGTGATGCATGAAAAGGTATCACTGGGCTCCGCTTCCCTTAATTGAAAGATTAAGGCCCGATGCTAACAAGACGCAGTTAGAAAAATCACCATTCAAAAATGCGCAAGACTGCGTGCTGCTTCAATTTGCGTACTTTACGTTATTTCAAGCTTGTTCTTCAGTGACCAGAACACAGTAAATTCGGATTTCGATTAGTAATGACTCTGTCGTTCCCGTGCATTTCGCACTTTTTTCTTGAGGTCAAACCACGTACAGTGTAAACCGGTTTCTCGTTGACAGCCTGACCTATCCTTTCACATGCCAGGCGGAATCGCTAAGGAACGAGCGGTTGATTCGATAAGCCCGAAAGAACTCTTTGGGTTATAAAGCGCTCGTGCGTACTTTGACCGCCGCTGATAGCACAAGCAGGTAAACAATGGCCCGGCTGAAGTGCCCCGTTATCCGAGACATTCTCGGCTCTCCCGACGGTCGACGCTGTGCAGACGCGTGGGAGGTGAGCGGCTGCAGCATGCCTGAACATTGTCGTGCGCTCTGTGAGGCTGAAATAGCGCCGTTGGCAGCTACACCCGGAATTAAGCATCCGCTGATTGTTCTGTGCGGCATCGCTCATTCGTAGCTGCTGTCACAGTGCGGATCAAGTTGACGACGCATACCAGATGTCTCAAGGAAGCCCGTCACTATATATATATATATATATATATATATATATATATATATATATATATATATATATATATATATATATATATATATATATTAAATAAGCTTTTCAGGATATGAAGGTGGTTTCTGGGGCACAATTGTATGTACAGTCCTTGTCAAAGTATACAGCCCAAGAGGTTCGCTTCTAAGCCCTGTAAGGCGGCTGCTGGCAGCAATACTGGAATATTAATGTAAGCCAGAGGATAATGAGGGCGAGATTTGTCACCTATAAGATTCCGAACGCTAGAGTTGCTGTACGAGCCTCGTTACTGGACTTAGAACAAAAATCATTGGGCCATATACTTTTGACAATGACTGTACGTACCTGTGTTGGTGGACATCAGAAAACACGGGAAAATGGTAACTATAGTAACCTTTGATAATTTTTCATAATTACCTTTTAACTATTGAAGCTAGGCGTCTGATTGCAATTGCAGATTTGTAGCCACCCATTAGTAATATTATGGCTTCTTTTTTTTTTTTTTTTTTTTTTTGGAACGCGACTACTCTGGGCGTGCGACTCGGCAAATTCTGGTTCGCCGTCAATCGATGGCGTCAGCTGGACTTCACCTTCTCTGTCCCGCATGGGCTGGAGCAGCACCGCTGCACAGACGAGGCGAAAAGATCACGTGCACCATCGATTGACGGCGCTGGGGGCGCTGCTTAGAGCGCGAGTTTTTCGAATGCGCGCGTCTATTGACGGAAGAGAATCAGAATTTGTCGAGTCACTAAGGGTAGTTGCGTTTTCGAAATTCGAAGAAAAGAAATGAGCTGGCTATTACTAATGGTCGGATGCAAATATCTGATTGCAACTAGACGTCTAACTTTCAAAAAGTGAAATCATGAGAAATTATTAGGCCAGCTTACGATAGTTACCATTATTCCCGTGTTTTCTTATGTCGGTGAACACAGGCACAATGCGCTGCAGAAGCCATCTTCACACCTCGAAAAGCCTATTTTTAAAATGTTAGTGGCGGCATTTTTATAAATAGTAGACTTAAGTAAACAATGCACCTGAAGCTTAAGTGGACTTAATAAGAGGCCGAAACGTGATGGCGGAGGAGTGGGTATAATAAGCAGCAGTATAGGTCTACACGAAAAGCTGTAGTGCCGCGACAGGGTTTGGTGTACTTATGCTGCCATGTCATGGCATTAGCGTCATCAGCCTGCTTATAAGAGCTCATGAGGGAGGGATGAACTCTTAAGGCTGAATCGCATGCTCGCGAAAACTCACGCGAACGCGACGGCGGCACGCGTCGCGCGAAGCCTTCGCGCGAACAGAAATGCATGTGTCGCTTGGCTCGTCGCTCGGATCTGCCGAAATAGAAAATTTCGCTCGTTCGCCCGGAAGTAAGCGTACGTCACTGCCGCTCATTTCGCATGCTTTCTTTATTTTGTTGTGTTGCATTGTGATTGTGCATTACCGCGTAAACACTTCGCTTTGTACGAACAATGGTGGATAGCCAAGGATTCAAAGAACGTCTAATCGCAACCGAAACAACAGTAGAACCAAGGGGTCACGTGACTATTCGTGCCGATTACAGTGCAAGTTCACACACATTCGATACGGTTTGCTGTAAATACATTTTACTTTGCCATGTTGTCGCAAAATAACTTTAATTCTTGCAATCGTTATGACTGTTGTTGGATTTGGCAATAGTTTTGCGGTGTACTAAGCCACTATGCCAGCCAAATGCCAGCCACACAACCTTTCGCTCGGTTCGCGCTGTCGCGTGCATGCGTCTTCCCCAGTAGGCGACGGAGCGAACCATGATCGCTTACGCCGCGCCGCCTTGTCGCTTCGCTCACTTTTTCGCTCACATGCGTTTCCTGCTTTAATTTTTGTTGCTACACGAGCAAAGCCGGCATCGCTAATTATCACAAACAACAGTGGGGTAACTCAAATTCTTAGCAAGAAATGGCTCGCGAACAATCATTTTTGTCTTCACGACGTCAACATTCGTTGTCATTCGGCGATGTATTACAACACAGCATTCTATGCAGAGCCGGTAATCGTACTAAGCAAAAATGGAATCAGGAGAGCAGTTTGGGCATGTTGGTTATTCCTTTGTGACGGAACAGTGCAGAACAACGGGACATGAAAGAGACAAGCACTGTATCACCCCGCCGTCCATTGAGTTAACAAAGAATAATGAATTTGAGATGTTACACTTTGACTCACCTCTATGATTACAAATCTGCTTTTGTCATTGCAGGTTGTCTGAGCCCTATTACGCATGTGTTGTGGCGGGGGTGCAGATAATATCCGTGTTTCTTCGAAATAAAATGAGTGGGAATCAGGGCTTGTCTCTTTCATGACCCGTTGCTCTACGGTTCCGCCCCAAACACAAGCAAAAAAAAAAAAAAAAAAAAAAAAAAAAAGACAGCAGTGATATAAATAAGCCGCTCTGCGATGCCTACTTGGTCTGTTAGTCCTATTTCTGCCCTTCTTGCCAGCATGTCGTTGGCCTTTGCTTCGTCCAACAGCTGTCGATCAAAGCCAGGAAAGTAATAGCTAGAGGCTAACGGCAGGAAACATAGCAGGAAGTGCACAAATATCTTGTTACCGAAGAGAAACCCATTTTAGTCGTCGATCATACGTGCATGTGCGAGCCTAGCTCTTACCTCCATACCTGTTTTTTCTTTCTGTTTGTTTCTTTTTCGGAAGGTTTCTCTTATGCACTGTGTATAACGCGCGCTAAACAAATAACGCCAGTGAAGTGTATACGGGTTCAAGCTTGCAGCTCTCCACGGCGCCGAGTCTTTTTATGCTAGTTTAGTCTCTCTGGCTATTAAAAGTAACCTGCGGGAAGGTTCTGCCTCCCGAGGTAACTCAACGGCAGCGAGGAGCGCTAGGCTAACACACTGTGCGCTAATTTTGGCCACTGCGCCATTGTTCAGCGCGGAACCGTGGAAAGCAATAAACCTCAGCTGACTTCTCTTGATCAACAGCTTGGTGATGACTGCGCAGGTTCCCAGAAGTAACACACCGACAGGAAAGGGGGCTGAACTGAAGAAGTCCGCATTCAAGATATGGCCACCCGTCATTCTTCAAGGCGAAACCAGATGACCCTGTGTATATAAGCTATTTGCATTTCCTTCCCTCAGCAGATGACGAACAATAACCTTCAGAACGATAACCTTGGACTAGAGCAGTTCATTAGAAGTATCATTTGCAGTTACCTCCCCATCATTTTCTGATACATTTTTCAAAATAGGTTTTTTTCGCTAATATAGAGGCTGGTCCATGTTAATCTGACTTTATGCGCTACAGAGAAGAGCCGTTCGAGCTGTGGGAAACAGCATTCACTAAGAGGACACGCCAATTTTTTATCGAGAGTCGAACAAATATATACAAATAAGTTAGCACTGCAGGTCCATAGTCTGCTATTGTGACAAGCTAGCCTTTGAGAATAATTTCTTAATAATTAATGCAGCTTGAAACTTACGCCACCCGTATTATGAATTTTGTCGACCTCATACGAACTACGGCTTTCAGAAAATCGCTTGCCAAATACCGCGAACATTAAATACTTCTCCTGATAACCTTGCACTAATACAGAAAACTACGAATTGTTCCTGGTCTGTAATCATGATGTCTAAGTTATTTTTATTGACTACCGCCCGTGTTTTGTCGCTATAACCATCGTAAATTGTGTTTATTACCCACAGTCCCTGGGCCGTTTTTTTTTTTCTTTTTTTTTTTTGGTCCATGGTAGATTTCTGTATTCTATGAGCTGATAACAATACTTTTTTTTTTTTTTTTTTCAAATCCATTTGTCAACTCTGATATTTCCTTAGGTGCTGTGTAGAAAATTGGTACATATTGAAGTTACATTTACTGTGCGCTTATTCCTGCGTGTCGCGTTTGTCTTGCTTTTTACTGTTCTGGGAGGACAGGCCTTTATCAGGTGTATATAACACATTTTGCCGGCCCTGCCCAGGTTTGTTCACTTGCTTGAGCCACAATTATTCGCCACGACGCTCCGCGTGACCTCTTTGTCGCAATTTTTTCCTCCATATGCGCATTTAAAAGACCGCTGGACATGTTACCTACCTCTAAGGGATGGTGTTCTTCAGACCTTATATTCCTATCATTTTGAAGGTAGCGCGAAAAACGAGGACAAAGAGTAGAAGGACACAACACGAGCGCTTTTTCGCGCTACCTTCAAAACGAACCAGATTCAACTCGCCCAACTTTCAACCTTACTACTTATATTCCTAACACGTGTTTGTTGTATCTCCTCCACAGAAATATTAAGCAAAAAACATGCTTCGGGAGTTCACAATCGAAGCGGCGTTGATGCAGAAGCGCGGACCTTTCTGATCGTATACATGATTCATCGTGGACTACATTAAATCGTTTTAGCAACAAATACAAGCGTAAATAGCAGGCGAATATGTCTACTTAAGACAGGTAGTAACCGCAGATCCGGACCATGAAAAGGAAATAACAAGAAGAATAAGATTCGGATGGAGCGCATTTGGCAAGCACTCGCAGCTTATATCGGTATCGCTCAAGAGGAAAGTATACAACAGTTGCATCTTACCTGTACTCACCTATGGGGCTGAAACGTGGAGGCTAACCAAGAGAGTTCTACTTAAGCTGAGGACAACCCAGAGGGCTATGGAACGAAAAATGGTAGGGGTAACATTAGGAGATAGAAAGCGTGCAGAGTGGGTCAGAGAAATAACTGGTTACCGACATTCTAGTAGAAATTAAGAAGAAGAAATGGACATGGGCAGGCCATGTAGTGCGAAGAGAGGATAACCGATGGTCGCTGAAGGTAACAAACTGGATTTCAAAGGAAGGAAAGCGTAGCAGGGGGCGGCAGAAAGTTAGGTGGGTGGATGAGATTAAGAAGTTCGCAGGGGTCAAGTGGATGCAGCTAGCACAGAACCGGGTTAAGTGGAGAAATATGGGAGAGGCCTTCGCCCTGCAGTGGGTATAATCAGGCTGATGATGATGATGACAAGCGTAAATCAGAAGCAACTGTTTTCAAATGCACTGCGCATGATGTTCACGAGAACCTTTTGTAGATGTTCGCGTTTACGCGGCTATCAGCCTCATCAATTTCACTTTCAGCACATTTTCTTCGGGGATAAGGGGCCACTCCACACGCACGCCACTACAGTTCCTTGTTGCGCTCCAGCAATCTCGAGCCTATACGGCCGTCACGAGGCTTTTATCGCGCCGAGGCTGCGGTGGCCGGTCAGTTTCGCATTCACGAGCAATCATCTGATGCTTCGATGAGCCTCACCGAGATAACAGCGCTTCAAGGTATTTCGCTGTCTTTTATAAATCTTACATTCTCAAATACTGCATGGAATACCAGAGATTGATCCTTATGCTGCCTTCTGTACCAAAAATAGGGTTTTCTCCCTACCATCCGAGGCAGTCGTGGACATCATAAAGCATCCATAAACAAGTCATGCGCAATCCTGATTTCAAAGCAATAAAACTACTTATTTATGTATTCGAAACACTACAACCGAGAAATGATAACGAGTTTAACATCTTTACATATGTGCGTCCGTCTATCAGCCAGCATCGATTACATATCTTACACTTAGTTTGAGGACAGGATGTAAAAAAAAAAAAAAAAAAAAAAAAAAAAAAATAAAAAAAAAGAGAAAGCCTCTTTGCAGTAGGAAAAAGATATCGAGCGCAAATCAAAGACACCTCTCAAGTGCGCTACTCGGATGGGCATCCAAGTCACGTCCGGCGTGCATGACTTGTGAGGAACACAGCAGTTCTCGTAAACCCGTTCCTTCACAAGGCCCACGGCACTCGCACGTGCGTAAACATTCCTAGGTGGCGTGTACAAAAGCCACCCTCCTCTCTAATTCACTTCAGTTAGGTGCTTGCAAAAAGAAACTTCCTTCCGGCAGGTAGCCTGCGAGAGCACACCGCTATTGCGAAGGTAGCAAATTCAGAACACAGGCGACATTTCGTTGAAATGCTCTACTGTGTTGGGCCCGAAACCAACCGATAAATTTATTCTTCTCGCTTGCCTTCAGTTGAGCCTGTACATCTTGGAGCTTGAATGGCACGCTAATGCTCGCACGTGGGTTGAAACAAAGGCCGCATGGGCATTGTTGCGCCGCGCAACGACAGGCTGGGCGCGCGCGCTATGTACTCATGGCCTTGCCACGTGCGTGTTCGTGAGCCAGTTTTAGCTGTCGGATGATCCGTCCTGGCACTACTTCTTCCAAGTTTTGTCTATTGCAGAATCCTTTCGACATGGCTCGTCGCATGAACCTCGGCAATAAGCGATGGCGTTTTATCAAAAGGAGCACTCACCTAATAAATTACTTTTTTATTTATTCATTTCGTCCCGAGTGTAGTCCATACATTTAGCCTCACCTCTGCCGTCATACCCCTCAGGGGCGGCTCAGCGAGGAAAGAAAGGGCACCAATTTTGCCCAACGTCTCGAAGGGTGCGGTTATCGATTTGCTGTGCTTAAGTCGAGGCAGTGAAACACTGTCCCGGGATGGCGACGCTAACTACGCTTGCTTGGTGTGAGTCATTTCGAAGGCCTACATGTACAGAGCGGAGGGAGTAAAAGAAAAGCGAAGAACACCATAAGACACCCTTGGGGCTGCAGCTATGTACTCGTTCGCGACAATGTGGAGCAAGGTTGCGATTCGACTGTCGTTTCACGTTGTGTGTAAACGGTCAAAAAAGACGCTGTTCTCCCTGCTTTTTTCTTTCAGCGGCAAGCCCATGTAGACGCCATTTGCGAAAAGTTGTCTCGGTGTGCCCGAGCGACGATGCTCGTATAAATGCGAGGTCGAAACAGCTCGGGAGTTCAAATTCAAATTCATTTGTTTCTGCCTTGCATAAACATGCAGACAGAGGAGCTGCAGCAAAAGCTGTGAGACACAGTTTGACAATACCGCAGCCCGCTTTCACTTGACAGCGGCTAAGCGGAACAATGGTATAGCAAATACAGCTACACAGTACAGTGTGTAATAAAACGATGAACAAAAGAACACAATGATGGAAAAAAGAATGCCCGCCCCGGTCCTATGAGCAAAAATTATCAAGGCACACAAAATTAAGGCATCATACACTTTCAGCATATAGAGGTACATTATTAGGGTTTTTGCTGATAGTAGCAAACAGAACACACAAATGACTGCTAGATGAGCTGAATATATCAAAATTATTACATTGGTAGGAGGTTAACAGTGAAGCAAGGATACAATTCAAACGCTGTCTGCCTAAATGGCGAAAAAGGTAATTGAGACTGCTATAATTTCATAACACGGGGTTCTTATTTACATAATTTCAGCGCCGGCTACAGAAGAGTTAAGGCGCCAACTTCTGTTGGCGCTCGAATTTTCTATCCACCGTATTCTCGAGCCACTAGCAAATTTATCGACCTGCGTGTATGCGCGTCGAAAAAAAAAAAAAAAAGGCGCCGCTGCCGGCACCGGTGCTAGGCGGCAATTGATTGTGAATCCATGTTCAAGGGGCTCATTAAAGCGGTATTCTCGCGGCCTCGACGCCTTCCGTGGCGGCGGCCGGTCGTCAGGGGCCCTGGGCCGTCGCCATGGCAGCAGCCGCTCTGTTTGCGCGGGACCCCGCGCCAAGCATTGCTACCTGTTGGAGCGCGAACCACCGCGCGCTATCGCGCCCGGCGTGCTCGCAAGAACAGTGGCACCCTCGAGAGCTACGACAAGCAACGCGCAAAATCGTTCAAAGACGTCAGCTGTGCACTGGTCGAGAGTCGATAACAGTGAGAAGTGTTATTGTCGCAGTATTCCGCCCAAGCTAACATTGATCTCTCGTATTTCTTTAATAACAGCGCTTGCAAAATAAGACAGCTGGTGGGCTTGAAGGGAAGAAAAGATGGATGGAACAAGAAAACGCCCGTCAGCACTGCGTTGTGTGCTCTGATTTGCGCCCTTGAAATAAATGGGACGTTCCTTCGCACGTATATGCACGGGCGGAACATCTATAGACATCAAAACAGCGCGTATTTTTGAAGAGCACACCGTAATCAATCAGGGGTATTCCTGAAGGGCGCGATAAAAGACTTCCGCGTACAGGTGGATGTTTTCGTGCTCTATTCCAGGCGGCGAATGGTGAGGTATTGTTCAGTGCATGAACGACAAAAGCAGTGTTCATTACAGTTATTCTTGTTTACGTGTCGGAAGAATGGGCCCATATGTCTACTACAGCTGGCGCCAGCAGATCAAAGCCGAATCGTCAGAGCTTTTCGCGCACTAAAATGGTGCGGTATCCATCAGGAGTTCTTCCATACAAAGCGGTGTAAACACGTACGTGGCTATGTATCACGTCGGGGTCAATGTAAAGTCTGCGGAGCTGAAACAACAGCGCCTACATCGAAACAAAAATTAAAAAAAAAATACAGGGGAAGGAACTACCCCTGTCACACGAAAGCCCAGGAACATTCCTTTCAAAAAATAATTTGATTATCCTTCTGGCTCAGTATGCTGCTTTTCTTTGTTTTTGTTTTTTTCACAAAAGTATCCCGTTTTTAACGCATGGTGGTCAGTACCTCGATGTAGGAAAAAGATTGTCCGGCGGCGGTGTCGACCGTTTTAAACCTGGTACGCTCGAATGATCACAGGCATGCCTCTTGCACATGATATACTCGCAGTTGATATGGCCGGGAAGTGACTGGCTGTCGTTGTGACGTCATGAAACCACATGTCATGTTATCTTAGCGGCCGCTTCCCTGACTATAAGGATATGTTTCTAATTTCTTTATATAGGCGATAACGTAATCATGTATCTTGCTGTAAAAAAGTGAGGCGTATGTGCCCCACGAATCTTATTGACCGTAGTTCGTATTTTTTTCACTCAGTGACAAACCCAAGGGACAAGGCCCTCTACAAAGTTTGGTCGTGGGAGTTCTCTGTTGTTGAAAACAAAAGAAGGTTACGAGTCAACAGCGTACACAACGGGATGAAGGAGGGGGGAGGGGGGATGAAGGGGGGGGGGGGGGGGGCGTGTTGTTCTGCCCTCTCCGCCTATTGAATTCAAGGTGTAACTCCCTCGACCACCCCGTCGTATGATATTGCACACACGCACTGCTATGATGCAGCTAGTACTCAAACTTGACAGCTATTCCCTGGTGCACGATGGGCAACTGTTACAAATGCCAAATCATTAGTGGGCTATGTTGGCATCGGAAGTGTCCGAAAAAAGTGCCGCTGGAAGTTGGTCCTCTTCGTGACGTCATCACCACATCAGTGACCGGATGAGAGTTGTAAGTCATGCTATATAGAAGTGCTGTATCATCAACGAGTCACGAGTCATTAGCCATAGTCATAAAATATGGCAGTGTCGAACCATATGCTAGTCATGAGATAAACAGTGCTGAATACTTAGTCATGCCATGTGGGTAAGTAGATGTAGCAAGGCTTCGACTAAAAGTCAAAGTCGAGGCAACGCTAATGCTTCCGCACTCTAACAACTGCATTGGGAGTGAATTCCGAGTTTTCTGGTCTTGGAAAGGATTGCCGAACAGGTCACCGGGCGTGCGCCAATGGGCAGAACCTGGGGCTCCAGGTAAGGACAGTATGCATACCTGGCGCAAGCGAGAGAAGCTATGTCCTCCCGCTAAAAACACGGGGGAGTGTTGTTTCAGATGTGAACGCTTTCGCTTGCTTTGTGATGCGACCACTTTGCACTCTTTTTTTTTTTTTTTTTTTTTTTTTTTTTTTTTTTTTACAGGAGGCCGCAGCGGCTCTGGTGGCAGACCTCTCTGGTAGGACGACGTCATTCAAATCGGCTAGAATTTTGTCGCGGCGGCAGTGCGACGACAGCATTGTGACAGCAGCGCGACAAAACTACTTCTGGCCACTGACGGCGCGGCGAGGAGCCACGTAACAAGAACAGCAACGATAAGGCAAATCTTGGGTATGTCGGGATTCGCAGGAGGAAAAAAAATAAATAAAAAAGATTGAGCTCCCGGATCGGACGCGTGAAACGACGATGTTTTCCGAATAGCATCGCTGGAGCAGGCCGCCGATTCGCCGAGTCGTTGGCAGGAACCACACGTGGCATGCGGAGGGGATGGGTTCTGCTCCCTTGGGTAGCACGTATTAATCTGCCAAATTATCATTCTAAAATATAGGTCAAATACTTTCTACAGATAGAGAGCGACACTATAGTAACATTGTTTCCGTATGTTTTCCTCGATTTCGGACAATATGTAGCAGCGAGCCCCTCGTCTTCATTTTCCTAGCTTGTTTGCTTTCGCGTTATTTTGGCGCCGCTTATAACCTGCTGCACTGTAAAAAATGTGTGTGAAATTACAGGTATATTTAAAGAAAATTTCTGTCCCCGCACAGAGAATATCTGTTCTACTTCAATGATCGAAATAATTTCTCGAGAAAAACAGTAAATTTCTATTTTCCAGCCGAAACCTTGATTGGAAGACAAACAGTTCGATACATTTTTGCCGTCTGTTCTATTTTCTACAGCAAACCGATTTTTACTTGAGTGGTAGGTAACTGCTGAATAGAAAGCGAAATGGTATGACAACACCGAAGGCGCTGTCCGACGATCGGCTGCGTAACAATTTCGATTCGAAAGAAGGTAACTAGTGGCGCTACACTGAGGTCCGTTGTTGGTTGGCTCCCTGCTATAGTGGCATCTGTTGGGCATTTTTACCACTTCCCTCTTTTCTGTGGCTAGGCAAAGGCTGTTGCGCAGCCAACTTTATGGGTGCCATCGAGTATTGCCAGCGCCGAGAAATATTCGTGAGATGGAGTTGGCAAGGATTTCGCCTTAAAAATGATGTTCATTGAAGAAATTGGCGCTTAACGCAATTTTATTGCTGTTACAGGAAGAAAAACATATGAAACGAAAGACGAGTAAAAAAGAGATACATTTGCATCATTTTCTTAACTGCGACATGAAAATAAAAACAGAAAGCGCCGTATAACCGAAATTTTTTGTCAATTTGCAAAAACGTTTGTGTCGGTTGTAAACGGAAAAAATTGTAGTAAAATGACAGAACAATGAAACACAGAAAACATAGCAGAACAGAAAATTTCGGTATTTTTCAACAAAAATTGTTTACAGTGTACTGCGCACAGAACACACAGATGTCAAAAGCCATCCAATCGCGAAACTGCAAAAGCGAGACGGGAGGCGCGCTCCAACCGGCGGCATGGGTGCGCGCGCGCAAGTGGAGCGTATATGAGACGCAGGCTGCAAATATAGGGCGCACAGAGAGCCGCAGGAAAGGTCGACGCACGTTCCGCAAATCACATCAGTGCAGCAAGCAACATCAATGCGCTTGTAATGCTGGCCGCGCAAACCATGTACGGCTTCTAGTTCTGCGTCACTGAAGCTGTTTATAGCGAGGGACATTCCCTCCCTGTAGGTATGGCAATGAAAGGTGGAAACTGATTCACGTCAGGTACGTTGATACCGTATTTGTAGTTCTGGAACTACAAAAGCGGCTACATAAAAAATTCCGCTTTAACACGTGACAATGATTACGGGCCGTTAGTAGATCAGCAAAATATAAGTCGCTCTCTCATAATGAGCGGTCGCACAGAGGTCTTACATAAAGAGAGATTAGATGGTTTAGCATATGTCGTTACCGGACACCGCTACTGTATGCCACTGCTAACATCATCAGTTGTAGCTTTGCTAGTTTTACCGTACCCCGTAGTTATAAACTAGAGTTACCGATATACCGTTATCGCTACCTATCGGCGCCAGCTGCACGCGACGTGCCTAAGAAGCTTTTTGCACGCCCTCAACGGTATTTCCAACGTACTATAGCGCAAATTGAAACCTTGCCGGCTCCTGGCAATCACGAGATAACAGCAGCTGTATATAGTGAACATTGTAAAAAAAATACGTGCTATTTTTGTAGAAGCTAATAAATCAGCTTGGAAAAAACATATGCAGCTCGATTACTTTACATAAAAATCGCAAATGATTTTTTTTTTTTTGACAGGAAGGACATAACAGCGAACAATATGTATCCCGAGCACATTTCATATACACTTGCGTATTGATGAAACATTCAGAGCTCAGAAATCGGAGATCGAAGAATTAAGCTCTTCAATTCGAAATGTGGGACACCCACTGGTCCGGCTATAAATGATCTCCTGACTTATATCAGTCACCTTAGCTCCCAAGAGTATTGAGCGTGAGCAGGTGCCTCAAAGCAGTATAGTGTTGTCGGGGGATTCAGAATTTTTGGTGCTCTTACAATTTACAAATATCCGCCTTTACGGTGAGAGTAGAAGCGCGGGATCCCCTTTTGCGGTTACCCGCTGTCTGCTTGACGAGATTTGTAGACACCGTAGAGAGTCCACGCAACCCATGATGTACGCGTGTCGGTGCAAAATTAAAAACAAAAGCGAAAAGTTCATGGAAATATCCTTTGCAACAAAACAACGTGTTTATAGCAGGTACTTAATGGTTACACAACAACACAACTAGAGGACACAACAGAACAATACCATGGCACGAGGCAATTAGTAACAATACACAATCACGTCATATAAACAAAAAAGAACTAATAAGGTGTCTATACAACTACTACGCAACTTATTGATTCAAAATGTACGATTTCAAGTAGCCTAGACTTACAGTGCACCTACTCGTACAATGCATGTTTGCAAATAGGTAATACTACGGCAATGGCTGGGGAGGGCGGATATATTCTTCAGGCAACAGTCGGGGCGGAGAATTCTCTCACGGCGCCAAAGTGTACTCAGCTGCGGCAGGGGATTTTGCCACCCTTTTTAACTTCTCTCCCAGGGGCAGAAATTATCACCCAGTCTTCTCACGAGTAAGTATGGCCACACGCCGAGTAAACAGTCTAGAACGTGGAACTCATGGTCATGCCTGAGCCATAAACCCGACTTCATTTCCTCTGGATTTCGAGTAAATTATAGCACCTACGTATATTCGAGCGTCTAAATAATCCTTCGGAGGCAGCTTGTGAAAGGCGAGTTAGTTAGTTCGAATGTATCATGAAGCTTACAGCGTGAGATGAGACGCGCAGTGAAGAAATAGCATGAGACGAACATCATGAACGCATCGCTAGAAAATATACTAACATGTTACGTCTCATGTTCTTTTCCTGCAAATCTCGCTTCGGTCTGTAGGATTAATGGTAGCGAATAAAGGAGCTCTGAGGGAAAGCTTAACTTCGCCTGTATCAAAAGTAAGGGTACCAGTTTTTAATCACAGAGGGACCACTCTCGCCGAAGACGGAACTTTTATAAGGCTGCAGAAAAACAACAACCACGAGGTGAATTGCAGGCGTCGCCATCACCAGCCAGTTTCTCAAAGAAAAAAAAGACATATATATACGAGCGTGTCCAGAAGATAAAAACGGTAATCGAGGTCCCATGGTAATTTTTGTTTTCAATTAAATTATTTTATGCGGTGGGAAAATGCCTCGGTACAAATCAATAAACCTTAGTTTTGCAAAATATGCACGAGTTTTCTCAGAAATAAATCGTATATCACTAAAGGTGGAAAACGCTGTTTTTTCCATAAGTGTGCACCTCCGGGCGTCTTAAACACTTACATGGATGCAGAGCTATTGCGGAGGCCTGCCCGATGTGCCGAGTACTCAGTGACCTAAGACATTTGCGGGTGGGCCTCAAGCAACCTACTGTATATTGTTCTATAGTGTATTTATTTCTTTTTATTTTTACCTACCCTTTCCTTTCTCCCTATCGCTCACCTCTTTGACTTCGTCTACCCCTTCCTCGCTATCCCTTAATTTCCGCCGCGCCAGTTCAGGTGCTTCAGATATCAGATAGCAGATACCAGGGCTGGCAAACATATTTCCTTTCTTTTGTATATAAATAAAATAACCACTACCACCACCACCACCATTTCAAAAAATTTGCAAGTTTGGAAGCCTGCTAAAATTTTGCACTAAAATTTTGTCGTTCATTATTTTTTACTAAATAAATCTATACTACCTTTACTTTAAGGATAGTTATCGAAAATATTTTTCCTTGTCGCATTTGTGTTTCTGAAAAATCGCCAACTTTTCTCCTGGAGCAGCGCGCTGCAAAAAAAGTCGATTTTCAATCCTATATTTTGACATGAACAATAACGTTGTTTTCGCTAAATCTTCTTGCCTTGAATAATGATCAATTTTTTTTTTTAATTTCAGGTAAAACTTGAGGCTCTAGACCATCAGGTGTTTAATCCACAATGAATCGAATTCTGCCTAATATCGAAAACAGCAAAAAAGGGACAGTACGATACCAATTTTAAGAAGAATCTTTGATTGTTCTTAAATTCGCCCTGAAGAATCCTCAATACCTCAAAATCATTAGGGACTAGAAAGGTGGTGCATTATTTTGCTTGAATTATAAAAATTATAAAACGCAGAGCTTGTACTGAAAATTATCAATATTTAGCCCTGTATTCTGGCACCATCCATAAGTTGTTGGCAGTGAAACTTTTTCTCTTTATTACGCAGACCTTATTCTTTATTGCTGTAAAATGATGTAGCGCTTGAGTTGTCTGTTCATTCTCCATATTACTTCGAAATTTACCAAAATTCAAGAATATCAAAAAATGAACATTTCGTATTGGAATTTAAAAAAAAATATCACCATATTGTACTTTTATTTAAGCCAGCTAAAAACAACACTCAGTTCTCCATAAATATCATGCACTAAAAAGTATTGCATTATGTAGAATAAAAATATAAAAATAAATGTACAACTGTGCGCATGGCTTTATTATACAGAATTGTTTAGGCGTCAGAAAGTCGATTCATTATTTGATGAATTCAGTTAAATTTTATGTCATGCAATATCCAAAATCTTCTCAGTGCTCGAAAAGACGTTTTCTGCTTGTTGGCAGCGTTGATGACAGCTTGAAATGAAACATTTCAACTACAGCATTTCAAATAAATTAACATTTCAACTAATTCTTTCTGAAACAAAAATATCCTATGGCGCGCAAGGCGGTTGGCAGCATGTATGCAACTGATATCCCTGGGCTAAGCCAAATATTAAATTTTTTAACCCCCTGCTCACGTTAGCTGGGGCACGTGTGTGTGTGTGTGTGTGTGTGTGTGTGTGTGTGTGTGTGTGTGTGTGTGTGTGTGTGTGTGTGTGTGTGTGTGTGTGTGTGTGTGTGTGTGTGTGTGTGTGTGTGTGTGTGTGTGTGTGTGTGTGTGTGTGTGTGTGTGTGTGTGTGTGTGTGTGTGTGTGTGTGTGTGTGTGTGTGTGTGTGTGTGTGTGTGTGTGTGTGTGTGTGTGTGTGTGTGTGTGTGTGTGTGTGTGTGTGTGTGTGTGTGTGTGTGTGTGTGTGTGTGTGTGTGTGTGTGTGTGTGTGTGTGTGTGTGTGTGTGTGTGTGTGTGTGTGTGTGTGTGTGTGTGTGTGTGTGTGTGTGTGTGTGTGTGTGTGTGTGTGTGTGTGTGTGTGTGTGTGTGTGTGTGTGTGTGTGTGTGTGTGTGTGTGTGTGTGTGTGTGTGTGTGTGTGTGTGTGTGTGTGTGTGTGTGTGTGTGTGTGTGTGTGTGTGTGTGTGTGTGTGTGTGTGTGTGTGTGTGTGTGTGTGTGTGTGTGTGTGTGTGTGTGTGTGTGTGTGTGTGTGTGTGTGTGTGTGTGTGTGTGTGTGTGTGTGTGTGTGTGTGTGTGTGTGTGTGTGTGTGTGTGTGTGTGTGTGTGTGTGTGTGTGTGTGTGTGTGTGTGTGTGTGTGTGTGTGTGTGTGTGTGTGTGTGTGTGTGTGTGTGTGTGTGTGTGTGTGTGTGTGTGTGTGTGTGTGTGTGTGTGTGTGTGTGTGTGTGTGTGTGTGTGTGTGTGTGTGTGTGTGTGTGTGTGTGTGTGTGTGTGTGTGTGTGTGTGTGTGTGTGTGTGTGTGTGTGTGTGTGTGTGTGTGTGTGTGTGTGTGTGTGTGTGTGTGTGTGTGTGTGTGTGTGTGTGTGTGTGTGTGTGTGTGTGTGTGTGTGTGTGTGTGTGTGTGTGTGTGTGTGTGTGTGTGTGTGTGTGTGTGTGTGTGTGTGTGTGTGTGTGTGTGTGTGTGTGTGTGTGTGTGTGTGTGTGTGTGTGTGTGTGTGTGTGTGTGTGTGTGTGTGTGTGTGTGTGTGTGTGTGTGTGTGTGTGTGTGTGTGTGAGAGAGAGAGAGAAGAAAAGAAGCAAACATTCAACAAGGTCAAGGAAAGTGTAGATTTTTTATTTTATTTTGCTATTGACCGGAATTCGTATTGTAATCAACTTGGGATAACAGAAAATAAATACAGAGTAGAAGGAAAAACAACGCGCCGAGGATGGGAACCGAACTACCCATGACCTCCGAATATCGCGTCCAATGCTCTTACCAAGTGAGCTACATCGACGGCTGTACAACCTTCTACATTCTTTGGTATTACTGCTGCCTGTAACCGTACCATGAGAGTGGTCTCCAAGCGGTTCGCCAATGAGATCGTCGCAGGGACTGACTGCGCCTGCTATTTCTTGAACGGCAAAGGCTAAACTATCTCCCGAGTACTTTATATATATGCTCTCTGCAGGTACGGGTTAGTTATACTTAAAGTGATGATGCACTTTTTAGTAAGTAATGGTTCATTTATTAACAATTAGCCAATCATTACGTGAGTTCATCAATGTTGACCGAACATTTGCTTCGGGTTAGATATGGTTTAAGGTTAGGTTAGCTTTAGGATCAGTTTTTTAATACAAGCTTTATCAATGAAGGTTAACAGATTATTGTGTAAGGTTATGGATTCACCGTAGGTATACATATTTAGGTATATCTAAAGTAGGTGCGTTAGCAAATAATGGCTAACAAATAACTGCGCAAATTAAGGATACTTTACCGTGTGTTTTGGTTTGGGCTAGGTTATGTTTAAGGTTAGGTTAGGCGAGGTGTTGTAATAGAGGAGAGAGAGAGAGAGAGTATTTTAGAGAGGAGAAAGGTGGAGAGGTCGGCCGGCGGTATAGAGACCCTGGCCTGCTACTACACACTGAGGATGGGTGGGGGGGGGGGGGGGAGGAAGTAAAAGAGAGGTAGGATGTGAATAAAGGGTGATGATGTCATAGTACAGTGAGGTTTCACTTGTGGTCCGAGTTATTTAGGAGACCATGCACACACTTAACGACACTCGTGAAACGCGACATGCCGCACATGTCTTGGACACACACCACTTGTCACTGAACAAACACAGCCACAATGACAAATAACTCTGCACTCTCACATGCCTACACAAACGCAGAAACACGCACACGATGCACTTTACCAGAAAATCTCAAAGTACCACATATACATGTGGTACTCGCGCACTTGAGGAGCCCATGCACACTCGTAGAATGCAACATGCCGCATATGTCTTGAACCTGCACCACTAGTCACTGATCATACATGTTGGCACAAACACGGAAGCACGCACACGAAACACTTCAGCAGAGAAAGCTCATAGTGCACTGACACATGTTTCAGCAGCACAAGCGCGTATGCACGTGTGATACTCGCTCACTTCACAGCACACGCAAATGTCACAGGCGAGAATCTAGGCCCGTTTCACTTTAAAAATCGAACAGGGCCTTCATCATGCACCAGTTATCCGTTCGTTTCGCCCGGGAACCTAGAGTTTTTTTTCCTCAGAGAGAGGGTGGCTGCCCAACTGCTTGCGAGTATTTTCCTAGGCCCTTCTCGCGTCACTATATAGGTAGGGCACTCACAAATAATATGAAAAATTGACTCTGGAATGTTGCAGTTCATCCAATTCGGGCTTGCTTCAACTCCGATCTTGTGAAGTTAGGCTTTGGTGTACGCGACTCCAGGCCGTATCCAGAACAGAGTTCCTTGACGTCTCATAACTTTAGATGGTACGTGAAGTCGCAAGCTTGCATCTACCCGAGAGATGCGGTCCTGCTGATCGCTTGCGTCGTCCCTGTGTATATATCCTCCTTGCTGTGTAGATGCATAGCAGACTGGATGAATGAGCCAGTAAGGCTGCAGCGTCACTCCTTGAGAAAGATAGGTGTATGAAAGGCTTGTCTTCATGAGCCAGCTTGGCTTCTGCATCAACACTTTCATTTCCTGCGATACTGCAATGGCTGGGGATCCATTGGAACTTGACGACGTGGCCACGCTGGAAGGCTTCAGCAAGCAGAACAACAATTTGCCCGACTAGCTGCTAATATGTACTTGATTTCATGTACGTTTTTTTATATAGTCTGTAGTGCAGGTTTCGAGTCGAAGAATATTGTCCAGTTTTCTGCGCTCTACTGACCAATGTAGCGGATGGCCTCTCTTATGCCTGCCAATTCAGTTGCCATGGATGAGTTTAAAGCGTTGGATGTACGCGCTTCCAGGCACTATAAACGCCGCTTCTGATGAGGGGGTCGCCACTGAGCCGTCGTCAAAAACGTGCATTGAGTCACTAGGCATAGATGAGATATATGACAGTGCCAACTGTTTGAGTCCAACTGTTGCGATGTGCGACTTTTTTGGTATACCTGGAATATGCTCACGCACGTTAGGTTTGAAATTGTCCATATGGCACTGAGGAAATTTGGTGGGACATGTAGTTTGTAGGTATTACATTCCATTGCGTCCTAAAATAAAATAAATAAAATAGAGGCGTTAACAAATAACAGTTATGCTGAGAGGCTACAAGACTTCACTGCGGTAAACTTTTGTCTGCGAATACAACACGCTGTTATGTTATCACCGCAGTTATGACTCCGTTCCATTGCTGTCGTTTAAGCGCAAAATTTATGCTTAATAATAGCGAATAAACACTGTCGAGTTAATAGACCGGCTTCAATGTGCGCTTTTATTTTTATTTTTTTATCTCGCCAGAACGTCTGTCGTGCCTTGAATAATCGCCACTGGCGACGCCCAGCCATCGCGAGAGTCCGGTATTCATATCTATTGCGATACACAGATGTCACTAACTTCAGGGCAAAAGCAGAATGTGAGCTCGCTACAGGGTAGTGGCTCCGCAACCGTCAACTGACAGAGGCCATCGCGATCTGGGCTACTTCGCAGCTACTCACGAAAGCAGCGACTAATGGAGTGTCGGCTGAGTCACGCCGGGAGCAACGCGCGGCTAGACCGCGCGACCGTGCTCCCGCCACCCGAGGTCTAGGGAGAGGGAGTGGCCGAAGGGTGCGCGCCGCCGGCTGCCACCACGCGCGTGTCTCTGCCTCCTCGCGCGCGGCGGCGACCTTGGTGCGCCAGCCGAACCTTGGCGCGCTCCCAACGCCGACGCTCCTCGCGAGTGGGACGCCGCGCGCCATCCGCCACCTCCGCGACCGGATGGTTACCTCAGGCGCTATGGCTGCTGCCTTTGCTACCTGCCGTCCGCCCAGCGGTGGCTTCGGTGTACTCGCTACGAAGGTCTGTTTTCCTGCAGTCCAGTCCGACGAGGTAATGCGCTGGAGAAGCAGCACTCAGCGTTCCCCCCGGGGGGTTGACGGAGTTACCGCTTTATAATCTAAGGGATGCTGGGCTGCACATCGCTCTTTGTTTAAAAACATTTTGCTGTAGCGACTTCCTTGTACTACTGCGTACCCAATATGATCAATTTTTCTGAGCTCCGCACTAACAACAAAAAGAAACGAAATAGAAAATTTCGCGAAGGGACGCTCCACAATTTTTTTCCCGTGCAAACTTCCGAACACACATTTGGAATAAGGTGAATCGTATGGTTCCAGTTGCTTTTCGGGGATCCACCCGTGTTTTTAAAAGCTTCAATTTGTTTTTCTTCTTTTGACTGGACTGCTCGATAAACAATGACCCCCTATAAAAGGAAGATACGAGAAGATAGCGACGCAGCGCTGTTCATAATCTCTCAGGCCGCTCCTGGTAGGCTCGAAGTAGTCGCCTAGCAGTGAGTAAAGGTGTTATTACACTTCTGGCCCGTGTCCGTGGCCACAGAATACTTTCGAAGCGTATACATCCCGTTCTATACAAGCTATTTTCTCTACGTGAAATGACTTGCTGACAGCTATTTATTTACCACTCAAAGCGAAGGGCCATAACTGCGCAATTTTTAACGTTAACAAGCGTTCTGGTACCGCCTCACGCTTCTGTTCGATCAAAACGTTAATATGTAAAACGCTCCTGGTACTTCTGGTTTCGAAGCGACCAAAATGCTGCGGAAAAAGCTATAGAAGTGAGTCGGCGTCATTTACAGCCGTAAACGTTATGCAAGCTACAATGGGCAAATAAAGCAATGTGTCCATGTGCTGTATATCTTGCCCTGTGCTGCTCTGCCTCTCCCGGGGATCAGTACAGCTCGCAGCAGGACTTGACATTCATGCGCCGATATTCGTCGTTTTCAAACACAGCGTCTCGGTTTATCAATAGAGCTTACTCGATTTACGCGCGGGCACCGCATAAGAGCCACTTTTTGAACTCTGCAACAGTCCGTGTGGTAGCTACTCGCTCAGACAAAAATATATCTGTTGAGAACATCCGCTACCTGAGCTTCACGCACCTGGCTGCAGGAAAACCATTTATTACATAATGTGGAATGAACACCTGCTGTGCTATCAGTGAGACTTTGTACCCACTTCAGTGCTGCCATGGCGTAGAAAAGAGGAAATAAAGAGCAGACTTGATGTCTTTTTATAGCATTAAAGTGTGGAAAAAAAATAATAAGGTCGTGTTGCGTTGCTTTCTTTGCATTCTTTCTTAATTGCATTTTTTCATCGCTGCTGAAGTGGTTTTCCAGATATTCTCAAAAAGGAAACAAAAGAGCATATGTATCCCTTATCTTCATTTCTCCGAACGTCGTTCTCGTGTTATCGTTCTTATCATCTGTGAGGGGCATTTCCAGGCCTGACGTTGAACGTGTGCATGCGCAAAGGTCACGTCGTAACGTTGAGAGAGAAAAAAAAAATTGTCCTCGCCAAACGAGAAAAGTAGCATTCAGCGCCGAGTCGATGACTTAAGTAATGGGGCTGTGGAGCAGACAGGACATGAGTAACAAGGTCTAATTGTTTAACGCGCACGCCTGCGATGTACGTCTCTGTCACTTGCGTAATGTACGCATCCCGCACTAGCAAATTAGCAGACCAGCATCTCTCGCGTAAGAGTATCAGAATGCAAGAACAGCATCTAAAGCGGCTGTACATAAATTAAGGCACTGAGTACGCGACATGGTTGAAGTTTCGTGATAGTCTAACGGTGCCCGGACGCTCGTGTAAGCATTGTGCTGTGATTAAAGGAGCCCTGAGACAAATACAAGTCGGCCTACATCGATAGTGCGCTTTGTAATGACGAAGAGGCTACTTTTACAGAAAACTGAGATGATGCAAATTTTGTCACTGATCGCTTCCTTTCAGATCGAAATGTTGATCATGAAGCCCTGCTTCGCCCTGACGTTGCCAAATTTCTCAGCAATACATATGCCTTAAACTGCTGAGAAAACGTCGACATAGTAACAAACGTTTTTTTTTTCTTTTTGTTTTTTTTTTACCAAGGCCAAAAAATGGATGGAGTTGCGCAGTGTCTCCTTAACAATTAGTTAGCCAGACCACACAGCGCCTATGGTGGTTAAAATTACAACAATTTATCAGTAAAAGTAAGTAACCACAACAGCCCTACCATGTACTCCAGTTTGTGGTAATCAATTGCAAAAAGCAAGCGTGTTACAACAACTCCGCCGGTTTTTTGCGAGTTATTTGGCTGCAGTTGGATTCGACAGCCTATGGCTAGCGGTACAACTTGGACAAGCGCAATGCTTTTCGTTGTTCTGATATTTTGCAACTTTCTGTTATCTTTACACTCATATTTATCACTTAGCACCATGTTCTTCAGCGGCATTCAAGTAAACGAATCTGAGCCATATGCTGCAAAGTTTCGATTTCTCTCTGCCGCAGTCGAGAGCGACGAATGAAACACGGTTACGTGGTCCTTAGTACGCATGTCGACGGACGAATCAGTTGTTGCTAGAAGGCATTTCGCATTTCTTAGCGTGACTAATATGCCTATACTAACCACAATTTCAATTTATTTTGCACAAATATTCACCCCACGTTATGCCACCTAACGCTTATGACGCACGAACACAACTCAGGCAATGTAGCCAAACATGCACGAAACGTACTACAGCTTTCACAAGGCGATGATCTTTGAGCATGTCATGAAGTTGCGCGTCATAAATGAGCTTCACGGGAGGGCGGCGGCAAGGCGGTGCGCCGTCCCGCGCTGAACCGATAAAGTTGTCCTGCCCTCGGAAGTCTACGTTGATCAGCAACAGAGCGCACACCGAGCAGATCACGAAACGGGTACAAACACAGGCCAAATGCCCCAAGACGGCCGAACCGAAGCACTCCTTGCGGGGCGGAATTCAGCGCGAGGTCGCACCGAGTGCAGCGCCCGCGGCGGCTCGGCTGTAGCTTGGCTGGCGCTGCCGTGCTGCCGTGTCGCGCGAAAGTTGGCTGCCGCGTCTTAGCCACGAGGAGGAAGCCAGGTGCTGCCGCTGCAGCTGCGCTTCAATTTACACAACTCTGGGAGCTGCACGCGGCCCCCCAGCTGCGCCGATGCTCTGGGAAGCGCTCCGCTTCGAGCGAATAGCCGGCTCGGCTGCACCCACGCATGAGCGCGGCACGCAAATGCATCGGACGTCGCGCTTTCCTTGTTTTTGCTACGGCTGGCGTTTAAGATATCCCCTTTCTTCTTCTCGCCTGTCTTTCGTGCCTACTGGGAGCTCAATAGCTTGGCGCGGCAATGCGAAGCAACTGTTCTCGCAATTTCATAGGCGAACCACATCTCTTTTAGCGGGAAGAACGATGCTACCTCGGCCCTTGGCAACAATGATGTGGGGATGGCAGAAGATAGGAGGAAGTTCTCGCCGTAGTTCTAGCGTTCACGCGAGCTAGTTGGCGTCATTATTTTGACGCCTTACGTATGCTCGGGTTTAGTTTAGTGCTTTAATAAAGCGGTAGTATTCTCGTTGGTAAATAATGCGGCACATCTATGCTTCCCGACTGGGCGAAGACCAGTCCCTGGTTGAGACGTTAGCAAATAGTTTCCTTGGTCATTAACTGCGTAGAGTAACAGACAGCCTGAGCCTCTTCCATGCTTCCCCCCCCCACACACACACACACACACACAGTGTGCTTGCCTGAGCCTCTTCCTGTGTGTGAGTGAGTGAGTGTGTGCGTGCGTGCGTGCGTGTGTGCGTGCGCGCGCGCGCGCGCGCGCGTGTGTGTGTGTGTGTGTGTGTGTGTGTGTGTGTGTGTGTGTGTGTGTGTGTGTGTGTGTGTGTGTGTGTGTGTGTGTGTGTGTGTGTGTGTGTGTGTGTGTGTGTGTGTGTGTGTGTGTGTGTGTGTGTGTGTGTGTGTGTGTGTGTGTGTGTGTGTGTGTGTGTGTGTGTGTGTGTGTGTGTGTGTGTGTGTGTGTGTGTGTGTGTGTGTGTGTGTGTGTGTGTGTGTAATTGCTTGCAGTGAATTATTTGGTATTAATGCGAACAAGAAATAAAGATCCGTCCGGTGAGATCTACTGACCAGCGTTAAGCCATTGACAGCTATATCAGGAAAAAAAAAAAATCTCATCTGACCTGTACCGCAGGTTACTAAACGAAGGAGGCTATTGCATGGAACAAATCGAGCGCAGCACATGAAGCAATCAGAATGCTCGAAAGAAAGCATACCGCTCGAGCTGAAAACGACTAGCCATGTTGGCACATGGTTCATTAGGGAACTTCAAACTGTTTTAACAAACAGTTTCTGCTTGTTCTTAGCAATGAGAAGCGTGATATTCGTTAACTGCATCAGATGGTACCAGTTCGACATTTTCATTTGTTTTCGATGTACACTTACACGCGCTGCACCAGTTCCGGCGTAGCAGTTTGTTTTACGCGCTCACACTTTTCATTAGTTACGTTGAACACAAAGCGCTGCGTTTTGTGACCGACACATTGAAATACTGATGGGCAGTTTGTTACAGTGATAATGCAGTATTCTAGTTCCCTAAAAATGCAGCAAGTTTATTCAAGGCTACAAGGAGCGCCCGCGGATTTACTGCGCCCCTCCAGACGGACGTTCCGCCATATTGCCGCGCCGTCTGTCGGCCAAGGACTACGTGAAGGGAACAGCTGTTTAAACGGCCGCTCTAGGTGATCACTGTTTTGCTTTCTTCGCGAGTGCGCGTGGCCGCTCGGCGACGACGCGACGGCGCGCAAGGACTCCCCATGAGAGGGACGAGAAAGCAAGCCCGCTACGGAACGCCGCCGCTCCAACGGAGCGGATGATCGCCGCGTGTCTCGTTTGGTGGTATGCGTAGAGGTCGCGCTCACAGCTCAGCGGCGACGCCGTGCGCGAAGCCCTGGTGCGACGTGCGCGGCGCCTGTGACAGAGGCCTCATGCACTCGCGGACAATGCACGCCGCGCTTTCGGCGCTAATCGGAAGCGATTCTTGAGGCGTTGCCTTTTGTTTTCTCACTCGGCCGCTCCCCCTCTTTTATGTGACCGTCACACTCCAAGAAAGAGGAACTGAAAAGAGACGTTTGAAAATGTGTGCGCTTAACTCAGCGCCAGATCAATCCTTGGTCAGGCCTGTGTGACGGTGCCAGTGGCAAAATGTTTTATAACGTCAATCCGTATTGGAGTATGCATTTACGTGATTGTTGAGTGTACGGGATGTCTGCGCGTTTCATAAGTGTGACGCGTTCCGTGATGGATTTTACGATGGCCATGATGGTGACAAGTGATTTTAAAATTTTTATAGCACAGCAGCTGCGAATACTATGCGCAAGTCTGTATGCTAGTATAATCTGAAGGAGCGATTTCAAAACATGGTTTTGCGTGCCTTTTTAGTGTCATCCCTACTAAAAGAGAACAATGCAATGGGATAATGAGTTTATAGGTGGGCAGACAGAGCTAAAGAGGGATGCGGTAAATACGTTTGCCATGGTATAGCGTAGCCGCAGGTGACGCAATAGATGACTAATTAAAAAAAAAAACAGAGGCAGATGATGCCTTTCTCGTCCATGTGGACGTATAGCATGATGATCCTGATGACGGCAGTGGGCTGTTGTTTTTTTCTGAGCAACTGCGCCAGCTGTGTAGACGGTGACTCAGAAGAATAGAACGCACGCTTATTTCAAGCGAGCACCGCTAAGCAGCAAGCGGCCACCGCGAACTGCGTAAAGTAACAACCAGGCTGAGTCTCTTCCATGCTTCTCACCACAAGCTAATGGTCTCGTTCCTCCTGGTGTTAGCGTGTTGCACATCTGCTTCAGTCGTACAAGAGCAGACTATTCGGCCCCTGCTAATCGCTGCAACTTCGTTCTTAATTTGTTCACATTGCAGACATTTGCAATCTTCGTCCTGCCCCACCGCTCCGATACTGAGCACAACATGGCATGTAAATAATAATTCAAAGACGACGAACCCCTCAGATGACCCGTGAGTGTGGCCCTTTTGAGGCTACATAAAACTCCTAGTTTCCCTATCTGTTTTGTCAGACAACATGACATTTTGAAAACTCAGATTGAACCGACTGAAAAGTTGTTTCAAGCCCTTTTGTTTCCATATGGGAGGAAAACCAACTTTTTTGACAGGCCGCTCCCACTAATCCCGCGAATCGCTGGACTGCCTCAGATGTCGCAAACGCTGCAGAAACTCCGTAACGACCGAGCGACTGTCGCAGTAGACTTTTGCCCGGGTACATTTTACTATTTTTTTTCTTCTGTCAGATCCTGCATCATTCAGGAAGCGTTACAAACAGCTAAATGTGTACACAAAAACACCATCTATCTTTCTTGCTTCATAAAAGACGTTTTGCTTCACATTCGCTACATCAAAACGTATTTGTATAGAAGGACATAGAGTTATTTATTTGTCCGCCCGAAAGCCTGTATAATGTAGGCATATTGAAGTGAATGGTATTACAGAATTCTATAGAAGAAAACGTTCAAGGAGCCACGGATAATACCATTAGCACGTGATCTGTCATTATAACAGTGATGGTGAAAAGTGGTGCTTGTAGCCAAATATTGTCGTAGTGCATACTTCAACTTGCATACACACATAGCAAGACTTAGATTTTAAGCATAAAAAATTCCAACAACGGAGGTGAGATGTTCGAGCCCCGGCGGCAGAGTAACTCGAACGCAGCCCTTCTCAAACGTCACGTCACGTCATTTTGTCACTTTGAGGTAATTACAGCCGAAGGTCAAAATTCAGCTACGATACCCCTTCGCTTCCCTGCTAGGAGTCCACGATTACACGCTGCAAAATGTCATGCTTGTAGTATAGGAGAAGTGGGACTGCTTATAAAGCATGATTCTCGAATAGGTATAACAAAAGTGCAGGATACCTCCGCGCATATGTTTTTCAGCGCAAACTAAAAACGCGTTTATTTGGGAAGTTGAAGAAAGGAGCGGTCAACCGAAAGTAGGTTTCAAAAATGTATAGCACAACGCCATGCAGCAAGCGATGACGAGGGCTGAATTGCGAACGACGCGCGGCGCACATTTAATTGAGACGGCTTCGGTGACCATGTTTCAGACGGCACTTCTGTCGATTAGACGCATGGCGGCATAAAACGCCGGCATATCGCGCATTCACAATGCAAGCAAAGCTGCCCTACATATTTGCCGGACTCTTACTGCGACAACAATAGCGTACGGCCGTAATCGCGCCCCACTCCATTTTCTTCCTGCTCTAATCCTCATTTCGTTATTTGTCTCTCATCCGCACATTCATCGGCCCACTCAGATAGCGCCACCCCTGGCGCGTCATGGATGGAGGCGCACCGCCCCAACAGACACGAGGAAATCTGGTTCATTGTTTACGCGACACTCGCGAAGCCGCCCCATCCAGCCCCGTCAGGGAAGCGGACACAGCGCGACAGTTGAACCGACGCGACCGTCCTCGCTTCGCCGCCAGCTGCGTAGCTGCCTGCCGCCGCTGCTTGCTGCTATACATACCTGCCAGTGTGCTGCTCTCGACTGCAGCCAGCAGTGAATCACCGCGGTGCTTTCTGGCACGGGCGACCAGAATTCCACGCGGTTTCTTTGCTTTGTTTTGCACTGGCCGCCGCAAAACACGAGTGAGGAGCGAAAGTGAATAACTGAACAGAAGAGCAGGGAAGGAAGTCTTAGTTTGCGGACCATTGCTTCGACAAGAAGACTCGCCTTCGTCTCAGTTCGCTTGCCGAAGCGTTGGTCAGCGGAATGAGGCTTCCCCTTCCTCCCTTGGCTGATCTTAGGGAACCGTTTTCCTTTCATTCTGCTACCGTAGATCTAGAACGAGGCAGTCTTCTCCAAGAAACACGACGACTGCTCCTCTCTCTCTCTCTCTCTTCGCTTTTTTCTTTTCGCTTAAAAAAGTCTTCGCTTTTTTATATTAATCTGGTAAAAAAAAACAATCTAGGCGCTATGGTATCCGAATTCGCTCGGAAACGAAGTACGGCTCACAGCGCACAGAAAATCTGTACTCCGTCTATGCTTCGACGGTTTAAGCGGAGCGACGCGCTTGGTTCAGAGAAAGGCGCGCTGGCGGTGAAGGGACTACAAACAGTATACGTGTGGCGAAGGACAACTGCATGTTTCTAGAAATCATTCGCTAGACGCATGCGAATGGTTCAAGCTCAGCGAGTTCCTTCTGAGGAACGCGAGGGTCATTAGCCTATGCTAAACCTGCCGTCATTTAGGAATGCCTGAGCGGGACCGCCCATGCGTGCGCAGCATACTCAATCCATGAAGGAGCCGTTAACCGCACGAACACAGCGGCTGATCGTTTTTAAACAATGGCGGCTAGAGGTGTTAGCAACGGCAGCTGCTGCGTGCCGCCAAGTCAGCACGGCCGCCGCGGATGCAAAACGGAGGGAGTCGCAGGCAGCTCGCACTGCTTTTTGCGGTCGCTGCAAGAAGCGCGTGCCACCGCTGTATGTGGTAGGCTACAGCAGTGGAGGCCAAAGATTACGTGCAGTTGTATTCCTGCTAATAAAATGAGCGCTGCCCCTGAGAACACGCCCCACAAGACTGTCGTCTGTTCACCATATAGATAAGACACAGGTTGCGGCAATGATATAGCCCGCTGAACGTAACCGGACCTTCTTTCTACTCCCCCTTCTACTTCATTTTTTTTTTTTTTTCATAGTTGTCTTCGCATGTCCTTGGAGCTTACCTCCTCTTTAGGGGGGTGCTCTCTGCCTCGTTGAAATTATGGAATTTGCGCCCTGTTGTATTGTATAATTGCTTCGCCATGGTCCCCACTCCACGCCGCAAAGCATGAGAGGAAAATTTATGCAGTGCTGAAATGGAAAGAAACAAAATATGCAAAACGACCCCAAAATACACCTCTGCTATATCCTCGCTTCCGCTTGAGATTCAGTAATTACTTCCTGAGGTCGACATGTATTTATGAGCGGGCGACAGGCGTCAGCGTTAACGCTATACCGAATCACGGATGAAGCTCGCTGTTTTTTGTAAGTTACGCAACACACTCAAGAAAAATGACCTGACTCCTGAAATTTTTACGTCCAAGTTATAAATGAAATGCGTCCTGTGGCAGTCCTGCAATTTCGTTTTCCATCTGTGCGGAAACATTCATGCATCCTTACCGAAAAGCTCGCAGTTAAGAGCTTGTGGAACAAAGGCTGAAATCTCTTAACCAAGATTAAAGTAATACACTGCTGCGCCAGAAAGAAGAATGGGAAAATGGCCGCGGCAGTCGGCACTGTTAGTGAAAGCTGGGTTAGTGTGAATTCTAGCCACCCTAACAAAGCACACCAAAACAGCAAAAGTTTATTTTCCGAGGGAGGTCGATCCTGAAAATTGCGTTCTCGACTAAAGTGCACCTTGTTGCAGCATCGCTCTTTCCCTGCCTCTGTCGTTGCCTCGCCCGTGACGATACCGCTCTATTAACGAGGTTGGATTGCACGCATATCAGCGATGTGAGTCGTACGGAAACCGAGATTCGTAACGAGTTCATAGGCCCTAAAACAACGGGCCTGAACGCCGACCGTCATTTGTATTGTCAGCAGCAAGTATGCATTTCAGCACGGAACAGCCGCAGAGGTAAAGAAAAAAAAAAAAAAAAAAAACTGGCAAATTTTGCACCTGAGCTCTACAGAACGTGAAGGAAAAAGTCCTGGCACTGCCACAGTGCAAGCATAAGCAAATCAGCGAGCAAGAGCTCGTGAGTGCTACAGCGACACGAGGGTTTCTTTTTCGTCGTTTTCATGTTTTTCGTACTTTGCTTTTTTTTTTTTTGTAATTCGAACCGCGGTTTAAATAAACCTCTTCCAGCCTGAATGCAGATACTCCTCTGTTATGCTCGGAGTACGCATTATCTCTCGCAAATACGAGAAGGAAGAAAAAAAGAATATTTCTCTTTTTTTTTTTTTTCCTGGGCTCATGAGATCTACGGAGCTCAGTTAACCAACTTGCCCATTATTATCCGTGGTGCGTAAAACTGAAGTAGCAGAGGTTAAGCTATTTTCCGTATCCCGAGGGCACTGTTATTGCCCGGAATATGCAGATTTGTTATCCTGAGAAGACAGCCTACTAGTTTAGAATTTGTTGTCTTTCGGGCGCTGCTTCAGACTCAGAGACACATAACGCTGTTTGCTATTTTGTTACACTGGAACGTAAGGAGGAGGTGCGCTGCGGTGTTTGATGAACATCACTTTGAAACATTTCGCAGAAAATCAAACAAATAAGCAATCGTCTTCGAGCATGGACGCCGGCAGCCCCATGCATATCGCGACAACGTTAACTATTAGCGCCGCCGTCTCACGATCTGTATGCTGTTCCAGATCCGCCCACATACAGCTGCGCGTGCGTGGGAACGCCGGGGGCGCGACAGAGCTCCCCAGCGAGACGCTTCTCGTGTTACTGTTCGTCGGCCGACGGCACAAGGAAAGCAGGCGGGGCGACCTCAAACTCTGCGCAACAAGGGGGACCCGACCCGTGAACCCTGCACGACATCGCTCACGATCCCGGCGCTCGGTCGTGCTAGCAGAAAGCGTCCAGACAAGATCGCTCCATCCATCTTGCACAGTTCCTCCGGCTATCTGGACGCTTGCGCAGGAAATGTGGCATCCGGCATTAGCTCGGCGCTGAAAACGGCTGTGTCCCGGTCGTTATCTTTTATTCAAGAATCCGCGCAACCAGAGAATCTTTCGAGTGTTGATAGCCGCTATAAGATCTGTTAGGCCTTTGGGCGGGGCGCTCGGGTGACAAGGAAAGTGCGCCTTTTAAATGGGATCGAACACATTTTGATGGAAGCGTTGTCGGAGAGGGGTAGAGGGAGAGCGGGCGAAAAAGCTTGGTTAGCCATCCCCTTAAATTCTACGCCCCTAATCACTATCTCCTCACCTTTCTTTAATGCCCTGTCAGAGTAGCCAATCGGCATTGTGCAAAATTACGTCGTTACCTCTGCGCTTCATTTTGTTGCGTTTTGTCGCGGGATGTACCGGCGAAATGCCGGCGACGTTGTGGTGCCAGGCATTACCTAAACGTTCTAATAGATCGCACATCTATCGCTTTGAGACCCATCATGTTCAAGAGAAAGTCTGTCTGTCTGTCTGTCTGTCTGTCTGTCTGTCTGTCTGTCTGTCTGTCTGTCTGTCTGTCTGTCTGTCTGTCTGTCTGTCTGTCTGTCTGTCTGTCTGTCTGTCTGTCTGTCTGTCTGTCTGTCTGTCTGTCTGTCTGTCTGTCTGTCTGTCTGTCTGTCTGTCTGTCTGTCTGTCTGTCTGTCTGTCTGTCTGTCTGTCTGTCTGTCTGTCTGTCTGTCTGTCTGTCTGTCTGTCTGTCTGTCTGTCTGTCTGTCTGTCTGTCTGTCTGTCTGTCTGTCTGTCTGTCTGTCTGTCTGTCTGTCTGTCTGTCTGTCTGTCTGTCTGTCTGTCTGTCTGTCTGTCTGTCTGTCTGTCTGTCTGTCTGTCTGTCTGTCTGTCTGTCTGTCTGTCTGTCTGTCTGTCTGTCTGTCTGTCTGTCTGTCTGTCTGTCTGTCTGTCTGTCTGTCTGTCTGTCTGTCTGTCTGTCTGTCTGTCTGTCTGTCTGTCTGTCTGTCTGTCTGTCTGTCTGTCTGTCTGTCTGTCTGTCTGTCTGTCTGTCTGTCTGTCTGTCTGTCTGTCTGTCTGTCTGTCTGTCTGTCTGTCTGTCTGTCTGTCTGTCTGTCTGTCTGTCTGTCTGTCTGTCTGTCTGTCTGTCTGTCTGTCTGTCTGTCTGTCTGTCTGTCTGTCTGTCTGTCTGTCTGTCTGTCTGTCTGTCTGTCTGTCTGTCTGTCTGTCTGTCTGTCTGTCTGTCTGTCTGTCTGTCTGTCTGTCTGTCTGTCTGTCTGTCTGTCTGTCTGTCTGTCTGTCTGTCTGTCTGTCTGTCTGTCTGTCTGTCTGTCTGTCTGTCTGTCTGTCTGTCTGTCTGTCTGTCTGTCTGTCTGTCTGTCTGTCTGTCTGTCTGTCTGTCTGTCTGTCTGTCTGTCTGTCTGTCTGTCTGTCTGTCTGTCTGTCTGTCTGTCTGTCTGTCTGTCTGTCTGTCTGTCTGTCTGTCTGTCTGTCTGTCTGTCTGTCTGTCTGTCTGTCTGTCTGTCTGTCTGTCTGTCTGTCTGTCTGTCTGTCTGTCTGTCTGTCTGTCTGTCTGTCTGTCTGTCTGTCTGTCTGTCTGTCTGTCTGTCTGTCTGTCTGTCTGTCTGTCTGTCTGTCTGTCTGTCTGTCTGTCTGTCTGTCTGTCTGTCTGTCTGTCTGTCTGTCTGTCTGTCTGTCTGTCTGTCTGTCTGTCTGTCTGTCTGTCTGTCTGTCTGTCTGTCTGTCTGTCTGTCTGTCTGTCTGTCTGTCTGTCTGTCTGTCTGTCTGTCTGTCTGTCTGTCTGTCTGTCTGTCTGTCTGTCTGTCTGTCTGTCTGTCTGTCTGTCTGTCTGTCTGTCTGTCTGTCTGTCTGTCTGTCTGTCTGTCTGTCTGTCTGTCTGTCTGTCTGTCTGTCTGTCTGTCTGTCTGTCTGTCTGTCTGTCTGTCTGTCTGTCTGTCTGTCTGTCTGTCTGTCTGTCTGTCTGTCTGTCTGTCTGTCTGTCTGTCTGTCTGTCTGTCTGTCTGTCTGTCTGTCTGTCTGTCTGTCTGTCTGTCTGTCTGTCTGTCTGTCTGTCTGTCTGTCTGTCTGTCTGTCTGTCTGTCTGTCTGTCTGTCTGTCTGTCTGTCTGTCTGTCTGTCTGTCTGTCTGTCTGTCTGTCTGTCTGTCTGTCTGTCTGTCTGTCTGTCTGTCTGTCTGTCTGTCTGTCTGTCTGTCTGTCTGTCTGTCTGTCTGTCTGTCTGTCTGTCTGTCTGTCTGTCTGTCTGTCTGTCTGTCTGTCTGTCTGTCTGTCTGTCTGTCTGTCTGTCTGTCTGTCTGTCTGTCTGTCTGTCTGTCTGTCTGTCTGTCTGTCTGTCTGTCTGTCTGTCTGTCTGTCTGTCTGTCTGTCTGTCTGTCTGTCTGTCTGTCTGTCTGTCTGTCTGTCTGTCTGTCTGTCTGTCTGTCTGTCTGTCTGTCTGTCTGTCTGTCTGTCTGTCTGTCTGTCTGTCTGTCTGTCTGTCTGTCTGTCTGTCTGTCTGTCTGTCTGTCTGTCTGTCTGTCTGTCTGTCTGTCTGTCTGTCTGTCTGTCTGTCTGTCTCTCTCTCTCTCTCTCTCTCTCTCTCTCTCTCTCTCTCTCTCTCTCTCTCTCTCTCTCTCTCTCTCTCTCTCTGTTAGGAGTTCAACGTCCCAGGATGACTCAGGCTTTGAGAGACGCCGAAGTGAGGGGCTTCAGAAATTTCGACCACCTGGGATTCTTTAGCGTGCACTGATATCGCACAGCACACAGGCGCCTTGCATTTCGCTTCCATCTAAAAGCGGCCGCCGTGGCCGGGGTTCAATCCCGCATCCTTGAGCACAGAAGTCGAGCGCCCTAATCACTGCGCTACCCACAAAACTGAAAGGAAAGCAGAAAGTTATAGTTCCCCTGCTGCACAGCTTGATTCTGTCTTCTGACTGGACAGCAGCGTCTTGTTCCAGGCACCAGACATCGCTTTTCGTATATGGATGGTGACAGAATATCCATCGAGGTGGAATAAATGTTTTGCGGTGCCATGCTGCGGTCACAGCTAAATGCAGATACGCCTTCATGTTTTATAGAACAGATACGGCAAGACGAGCACAGGAGCAACGCTCAGCAGAGCTTTGTTTTAATTAGAGCTTGACGTAATCAATAATGATAGAACAGACATGTGTTCACAACCCGTTATTTGCCAATGCTTGAAATGCGATGTCAACAGGAGCGTTAGGAAAGCAAAAACTGTTCGTCGTCAGCTGCAGCGTCGTCTGTGAAAAGCCTTGGTCGGAAAGGAGTCTAAACAATTAGAAAAAGAGTGTAATAAGAATATAATCATAACTGGAATCCATAGACGATTGAAAGACAAATGGCATCGAATTTCTCGGCCATGAAATCAATTGATCGCCTCTAGAATTTTCCTTGACCCTGCAATGTAGCCTGTAATCAACGACATCAACGGCATTGTCGGCGCTGCAGTCCGGCAGAGTCGGAACATTGGTGTGCAGGGGACGGTTAAGGGAGTTTCGGTCCCATATGAACCATGTGCTTCTTGGACATTTTTCATTAAAAAAAAAGAAAGACAAATCAGCGTGGATTTACGACTTGTGGCTGTCCTCCGCTCCTATTTTTGAGCAGCTTCCCCGTAGGTTGTGAGCTTCGGCCTACCATGACTTCCAAGTCGTGCATGGCGCAACAGCCCTCCTAGACCACAACGACCAAGACAACAGCTGCTTCCCCTGTCCGCGGCAAGTGCGCGAGTACCAGAAGCGGAAACGAAATGCAAAAGCTACAAAGGGCCGTTGGGGTTGTTACCAGCTTCCTCCCCCCCCCCCCCCCCTTCTACTTGCATATATGCTGTTTCTCTCTCTTTTCTTTGCACTTTAGAAAGCGGGACACGTAAACACGGCTACGGCGGCGTTGCCGGCTTTTTCCTCCTCTTCTGCGGCGGCGTGTGTGTGGACGGGTGCGATTTCCCAAGAAGCGGCGGCGGACAAGACTCGTTTGTCGGCTTCTCTCCTCGCGCGACTGGAAAGGGCCGCTGTACGGGCCGTGAATAGTGTAGAAAGAGTAGCGGCCGGCCGCCCCCAACAATAGCTGACCTTGACAGCCGGCTTGATGGGCTCCTTCGATGGGGGCACTATCCGTCGCTTTTTACAAGAGGAGGACCGTACGAGGGCCTCGTGTAGCGGGCACCGTCAAGCTCTTCGGTGTCGTCATTCTCCGCCGCCTAGCGAAGCCGCCGTCACTTAGCGCCACTCTCGGTTCCAAGGAAACGCGCGCCGCCTCACGAGGAATTTGCTGCGAAGGCGCAAGCCGCCGCTGCTGACGCCCTCGCCTTTGTAGCTGTTTAACTTTCCATCACAATGGGGGGCCGTACAAGCGCAAACTAAAGAAGACCACTAAAGTAGACACGGACAAAAACCTCTCTATTATGCATGGTAGCTGCGTTTTTAACCACACCACCACCTAATTAGAACAATGTGCAATTCATACATTAACATAAATAGAGCGGGGCGCTTGTGATAGTGTCTTGTACTGTGCACTGTGGATGTTGCGCGCCTTGTCCTATAACAAGATAGTCGTGGATATCCAGTGCATAATGACAGGTGCAACAAGCAGGACAACATGCGTTTCCTAATCTCTATAAAATTGATTTGTTCTGAAAGCGGTTGGTGAAAGAAAAACACGCGCGTGCATTATTCCGCATTTGCAGTGTGGTCGGCGCGCAATTGAACGTTGTATTTGAGGCTTACTATATCGCGCCAGAGGGGAGCTTTTTTTTTTTTTTTTTTTTTTTTTTTTTTTTTTTTTTTGTGAACGATGACATATTGGTTTGTTTTTTTTTTTTTTAGATATCTTTGTGTGTACAAAGTTGCTTGCGATATTTTCGTGTGCAGTGCCTATGCAAGTGCAGCTTTTGCTTTTGAGTTTATTTTTCGTTTTCCGTGTTATGTCAGCCAGCAAGGTTGCAATTAAAACAATGCCGCATTCGAACCCGAGTAATCCTAATGCAGAAATTTACACTGTATCTTGGATAACTTTGCTGATAAGCATTTTTCCAAGTGGACATGCGAGGTCATGATGAATATAATGATGAGCTAGAGTTTTCTAATAGACCGAGGTGAGTAAAGGGTTCGACATTTTGTATGCCAGCATGGGTGGCTGCCATGCGATCTTTGTCAAAGAATTCTTAAGATGGTAATTTAAGGTATAAGGTATCCACAAAATTTTTAACCATGTATGTCAGGCATCCTTCAAACAGTACAAAATATCTTGCAAGGTGACGCCTAACGCAAAATAGATGATGCATTAGACCAGCTATGAAACATCTGCTATACACCTTATTACGTCTTTAAAAGGACTGACAGGATGTGAACTAGAAGTTTCGCATAACTAATTTTTCCTAGCTGCTCTTGACACCTAGCTAGCTGTAATACGGACGCCTTGCATTTCTCATCAAGATGTAGCCTAGATATGTAACCAGACGTACCCACTGATATACTGATATATCCCCCCCCCCCCCCCCTCACGTAACTATAGTTTCGCTGGGAGCATCGTCTTAACTCCTTTTTACACAGGTGGCTACCAAAATGACTACGCCTTCTACTAGCCCTCCCACACCCCCTATCACATTTGAATTCCTTGTAGGGTCCCTGGAAGTACAGTTATAAAATGCATTAACGTGAACACGGCAAAGCGTGCCACACTGTACAATCAGCGCAACCTACCATGCGCTCGCAGTGACTTCGCGTGCGAGATACGCGCAGCTAAGGCTGTTAGATGAGCGGATGCACTCCCTGCCAGTTCCCGCCGGGTGTCTGCAACGCACACGATAACTGATAACAAAGGTGCAGGGGCAGAGCTCGTATCCCTTTGTTCGGCTGTCCTCTGCACGCTGCCTTGCTCGGTTACATCGGCAACGCCGATGGCGACGCGTCTCAGTCGACAAACAGGCGCATAAGTGATGCGCTCTAAACCGAAACACAGAGACTTCAGAGTAGCACGTCGGAATTCTTGACGCTGCTCGTTCGGCACGTAGCGTTGATAAGCGTGCACATTTGTTGAGCTATTATCGTCATGCGTTGTAGATAGCTGACGCAGCAGACTGCCCGGCTAGACGGGACAACAGACCCCCTCCCCCCCCCTACACACACACACACACACACACACACACACACACACACACACACACACACACACACACACACACACATATATATATATATATATATATATATATATATATATATATATATATATATATAGCTTTTATATATATAGCTTTTTTCGTTTGGTTTGAGCACTCACTGCGACAAGAAAATGAATATTTTAGCGCCATATGTATAGGAACGACGGAACATCAGATGCGCACAGTTTAAATTTCCCGCTATATTTCACGCAGTTCAAAAATACCCCCCTTGGGGGCTCCACCAGCTAAAGAAAGTTGGTGGCAAGTTGTCAATGCGCAGAGGAAGAGCAGCTGGAAAAGCATGTGGAAAACACATCGGACGCTTTTGCAGGGACCCATTTTTCAGCGTTGTTTCGTTATAATCACGTGGCAACGGTAACGTGAACTTTTGTCAAACCGTCGCATTCAGTGCGCGAATTAATTAATGTACGTTTCCTTCTTAGGGGGGGGAGGGTCTTTACGCGAACTGAGTTCCCTCGCGGTCGGGACAAGAGGGAAAGTTGATAGTTCGGGGGTGACTCCACTATGTGTACATACCCAGCTACGTAGGCGGGTGTTTTGCTTTGTATTTTCGTTGTCTTTTTCTTTGCTATAACATTTTTGCTAGGTCTCTTATGGCAGTCTTAATGACCCATTAAAGCTACCCCGTTAATTTTAAAAGAAAATTTTCGCTGCAAACCCGAACATTGGACCATGGCTGTCAATATTTCCATGGTAGCATTTTACAACATTCAACACTGTCTCACAATTAAAACTGATGCCCAAGAAATCTCGACTTGAGCATACTTCGTGCATGCAGAGTAAACTATTTGCTGCTAAGGTAAGTAAGTACATTTGGTTTCTGTCACAGGCAAATTAAAGCTACTCGGTTTTACGCGACGTATATGTTGCCGTAACATGTATGTTGGCCCCGGAGAAACTGATGCAGGTTTGCTTAGCTGCTAGTTAGCGGGTCAACATCCATCAGCGCCCTTGTCTTTTTTTTTTTTTTTTTGCAAAAGCAACTTTACGCCAGGTTTCAGCTCGTCGCGTATGCCGTGGCCGCGGCCACGAATGACCTTCAACAGCTCTACCTAGCAACCGATTAGCCGAGCTCCGCCAGATGGCGCCGCAGCCGCTCGCGATCGCTACGTCTGGGATCGCTATGGGATCGCTACGTGGTCGCGATCGTTACGTCTGGGAAGGGTGCAACAGAACGAGAATGGAGAAAAAGGGGGGAAGGGTAGGTATGTTGATACACCAGGGAACAAACAGGCGAAGAATAAATTCATCTTGCGAAGAACATATCTGGGCCTCGGGAACAATTGTCAGCATAAGGACATGGCTAGGGGTAGTTTATTTAGGAACAGGACACCAATTCAGGCAGGAAAACAAGGATCTCGTTGAATGCCTCAGTGACCATATAAGCCAGTTTGGAGACGGGGCCGATATTATTCTACTGTGGGACATGAACGGCCATATCGACGATCGGTATGTATACACGGATTGTAACGGGAAGCTAATGACAGATTTCTGTGAGCCACACAACCTAGTTATTGTAAATAGAGAAACAAAATGAGAGGGACAAATCACATGGGAATTCCGGAACAGGCAGAAGACCATTGACTACTGTCTAATGTCGCAGGGAATTTATAGCAAGCTTGCAAAAATGGAAAATAGACGAAGAAGGGGAGGGCAGTCTGGGAAGTGATCATAATCGTACTAGCCTGCAGATGGGGCCCTTGATGAAAAGAGAGATTAAGCTTAGACAAAAAGTAAACGGAAAATTAAACGACGCTCAAATAGCGCAGATAGCAGCAGACATAGAGGAAGCAATAGAGAAAAGCCCATGGAAGACTGGGATTATGAACATCTAGAACTACTCAAAAAGAGAAAAATTAAGGAGGTTAAAGTAGCAAACCGCTGGAATGGAAAGAGGAAGCCACGGAGCTGGTGGAATAAGGAAATCAGGGAAGCCATTAGACAACGACGGGCCGCTTCAAGGGAACAACGAGAGGCAAAGAAAGCACAGGTATCTCAGGAGGAAATAGACCAAAAATGTAAATCGTATCGACAAAAACCAAATTGATGTACAGGCCCTGGTCCAAAGTAAAATAAAGCAGTCAACCGATCGCTGGATGGCTGACATACCCGATGCCTCTAGAGGCGGACCAAGAAAATTCTGGAACCATATAAGCTGGCTAGGTAAAAAGAATCAAAGAAAGCAGGGCAGGATTCAAGATTATGAGGGAAATTGTTTAAAGGGAGACAACGCATTGGACTACATTACATCAGTTATAGCCGAGTCATTTAAGAGCGACGATAGTGTAATCTCCGTAAATCAGCAAGCAACACAAGATAGCCGAATACAAAGCAGCTTAGAACTGACCAATCTAAACTGAAAAAAGGCGGGAAAACAATATTCCTAAAATCACATCTACTGGAATAGATGGAATTCCGATCAAGCTGATTAATGAACTTGTTCCAAGAAGTAAGGAAACGTTGTTAAAATCTTTGGAAACAGTCACAACGAATAAGCAAATTCCGGAAAGCTGGCGGCAGAGTAACCTGAATTTGATTTATGAAAGGAAAGGAGAAAGGATGCACATAAAAACCTACAGGTCGATTGCCATAACATCTGTTATATACAGGTTGGCTATGCAGGTGGTGAAATTAAAGAGGCAATCATGGGTAGAAAGTAAGAAGATACTCGGAGAACTTCAGAACAAATGTAGAAATGGTAGGCGCTTAGATGATAGCCTGTTCGTGCTTGCTCAATGCATTGAAATATCTAGAGTGGAAAATAGACCTTCATATTTAATTTAGCTTTCCTGGAAATAAACGGGGCGTACGACAACGTAAACAGGGAACTCCTGTGGAACACATTAAAAGAAGATATCAGTCATCAGATAACAGATCTTCTACAGAAAATATACCGGGTAACAAAGTAGAGATTACATTTGAAGTAAGGAAGCTGTCGAAATATGCAAATGATTAAGACAAGGTTGTCCTCTATCACCGCTGCTGTTCATATGCTTTATGTAATAAATATGGAACGGAGGATACCAGAAAATAACCTAGGTTTTAACTTGTCATATAGATTATGCGGAAAGGTGGTAGAGCAGCGCGTCCCCGGTTTAATGTACGCAGACGATATTGTGCTGTTAGTAGAGAACCAGGAAGACTTGCAAACTCTAGTTAAGTATTGTGGAGATGAAGGGGACGCTCTAGGCTTCAGTTTTAGCACAGTTAAGTCGGGTTTGATGATTTTCAACGGCTCAACTGATCAGGGTCTTAAAATACAAGGCCATGAAATACCCAGAGTGGCAGAATATAAATATCTCGGGGTATGGGTAAGCGAAGGATTGGCATACATTGAAAGACATGAGCAATCACTTAGGGCAAAAGGGCGAATAAGTGCCGGGATAATGAGTCATAGGGCATTGTGAGGATACAACAGGTATCAGGTGTTGAGGGGTATTTGGAAAGGAATTATGGTACCCGGGCCTACTTTCGGAAACACGGTTTAAGAACAATTTTTACATCGTGTTCGGAAATGCTGTTTTTTGCCTAAAAGCAGAGGTACAGTCGACATTAAAAATAGATCAGAGAGCCGTCGGACGATTAGCACTGGGTGCCCGCGGCAAAACTACAAATGAGGCGATACAGGAAGATATGGGCTGGGCATCTTTCGAAGTACGGGAAGCTCAGAGTAAAATATTATATGAATAACGCCTGAGGAAATTGGACAGTAACATTTGGGCAGCTGAAGTATTTAAATACATATACATAAAAAGCGTTGACTCGCAATGGAGGGAAAGAACTAGGAAACTAACCAGTAAGTGTGCTGATCACAAGGACGAAGAAATAAAGAGAGTTAAGCAACAGGTGAAAAACACACAAGGTAAAAATTGGATAAATTCTATGGAAAAGAAACAGAGTATGGAACTAGTATACCGAAAGTGGAAAAGGCAGGTCAGGAAGGAAGCTTTCTTTGATAACTCAAGAGGCAGTACCCTACATTTTGAAGCTATATCAGGGTGCCTTAGAACACGCAGCTACAAAAAGAAAGTTAACAATGAAGATGACACATGTGCAGTATATGGTAAATCCACAGAAACAATTCCCATCTTATAATCGAATGTGATGGCGTCCCTCTGGAAGTCGATGCGGGCGCAGTCACTCTTCCTGAGGCCCTGGGGTTTAGAGATGCCAGTGAATGAAACTGCGGTGGAAGCTAGCAAAAAAACGATTGGAAGATTGGTGGCTCAAAGGCAGAAAAGTAACATAATGCTAGTAATGTAGAAACAAAAATTCAATGAATAGAATGATGGTATAGGTTACCGATCAAAAACAATAATTAAGATATAGGGGGTGTTGTGCCCGGCCAAGGCCGCCCAGAAATTCAGCCGGACGCCAAACTTCTTCGGCGAACGCCTTCTTCACAAAATCCGGATACTTCTCTGAAAAGCTTCAGTGCACTGGAGGCGAGCCGTGCCAAAGGGAGAGAAGCGACGTGTTTCAACATGAGCTGAGCGTCCAGACAGCACGGCGCCGTGGCCCCGACGGTGGACCCCTTCTCGCCCCGCGGCATATTTGAAGCGAGAGCGCAGCAAGCTCTCCCATTGGCCCTGCGAAAGTGCTGCCGTCGGATTGGACCATTTGAGCGTCAACGGTTTCTCGGTTACGGAGAGTCAAGTGCTTCCGTTCGAGACTCCGAGTGTGAGTTCGTCACTAGCGTCCATCGGGAGCAGTTCGCCTTCTGAGAGAGCGGTCGCGGCGGAATCTCCCCGGCCGTCGCTGCGCGAGAACAGTCGTGTATGGCTATGTTAGCTTTCGGCCCCAGAGCCGAACTCGTTGTGTAAATGCCTGTAAATAGTGTATAAAGCCTTTTCTTCATCTCACCAGCGCCGACTCGGGTTCATCGCTACCGCCCAGGGAGCTGAGAGCCCTCGTTCACGAAACGGGTGACGAGCGCTACGCAACCAACTCCTTGGCACAGCCCTGTTGACGGTGGGCTACTGTGTGATAACCCCACCGGCACAACAGGGGAAAAACGAGCATAATAGCAACTGCTACAACCCTGTTTCAAAGGGGACTCTCCTATATTCCATCCATCCATCCATCCATCCATCCATCCATCCATCCATCCATCCATCCATCCATCCATCCATCCATCCATCCATCCATCCATCCATCCATCCATCCATCCATCCATCCATCCATCCATATCCATCCATCCATCCATCCATCCATCCATCCATCCATCCATCCATCCATCCATCCATCCATCCATCCATCCATCCGTCCGTCCGTCCGTCCGTCCGTCCGTCCATCCATCCATCCATCCATCCATCCATCCATCCATCCATCCATCCATCCATCCATCCATCCATCCATCCATCCCTCCATCGCTCCCGCCAGTTGTGTGCTCCGCGGGCAGAGGAGAGGAGGTGACGGACGCTTTGGGGATATAAACGCTCTTAGCCTCGATGGAATCTAGTTGTTATGGGAAGCGCTAAAGAGAGACAACAACGACAGAACGAAGCTATAGAGACGACGCGCTCAAGAGAAAGCAGAACGCGTCCACGACACGAGAAGCGTCGTAACGAAGATGCAGCTAAAAGAAGTCGTTCTACTTTCAGCCTGCCATGACATTTGAATTCACGTTACCCCTATGCCACGGGCAGGAGCTGCCAACTCGGGTCGCTCCTTTCATATGGGAGGGTGATATCAGAATCAGCCTGCCAGAATCGTTTGCATTCTCGTTACCCCTACGACACGCAGCTGCAGTAAAGTCCATACGGCTTGGTTGAAGCGTGACTTTATATGTGGGCTGGTAGCTTACGCTCTCACGTCATAGCTTAAGTGTCCCCAATGATGTAGCACCTTACACTGATAGCGCGTGATAGGGGAATAATGTAGCAGGCAAAAGAAGCTTCCGCCGTTGCTTTCGCAATTTAACTATGGTTAGCCAGAGCAAAACCACAACTATTCTTTTTTTTTTTTCAAGAAAAGAGGTCAACATCTTGATATGCCCGCGAAGCACTCCAGTCATTATCATCATCATCCGCCTGACGATGCCCATAGGGCGAAGGCCTCTCCCATATTCCTCCAACTAACCCGGTTCTGTGCTAGCTGCATCCACTTGACTCCTGCGAACTTCTTAACCTCATCCACCCACCTAACTTTCTGCCGCCCCCTGCTACGCTTTCCTTCCCTTGGAATCCAGTTTGTTACCCTAAGCGACCATCGGTTATCCTCTCTTCGCACTGCATGTCCTGCCCATGCCCATTTATTTCTTCTTCTTGATTTCCACTAGGATGTCATTAACTCGAGTTATTACTCTGACCTACTCTGAACCACTCCAGCATATCCCTATAAACTCAGGCAACTGTGCAAACACCGAAATGTTTATTAGGCAAGGTGATTCTCTGTCAGCCGGTCCGTCTCTAATATAGAAGCCGTTAAACCAATGAATGTCCACGTTCAATCCGTGAAACTTCAGTATGCAGACTGGGAGAAGTTTATTCTGAGGAAATATACAGCAAATGGAAGTTCAGATGTTTGACGCAGCAAGGGGACAGTGATTTCCCTACACAATAGATCGTTAAAGGGATGTACCCCTGGCCTTGTTTTTCTGAAAGCACCCTTTTACTTGGTAACATTTTTTTTTTTTTTTTCAGCAAGCACATGCCGCTTCCTATAAAAGAATTAAGGCTACGATAGCTCATCTGTGCGCGCTCTCTCTCTCTCTGACCTTGTTTAGCGTGCTTTCTTTGACCCAGCATTTCGTTTGTCCATGGTTTCGGCTGATTTGTCGAAAACGTGGGAGGAAATATGCAGACAAGAGGAAGCTTGCGGCGTCAACGCGATTAGGATAAGTACCGTCACTATGCATGGTGTTATTTTACTAATCCCATATGCTGAAGGCATTAGAATGTATGGTTGTAAATGTCATTAGAATCAGCAGAGTTTACAGATCGCGCGGTGCAGTGACTTTGCGGAACATAAACTCGCATTTTAGTTCTTTCAGATACAGGTGATCTTAATTATTTCTAATAGCATAAATGCATATCCATGGCAGAAGGGCGTGACATAAAAGTACTTTTGTAATCCCCTACAAGAAACCGTAGAATGAAAGCTGGCCGTGCATACCACTCTCGTACTCGTAACTATGCATGTAAGCAGGTTAGTTAGGGTTGCAGCGCGAACAGCTAGCCGCACGGTACAAACTAAAATCATACGAGAATGTTACGCCATTTTTTTTTTTATGTTGCGCTGCAATCGTCCTCGTTTTCATGGTCTTATCAACTTTTTTTTTTTTTTTTTTCTGTTCCACGTCCCCGATCGGCCAGGGAACAGTTGGGCCTCATCGTTTAATTTGTGTTTCATCGGTCGTGTTGTAAATTATATCTGTGAGCTTTCTGCGGCAAGCATGTTTTAATCATCGATCACTGTTTAAATTTCGGTACCTTGGGTACAGTTTGAGTATGAGCACTGTTTACACCTCCACAGAATAAGCTTAATGTAAAAGTATTTCTTAAAGTCCCTGTTAAGCAGACAATTGAAGGGGAAATGAGGGCACCATATTAGAGAATATAAAGGAGCCAACAATCTACAAGTCCAAGGCAAACGCCGGGGTATATACGTATATATATATATATATATACCCTTGCGAACTTTTTAACCTCATCCGCCCACCTAACTTTCTGCCGCTTTCCTTTCCATGGAATCCAGTTTGTTTCCCTAAGCGAATCGGTTATCCTTTCTTCGCGCTACATGTCCTGCCCATGCCCATTTCTTCTTCTTAATTTCCACTAGAATGTCAGTGACATGAGTCATTTCTCTGACCCACTCTGCACGATTCCTATCTCTAAACGTTTTAGGGATAAATAATAATAAATGCAAAGCGGAAGGAAAAACAACGCGCCGATTGTGCTGTATTACTCAGGGTAGCAGTTTACTTTTATTCATTCAGGTACTTTGCTGTCAGCAGATCTTATAACTGCGGCACACTCTATAGCAGCCAAACGCGATAAACGGAGACATGTCGGCAAGAATTACACGGGTGTTGTTGCGGCTAATTGGTGTAACGTTGCTTAAAACAGCGCAGACACAGGACAAAGATAGGAACGACACAGATGCTGACTTACAATCGAAGTTTGTTCGAAGGAAGCACACAGATTGAGCAGTCTTGAGGCGAGCTGTCAGCTGAGTCAACGTCAGGGGCGGTGTAAACGGTCGGCTAGAGATAAAATTAAAAATCTTAAAACAAAAGGTTTCAACAAGTCATCGTCTTATCGAGGCATCGCAGGTAAGAGCCGTTTCTACAATGGATGGGCAAGTTGCCACCTCTGACAGTCTTGAGTGACTTCGAGTGTTCCCTCAGACGCTCGCTGATGCATCTTCCTGTCTGTCCAATGAAGGACGCACCACACAATAGCGGTATCTCGTCGACAATCGAGATTACAAGATATTTAAATATGGCGCTTTTGTGAACCTTGCACGCGCTTTTCGGCAGATCTTCTTGATTGACTTTTGTTGTATAGGCCGCCAAGGTTGTTGGGCGGCGAAAAAACTATACGAATTTCGTGTTTTCTGCCGATTTTAAGTCTGTGGCTCAGTTCGTGTGTACGTAGAGAATGACCGCGGTTCTTGACCGATCCGGGCTGCTGCTAGTGCGATTGGTATAGCGAAACTCTCGGAGCAGCTTTTCCGCCAAGCTTGCGATGATCGACATGTGGAACCGCGCCTCTCTCACCCGTCCGACTTCCTGGAAGGTGGTCGGGACACAGTGAAAGCACTATCTTAGAAGTCAGTTTCATGGAGCTGATGTGGCAATGCTGTGCTTTTAAGCTTTTAATTTTATCTGTTTTATAAGGCCCTTTACACTGCCCCTGACATTGACTAAGATGACAGCTTGCCTCAAGACTACTTAAATGTATGCTTATTTCGAATAAATTTAATGTGTTTCAAATAATGCCCATGTGTTATTCGTTGCTCTTTTTGTCCTGTGTCCGCACTGTTCCCTTTAAAGTCCTGGTGAAAGTGCAATGAACGACATAAGCTACTTGCTGGTAGGACTAGAAGGGACGAGTCAGTCGTTAGGAATCACCATTTAATTCAAGAATTTACAAAAGATCAACAAAAGAAACCGCAATGGTGAAAAGACGCAGGGCACACGCTCTCTCGGACATATGTCGCTTGAGAAGAGCCACGTATGCGCGACTCATTACTGAAACATATCTGTGAACAAGCACTTGTGCTGCGGTACTTCTTTCCCGGCCTAGTGGATTTTTGTTCCCTCTTGGCGTTCATTTCCTTCAGTTCAAAAACGAACGATATGCGACTCTTTCATCTGGTTGTACTTTTGTTAAAGGACTATAGACATGTAATTTTTGGGTTCGTTTTTCATCATTTGTAACAATGCCTAGGACATTACTGTACACGGATCCCCACGTCGCATTCGTCTACGACTGCTGAATACTTTACAATCGAATTTCTTCTCTCTCCTGTTTCGGTTTCGGCTTCAACAGTGAAGTGATGGCTGTGACGTCAATGAAAATACAGCGATGTAATGATTGCTGTGTCATTTGATAGCGATAAAGCCAGCCTGCCTCAAGGACAGGAATCACTACAATTGAAGAATGAGCGATTAGGTCGCTTTTTTTTTTTAATACCGTGCATCAAGACATGATTGTGACGTCACAGCCATCTCTCGGCTATCGAAACCGAAACTGGTGAGAAAATTATAAATTATTTAGCGGTAGTAGGCGAAAACTGCGTGCGGATCGATATACAGGAATGACCTACGCATCATAAACAAGAAAAAAATTCCACCAAAGTTTGGTGTCCATAGTCCTTTAAAGTCTGTTGTCACCAAAAGCAGCAAATATATAGCCTTGAAGGATAGCATTTCATTTCGATACGATTCAAGTCTTCCGCGAGCACGCAAAAAGCGTTGGGGTAATTTACAGTGCCCACTGGCATACACAGCTACCCCAGCAAGAGGCAAAATTTTAATATCGCTTACAATTTTGCTCATCATTTTCTTCGGCTCAGCGATACGGTGTCGGTGAAACAGCACGCTTTATATACGGTCTTAGAGATTATCGGAAGCTGATGAAGTCATCGCTCTCAGTTTATTCCACCTTCAGGAACGATTTTTATCTTCGTTAACGGGTTTGGGGCGCAGTTTCACAGGTACAGTTTTATGAGCTCATCGCTAACCGCGGAAGGCGTTAAAATGCCAAAGTCAGTAAACAACAGCGTGATGTAAGCAGGGGGCGTATAGTCAACCATGGGATGCTCTTTGGAGAGATCAGACTTACCGTTGAGCTTGTCTGACGCGTATTTTTGCTCGTTCGGCAGATTCCTCTGGTTCAAAGGGCCTGGCGAACTTAAAGCTCTCGGCGAGCACGTAAAGGGGAATGTTTTTTTCCTTAGCACACATGACCATCGTAAAGGTACCAATCTTGTTGATGATATGCCGCTTTCGACCACCCTTTCAGCTCCCAGAAGGACTACGTTCACTTTTTTTTAAATATACTCATTTTTATTCGTCCTCTCGAAGTGGAAAAAAAAAAAAACATAAAAAAAGAGAGGGAGCCCGAGCCTGCAAGAGCTTTGTCAGACTTAAAACCAATTAAAAATAAATAAAAGGGAGCAAAAGCTCGAGATAAAAAAAAACAACACTTTTTTAAAACGCGAAATAAGGCATTAAAAAAAAAAAAAAGAAGGTCCGTGTCGCAAGGTGGTCCACGCTGGCTCAAAGAAAAAAAAAAGAAAAAAAAAAAACAGAAAGTAGAATCCAGACCTGCAAATGAAACAAAAACAGGAACCAGAACAAGAAAAGAAGGGAACAGCAGCAAAACAGCATACATACAAAAATGACAAAGAACGTACGGAGAGAGAGGCAGACATACAAAACCCAAAACATAAGAAAAGGCAGACTGAGGTAGAAAAGTAAACAGGACAGTCCCCAACAAAAGAAATAAAAAATCGGGTGGGCAATATAAAATTGCAGTCTCCAATGGTATTGTAATCATTGGCCCACAAAACCACAAAGACAGAAAAAAAAAACTAAATTAAGGAGCAGAAGAATCAAACAAAAAAATTGAGAAAGTGCTGACACCAAAGACAAGAGGGAGAGGATGAGAAAGAATTTTGAAACCTAGACAAAACAAAAGATAAAAAAAACCTATTAAATCTAGTCTGATGCGAAAGACGTTTGTCACTATACCAGATTATATTAACCGGAAAATGCTCGGTAAGAGAAACGATGGAGGAAAATACATAAAAAAAAAATAACTACTGCACCACTATACTGGACTCGTCTGAAAACCGCAGCAGAAAAGGCATAAAGTATCATGTCACAGAAAAAATAATAATAATAACTCCACTCATTTCATAGCAGTATGCATGCTGCCCATGCGGACCTGGCTCTGTAGGCAAGAATGACTGCAGTCACGGGCACATCCAGAAAAACTAAAAGGCATGCCTAAAGCACTCTGCTCAACACAGGAGCACGGAGCCCTCCGTCGTGCAGAGCGTGGCAGGGGGACCCTCCGACGAGACCCTCGCCCCCACCACCATCAGGCTCAAGCACAGGATCAGCAGGTCATCCGCTGGTGCTTGTAAAAACAAAGATGGAGAGTTGGCGGCATCGAAGGGCACGTCACGACGAAATACACATGGACACGCAAGAATGATCCAGTAGGCATGAGTGACCTGCGCACTACAGCCATAGGCGCCTCCATGCAAGCAAGTGGGCGTGTCCGAATTAGACAGGCTGAAATTCTTCCTCCTCAGTACAGAGCGTGGTTGGGGGTCGGCAGGATACTCCGAGGAGTCCCTCATCCTCAGACTCAAGTACAGGATCTAACGGAAATCCGCTGACGCTTGTAAAGCCAAGGATGGACTGTTGGGAGCAGCAGCGTGCACGCCACAACAGGAAATAGGTCAAAAATGCACAGAGAGAGAACGAAAGAATACCTGAGAAGAAAAACAATGGACTCGGGGAAAATATTAGAGAGAAAAGAAAAGGAAGTCAACTCTAAATGATACATAATTGAAACGCATGTTTCGAAAAAAAAAAAATTATTCATGTAACACCAAAGCATTTTCTGACTCGTTTATACCTCGCACATCTGTGGACTGGAACCACCTTCCTTCGTCAGTGGCTACAATTGAGCGGTTACCATTGTTCCAGTTATCTGTGTCCAATGTTGCGCAATGATGCCTAGCACAAAAGTGCTTTACGTATATGCTATAATGTACTGATGTTTATGTATTACCATGATCTGCTTATTTGTTTGTTTGTTTGTTTTTCTCACTATTTCATTACATGCTGTACGTTTTTATATGGGCCAAATGTTTTGTTGTAATCCCCACTCTCCTCTGTAATATTTTACCTTGAGGGTACCAATAAAATAAAAAAAAATAAAAAAAAAATAAAATGAATTAGGGCAGAAATAAAGAGAAAAAAAAACATAAGTAACCTTTCAGAGGAGATATGTGGAAAAATAAAATTGCGGCATATAATTTAAAGAATGCGAAATATCAAGCAAATAGTTCACTTAAAAGAAGAATGTCAGCGACAATAGTCAGGTATAGTGCTGCTTATGCGTTGAACCGTCTGAATTAAAATTGCACAAGCGAGAGGATTCCTAAAAAGCGTCGGGTATTGAGACGTAATATTTGATGAGCAAAAAGACTTTAGGCAAGAAACAAAAGGAGCAGTAAGGGAACAGTAAGGGAACAGTCTTGGAAGTAGTGACGGACATCATTACACATCTTGCCACAGGAACAGAGTGAAGAGGAGGATAGATGTACTTTTTATTGCGTAGCACTATTAGCCGCAATCACGGATTTCGCCGATGTCTGTCCGAAGCCGCTCACTCTCTCTCTCTCTTCATGAACTTGAAGTACAGAAAGAAAAGGTGGCGTCGCGCGGCTCAGCACTGAGGAGGCGGAGTGGCCGCACAGCTTCAGCACTAGCCGCTCTCTCTCTGTCCTTCCGTCTCTGCTTGAACTTGAAGAGGAGGAAGGGGAAGTGGCGACGCCCGCATCACGCGACTTAACACTGAGAGGGCGGAGCGGCCGCATAGATGCACCGAGTGAGAGAGTAAGACAGCGAGAGGGGCGTGTCAGTTGCGGACGTGGCGTCCGTCACTGGGCAGCGTTGCACAAGCATGTGCTACTCCGTAGTTAGCAGTCGTGTGTCGCTCGCGCGTCTTCAACTTCGGCAGCTTTCGCTTCGCATCAGTCACTCCTTAGCCTTCACGGACAGCAGACGTGCACGTGCGGTGCTCCCCGGACCTCGACTTCGAGCCGCTCGCCGCATCGTGAAGCAGCTTGTGCTTACCTCCGCGCCTAAGCAGTGCCACCCACCTACTTCGCATTTGATTAACTATGCAAATCGGTCGTAATTTTTAAAATGAAAAGGAAATCTGTTATGCCCTGTAATTAGAGCTGTAATCGCATTACGGGGCGGACAAATTCATAGTATATTGAGTGTATCAGGCATCCAATTGAATAATTCTGTGCCGCCATTATTTCCGCGCCAATATGTGCTCCACAAAACCAGGGAAGAACGATGTAAGCGTGGACGGACATAACGTCTTGAAAGGGCAGAAGGGTGTAAACGGCCGTACTGGCCTGCGCTATCAACTGCTTGGTCGGCCAACTCATTGCCATAAATGCCAGAGTGGCCCCGGATATGGAATAACATGAATGGAGTAAGAGACGATAAGCGCGATAGGTTCTTTTTAATGGTAATAATTGTGGGGTTAAACGAATTTACTGAAAAGATGGCAGAAAGCAGAGAATCTGTATATAGAAATGAATAGGCGTAGTGGGAGGGTTATTAAGTGCATAATCAACAGCAGAATTAAAGGCTACAATTTCCGCTTCATACGCACTGGAAGGTGACTGCGAAGAAAGGGGATGAACAGATAATATATTTTGGGCGGAGTTAAGCACTACAAAAGCAGCGCCCGCGGAGTGAAGTGTGAACGACCGATCAGTATAGATATGGAGTGCGCGTTGAGAAGAACAGAACATGGCCTCCTGGTAGGTGAGTTTAATAAAATTAAACTTAAACTTCATTGAGGGATGATCAGTCCAGGGATTGAACAATGGCTGTATTTCAGAAGGGTTGTATGTAACGTTGCCATATACTATAGGTTGCCGGAGCGTAAAAAGCTTGAACCCAACAGCTGCGTCGACGATCAGCGTCACGCTGATGCCTCCCTCTTCGAGCGCTTCAAACAGCAGCCAGCTACTGTAATCAGGCGCCGACTCTGTCACGAACACGTGGAAGTGCTTGTGGTCGTCAGCAGCGGCTAACAACGTGTCGCGCACTACGCGCGAGAAGGAATGTGGTAGCATCGTGGAGCGGTCGTGCACGAAGGGCGCCGGCAGAGCAGCAATCTTGGAGCGCGCTGCACGCATTTTCCCCAGAAACGCTTTGCCTCGCGTAGACATATTCTTCTTGCACTCGTAAATGGCGCCATCGAGAGAAGGAGCGTCGCGAAACGCACAAACAACTTGCATGCAGACGTCACGCACGTTACTGAGCGCTTCGCAGTGCAAAGATCGCTGATAACATGCTGCAGATTGTCCTTCATGCCTTGGATAGTTGTGTGGTCGTCCTTCTCGATGTATTCAAGAAGCAGCTGTAATGAAGCCACTGCTGGCGATAGGTCAGAATTCTTCCGCAGCATAGCCTCCAACTTTGAGTTGATAGAATCGGCATTCACCCCTTCCATTTTGTCCACGCACAAGCACATAATTTTTAAAATAACGTGGCATCCAAATGCGATCAAACGACCATGTTGTAAAAACCAGAACCGGCCGCCGGAAGCACATAAGCAATATCTCAAAAACACTAACTAGGGAGCCTACATGTTGTGCCGCGGCGCCCTAAGCACGAACATAGGGCAAGGTCAATGTACAACTGGTCGCGCAACTTGGAAGAAAACGCGTGCAGCTGCCTACTGCCAGCGGCATCAACTCGATGATGAGGGCTCCTGCGAACTGTGAGGCAAATTACTAACGCACAGAAAATAAGATCTGCCAGAACTCCAAAGAACTAGAAAGTAAACATAATATTCGCGCTCAGGAATGAATGCCGTTTTTGTTTCTTGCGTAAGAAAAAACGTGTCACGTTTTTAATAATATTTTAACTTGTTTCTAACGGCCTCTCTCGGCCACTTATTATCTGCTGCGTAGTTGCCCAAAGCTCAGATATGGTTCAGACTGTTCAGACCAAAGCTTTTTTCATCCGCGGAATGGTTGCGTCATCGGCCTCGGTTCAACGTTCATCGTTGCGTGCTGCGTACAGAGTGGGTTATCTGTAACAAACAGTCAGTATTTCATTCAGCTGGTTGTGGTAGAGCTTTACAGCAAGGCGAAGACTGTCTGTGCTCGATGAGAAACTGATTGCCGCTGCATGTGCGCATTTCCGGACGATGGGACAATGCTGCGTCACAGCTCGGCGGCTCGGCCTCCCAGGCACGTCGTAAAAGTGGTGGCTTGTTTTACGGATACACGTCTGCATGAGCGGCGTATCGCTGCATGTTTTAATTGAGCGGTGAAGGTGAGATTTTATTGCCCCCAAGACGCGTGTCGCATTGCTCAAAGCCTTCCGTTCCGCTCCCTTTGCTGCATGTTTTGCTTACTGCGTCGTATTACCGCACCAACGTTCGCTGAACGTGCTTTAGCTGTTATTACAGTGATGTTCCTATTGGGATCTTTCTCGTGAACATGTTAAATGCTTAAGTTGTAAATTTGTAACCTCACATTGACTCCTTTCAGTGGCAAATGAAGCGCGAGTAAAATATGGGAATCGTGAACAGGGCGAGATTTATTGGAGCGAAGCTATATCGTAGATATTTTCACTTCTCAGGCGCATTAACTTCTAAATACCAGCAATCCCAATTTGAATTGCTTACCTAAGCTCTTACAGGTTGGCGTTCTAGCGCTAGCGTTAGTTATTCCGTTCGTTTGTTTTTGTTGTTCTTTGACGCTGATATGTATTTTGTTTACAGCAGTTTACATTAGGTAGCGAAACACTGGAAGTAGTAAGCGAATATGTCTACTTAGGGCAGGTAGTAACCGCAGATCCGGACCATGAAAAGGAAATAACAAGAAGAATAAGATTGGGATGGAGCGCATTTGGCAAGCACTCGCAGATTATGACTAGCAGCATACCGGTATCGCTCAAGAGGAAAGTATACAACAGTTGCATCTTGCCTGTACTCACCTATGGGGCTGAAACGTGGAGGCTAACCAAGAGAGTTCTATTTAAGTTGAGGACAACCCAGAGGGCTATGGAACGAAAAATGGTGGGGGTAACATTAAGAGATAGAAAGCGTGCAGAGTGGGTCAGAGAAATAACTCAAGTTACCGACATTCTAGTGGAAATTAAGAAGAAGAAATGGACATGGGCAGGACACGTTGTTCGAAGAGAGGATAACCGATGGTCGCTGAGGGTAACAAACTGGATTCCAAGGGAAGGAAAGCGTAGCAGGGGGCGGCAGAAAGTTAGGTGGGCGGATGAGATTAAGAAGTTCGCAGGGGTCAAGTGGATGCAGCTAGCACAGAACCGGGTTAAGTGGAGAAATATAGGAGAGGCCTTTGCCCTGCAGTGGGTATAATCAGGCTGATGATGATGATTATGATGATGTACTTTGTTTGTTAGCAAGATCTTTTACCGTTTTATAATCTCACCGCGTCTCGTTTGGAGACCTACGCTCAGGTCATTTTGTTATCACGAGGATTTCATGAAGACCGTGACGAATGAGCGGTGGTCGCTTTCCTACACTTAAAAGATTTCATTGTCGTGAAGCGTCCTATGTAAGTAATCGTGAATTAATAAAGCCTGGCTTTCTATGCAGCACAGCTTCACTCATTTATGCCCTTAGTGAAATGCCTCAAGCCATGTGATTCTATCCATGTGCTTGCCGAATTCACTTGAAGGCCCTTGTTCACAAACGTGCCCGAAGAAATAAGCCCCAGAATGCGTTTACATGACGCGCAACGAAAGACTAGGCTAACGACGACGGAGGCAGAACGATGCTATGATAAGGTGGTTAAAGATGCCGTAACATTTCAGTTAACGTAAAACTTGACAGTAGAAATCCATGTCAAGTAAAGTTGGCTGAACAGTTACGGTGTCCTTTTTTCTGCCTTATCCGAGCATCGTTCTGCCTCCGTCGTTGTTGGCCTTGTTTTTCGTTCATAAGTAAAAAGACAATCAAATTCCCCGCCAAAAGTACGTCACTATGACGTCACAAGCAACGTCACGTGTTTGTTGTGCCTCACAGTTCGTAGAGGGCGCCGGGAAACTAAAGCCTCGCTCAGAGTCGACACGCAGGCTTCTATAGGCACCGTGCAGGAGTAACTCGCAGTGCGACGCGCGCGCCCCTCGCGGCGGGAAGAACAGTTTGGTAGGGAGACGTGCGCCCGGCCGTGCAGCGGAGACGCGGCGGATCTGCTGTGCGCGGGGCGCATTCGCCCTTCGTTCTTTCGATTCGCGGCATTCTGTGGTCACAAATAAATTGCTAGGTTGCAGTCCTTGCATTGCTGCTGTTACACACATTTTCACTGGCCTGATAACATATTTTTCGCGTCACCGAATAAGCTTTACGACGCGAAGAGACGCTAAGTGCGAATCGCTGCCTTCCAACGAGCAGTGAGCTGGCAATCATGCCCGGGTATTGCCGCGTCCAGATTTACCGCGAAGCATTTTTTTTTCGAAAGAGGACACACTATACCTTCACCTGCATTAGCATCCTTTCTCAACCTGCAAAAAAAAAAAAAATATTTAAAGAAATTGGGCAACCCGCATCAGTGCTAAGCTGGGACCGCCGTGCGCGCTCAGTGGGCCGCGCTCGTGAATGCAGTTGTTCATTGCATAATTTTTATGTATGCTGTCCTGTGGTCTATATTTCCCTGTCTACGATAGCTTGCATAAGCACCAGTACAATGCAGAGAGTAATCAACAGGAATGGAGCGTTTTAATGGCGCATTTACTATGTCTTGCGCATTAGTTTCGCGAATTTACCTTGCCAACTTTTTTTTTGCTTGCTTGCTTGCTTGCTTTCATTATTTTTTTCCTCCCTCTCCGCTCGTTCCTTTTTTTCTTTTCCTTCGCTGTCCGCTTCGTAGATGTGATTCAGGAGATGTCATTCCATACGCTTTATTCATTTAGTTGTTTTGATGACATTTCGATGTCTACTGAGCTGTTGAACCTTGAATGATAAGCTGTTTCTCATCTGATACTGCTTAATCGAGACTGTAGTAGTAAATAAGTAAAAAAAAAATTAATGTATTTTTTTTTTACTTATTCGTGGACGCTCTGAACAGATATTGCATTCATTACATGCCATCCTGCTCCAAACAAGTTGTTGAGCGGCTGACTGCCACCTGTTACCTTCCCCTGTCAAAACTTAATTTTGTGGCAGAGGACTTGAAAGTACCGTTAAAGAGGCATTAAGGATCGTTAAAAAAACAAACGAAAGAAAACTAGCATTCAAGTCGGGATGAGGCAAGACGTTCTTTCGACGAAAAAGAAAATTAAGCATGCTACAATTCTGGCATGTGACAGAGAGGAAGACATGCATGTGTATTGGAAACTGTAGAGCGTTTGTGCAGTGCTGTAAGGGAGTTTTCATTCTCATAGCTGTGTCGCTGTATCATCGACCGCGTGCTATCTGCCATCATTTCCTTTATCGTCGAGAAAATGGTAACCGCCTCACCAGAAAACAGCTAAAGCTCTTCAAAATCCGTCTGCGTAATATAAGTGCCTGCGGCATTTTCAAGCCCCCGTAATCGCGTTCTAGAGTTTTCAGGCTTGTCGCTTTTTATTTTTTAGGCTTTTTTCTCTTCTCCGACTACAGCTTCATTCATTTCTATTCTTCTCCCATACTAGTTCCGTCCTTCTCGGCCGCTCGATTCCCCGCAGCTTTCTTTTTTTTTTTTTTTTTTCTCACCCACCCCGCTTGGGGCATTCGAGCTGGCCTTTGTGAAGCTGGGCCACACTTGGGAGGAGGGGCGTTCACCACAAATGTTTTTTTTTGTATTTTTCTACATTTTTACCGTGTTTTTTACGCCCCCCACCCTCCTACCCCCTTCGTGTTTTGCTCGGCCTTTTCCAACTGCGCGCGCTTCTCCTGTCGTCTTCCGTTTCGCGTGTTTCTAGCCTAGAAATAAACGGCCAACGGGCGGCCAGGGCTCGTCCCTGTCTCTGCGTCTTCTGTCGTGTGGCTCTCGCATTGTTTGTGCTTCACTACGTCGCTCGAGCTGGCTGAAATTGCTACCATTTCGCTGCGCAGGCCGCCTTTTTCAAGCGCGCGCCCTGCCCAGGCGGCCGCGCGTCTCCCTATCAAACTGTTCCGGCGCTCACTCGCGGCGCTGCCTGTTCGCCGCGAGTGCTGCCCCCTGGGTTTCCGCACGGTGCCTATGGGAGTTGCGCTACCATTTGTTCTTCTACCATGCATAGGATGCCTAGATGCATTTGTTGTAGGAGAAGGAAAAGAAAATACACGGGCCTGCTACTGGCTTTGCAGCTTAGCCACCGCCGTTGCCTCGTGCGGACAGAAGAGAAAACAAAGAAGAAAGCAAAAAAGAAGAGGGAGAGAAAGACGATAACATCGAGACATTATATAATTGAGGTCACGGTGATCGAGGCACCCGAGCAAAGAGAAGCGCGCTCTCCCTCGAGACCGGCCGTGACTAACGTTATATAGTCGTTATTTTATTCGGCAGATGGCGCAAAAAGCGGCGGTGGCGGAATTCCGAATAGATTCCATCTATTCCGATCGGAATAGATGGAATTCCGATCAAGCTGATTAATGAACTCGGTCCAAAAAGTAAGGAAACGTTGTTAAAAGCTCTGGAAACAGTCATAACAAATAAGCAAATTCCGGACAGCTGGCGGCAGAGTAAAATGAATTTGATTTATAAAGGGAAAGGAGACAGGATGCACATAAAATCCTACAGGCCGATTACCATAACATCTGTTATGTACAGGTTAGCCATGCAGGCGGTGAAATTAAAGGTGCAAGCATGGGTTGAAAGTAACAAGATACTCGGAGAACTTCAGAACGGCTTTAGAAATGGTAGGCGCTTAGATGATAGCCTGTTCGTGCTCACCCAATGCATCGAAATATCTAGAGTGGAAAATAGACCTTTGTATTTAGCCTTCCTGGACATAAACGGGGCGTACGACAACGTAAGCAGGGAACTCCTGTGGAACATATTAAAAGAAGAAGGTATCGGTTATGAGATAATAGAGTTCCTACAGGAAATATACCGGGGTAACAAAGTAGAAATTACGTGGGAAGGGATAAGAAGTACGGAGGATATCAAAGTATGCAAAGGATTAAGACAAGGCTGTCCTCTATCACCGGTGCTGTTCATGCTTTATATGATAAACCTGGAACGGAGGATACAAGACAGTAACGTAGGTTTTAACCTGTCATATAGATTAGGTGGAAAGGCGGTAGAGCAGCGCCTCCCCGGTTTGATGTATGCAGACGATATTGTGCTGCTAGCTGAGAGTCTGCAAGAATTGCAAACTCTAGTTAAGTATTGCGGAGACGAAGGGGACGCTCTGGGCTTCAGTTTCAGCGCAGTTAAGTCGGGTCTGATGATTTTCAACGGCTCAACTGATCAGGGTCTTAAAATACAAGGCCTTGAAATACCTATAGAGTAGCAGAATATAAATATCTGGGGGTATGGGTAAACGAAGGATTGGCATACATTGGAAAGCATGAGCAATCACTTAAGGCCAAAGGGCGAAGGAATGCCGGGATAATGAAGCATAAGGCATTGTGGGGATACAATAGGTATGAGGTTTTGAGGGGTATTTGGAAAGGAATTATGGCGCCCGGACTTACTTTCGGAAATGCGGTTTAGGGCCTAAAATCAGAGGTACAGTCGACATTAGAAACAAATCAGAGATCCGTTGGACGATTAGCACTAGGTGCCCACGGCAAAACTACAAATGAGGCGGTACAGGGAGATATGGGCTGGGCATCTTTCGAAGTACGGGAAGCTCAGAGTAAAATATTATACGAGGAACGCCTGAGGAAATTGGACAGTAGCAGATGGGCAGCTAAAGTATTTAAATACCTGTACCTAAAAAGCGTTGACTCACAATGGAGGAAAAGAACTAGGAAACTAACTAGTAAGTATGCTAGTAACAAGGACGGAGAAATAAAGAGCATTAAGCAACAGGTGAAAAACACAGAAGGTAAAAATTGGATAAAATCGATGGAAAAGAAACAGAGTGTGGAATTATACCGAAAGTGGAAAAGGCAGATCAGGAAGGAAGATTTCTTTGATAACTCAAGAGGCAGTGCCCTACTTTTTGAAGCTAGATCAGGGTGCCTTAGAACACGCAGCTACAAAAAGAAATTTAACAATGGAGATGACGCATGTGCTGTATGTGGAAACTCCAGTGAAACAATTGACCATATTATACTCGAATGCAATGGTATCCATCCGGAAGTTGATGCAGGCGCAATCACTGTTCCTGAAGCTCTGGGGTTTAGAGATAACAGTGGCCGGGTGAATAAACCGGCGGTGGAAACTAGCAAAAAACGACTGGAAGATTGGTGGCTTAAAAGCAGAGAAGTGACATAATGTTAGTAACGTAGGAACCAAATTTAATAAATAGAACGATGGTTTAGTTAACCATTCTAAATCCATAATTAAGATATAGGGAGAAAAATGAGCATGATAGCTACTGCTACCACCCCGTTTCAAAGGGGACGCTCCTATATTCCATCCATCCATTCCATCCATCCATCCAGCGGCAACAAAAAGCCGACTTTGCCAGTGGTGGAGGTCGACTCGGCAGCGAAAGCCGAAGCCGAACTCGGTGACTCCAGCGAAGACGCCCCCCGACTGCGTTTAATGTGCTATGACGTATGACATGTAAACGGCTAGGGCGCACATTGTGCACCCTCCCCTATGCAAAGGGATAGCCACATGATCATCATCATCATCAAGTTAATGGGGCAGATTTAGCCAAATCATTTGGGTTTAAGGATAATGGAGGAAAAAGGGACTTTAAAAGGGTAGAAATAACCAAACGAAAGTTAGCTGATTGGTGGCATAAATCAAGGCAAGATTAAGAACAAATTATATTACTACTCACGGCAAGGCGGCCTCTAACGCCGCTGTCCGATTCAAAGGGTTCAGCCTTATCCATCCATCCATCCAACTAGAGCCTGAAATCCAACTTCATCAATTTTTTTTTCTCCGCAGTTAGAGCGTTTCCAGTAGCATACCATGAAGGAGCACTAAAACCAAATATGAAATTCGTAATTGAACCGAGTATTGTTATTTGCATTGATGATCTCTATTAGCAGGCTATTTCACTTTTCGCCCTGGCTGAGCTACATGTATGCGAAAACTCACACGAACGCGACGGCGGCACGCACGCGAAGCGTTCGCGCGTGTGCTTGGATCTGCCGAAATAGAAACTTTCGTTCGTTCGCATGGAAGTGCATGTGCGATTAGCCAACAGCATGAACGCGAAGCGTACGTCACTTCTTCTTCTTCTGTCTTGATATATGGCACATACCCACGAAGGAGGATTGGCCAGGGTTCAGTGTGGACTGCCAAATGTCTTACACAAACTGAATTAGTGCATTAAAGTAATTGTCAAATAAACAAAAACATAAGATTTAAGATCACAAAATTGATTGAAAGGAAAAAAATACGAAGCAAAAATTTGGAAGTTTGTAAATTTGGAATACAATTAGCAAGGAAATCTGTCCGTAGCTATGATGTAGTTATGTAAGTACTGACAAATTTGAGGCAACGCAAATCCTTTCGCACTCGCACCGAAGGAGAGTAGAAGCGGGACAGACAACGTAAATCCCAAGCGTGCAATTGAAGTTTCTAAATGAACCCTCCTCTGATGTGAAAACCTTCGGCAAGCGAGGAGGAAGTGATCAATGTTTTCAATCTCACCGCAAGCCTCACAAAGGTTTGTGGGGCTGATCCCGCATCTACATAAATAAAAATTTAGGCGAGGAATCCTGCATCTCATGAGAGTCATCGTAACCTCACTCTGCCGTGATTTACATGAACGAACTATCCATGAGTATATGAGATGCTGGTATTCGGCTGTAGATAGCAAGGGATCATTGCATGAAGCGGCTAGGTGTTGATAACGCTGGAAACGGGACATTCCAAAAATGGTGATATTAGGGATGGTACATGAAACAGATGCATCAAGAGCTGATTTAGCCAGGAAATCTGCCGCTTCGTTCTGGAAAATACCGCTGTGACCGGGGACCCAGATGAAGCGTATTTCTTCCACCCACCCCGGTATGAAATACATTAGTGAGCGGCTCAACAGAGCATCCCGTGCTGACTCCAGTGACAACAAAACAGAAAGAGAGTCTAATAGCGGCGTACGTCACTGCCGCTCATTTCGCACGTTCTTTTTTTTTTTTTTTTTTTTTTTGCAGTATTGCGTTGTGATTGTGCATTGCTGCGTAAATTTCTCGCTTTGTACGAACAATGGTGAATGGCCAAGTATTCAACGAACGTCTAATCGCAACCAAAAAGACAAAAGGTCACGTGACCACTTGTACACCGCAAGTTAACACATGTTAACGCTTAAAATTCGATACGGTGTGTTGTGAATGCATTTTGTTTTGCGTGTTGTCGCAAAACACTTCAGTTCTTGTTATGACTGTTGTTGCATTTGCAAGTAGTTTTGCGGTGTACTATGCCAGCAATACAGAGCGTCATCGCCATTTCGCGTTACCGTCGGTTCGCGTTGTCGCGTGCATGTATCTTGCAAATCAGACGACGGAGCCAACGATGATCGCTTTCGCACCGCCGCCAATTGTCGCGTCGCTCTCATTTTCGCTCACGTGTAGCTCAGTCTTAAACCGCCTGTCCCAGTCAAGGCAGTCGGCTATTTGTTGGGCTTGCGTGTTTCAATGGAAGAAAGTGGGAAAAGCCGCGTCCGTTGTCCTTGTGGAATATCAGACGTTATGTCAAAGGAATACGCTAGCTGAACGCGAGAAATGTGAGCATCGTTTGGAGAACCGTGTAATTACAGAGAAACCGAGACAGACAGGCAAATTTCACCCACCGTTCTTGCTGAATGAAATAACAATGAGGCTAATGAGTTCATCTCAAAGCCGGATTTTCGAGTAACACGCGGATGGCAAGCGATGGCGGAAAGCCGGATATCCGTCCCCAAGCCTAAAAAATAAAAAAAGATGTTGCCAAAACGTTGCCTGAATAGTTTCAATATGTCAGCTCCATAACGTGCAATGTCACTTTATTTGTTATATCAGGTAACGTACGTATTAACGTCAGTAGAACATTTCGGTAACGTTGATATGACATTATTGCCGCGAAACATTCAAAGCTCTTTTGTTATTTTTTTAGCAGCCACCGGAATACGGCCTTATCGCTCTGGCTCTGGCATTGGCACGCGAATCAATTGTGCATTCTTTGTTTGTTCATGCTTGTCGCGAGGCACATGCTTTACCAGTTTCTTGGTCGCGCAAGACGCACCGAGATATTTCTCGAAGATTCCGACCATTCGCGTGCGTTTCTGCAATGTTCCAGGTTGTGCTAGTCACCGTTTGCGGCTTTATCTCGATGTTTTTTCGCAGCCTTTAAATTGAGTGTTGACGGGTGCGACGAGCATTCTTTGTTCGACAACCGCCGAGCACGATCGTTGCTATCGCCGCCGCCAAATCACTTATGGCGATTTCCACTGGTCGATCGGAGATGGGCGCCCGAGCCGACCTAAAGCGCCACAGAGCGAACCAGCCTTGGTCGACCAGCGGAACGTGTAGAGCCGTAGAGCGCGCGGCGGAAGTAAAGCTGAGCCGGTTTCGAAAGTTGTAGCCGCATCCCAGCGCCAAAATGTTTGCGGTTGATAAATAGGCAGGAGTGCGGCACTCAACAACTTGCTTTCTCATTTTTTTTAACGCTGCAGACGTTTTTCGATACACGCACTTCGACATATTCGCGCAAAAAACGGTGACATACAGCATCCTCTGCCGATGTCGCTGAAACGGTCAAAAACAGCCAGAAGAATCCAGCAGCATCCGGAAGTGACCGCGTCAGCGACTAGGACTTCCGGCGAGATCCGACTTCGGTCGGCGGATCGAGCTGGAGCGGCCCGAGCTGCCCCAAACGACCAGCGGAATACGCGCAACCTATCTTGGTCGACCAGTGGAAATCGAAATCGTCGTCCCGGAGCAAGAAAACGTGCTCCGTACCGATCAGTGGAAATCGCCATTAGTTCTTTCGCGGGCGCAAGTCAGCCCAAAGAGTTTCTTCAGTGCACTCCCAGACTCTTCATTTGTGTCATCGGCCTTGTCACCACCACGTGACATCTGGTGGAGGTGCTGAATCCCTGTCAACGTGACCATGCCGCCGAAGACGGAACCAGGCGGGCAGGCACAGCCTCTCGTTTTCGTCCAGCCCCGTGAGCCCCTCAACTTCCGAGGACGACTGGATGTGGATGCGGAAGACTGGCTCGAGCTGTTCGAACGCGTGTCAACGTACAACGCCTGGGATGACGAAGCTCAGGCAAGTGCACTTTGCTCTTCAGGGATCCGCCCGAATGTGATTTGAGAATAGCGAGGCTCTTTTGAAGGATTGGGCCACTTTCAAGACAGAGCCATTGAATGCTTTTACTATTACCATCAGAAAAGAAAGTCAAGAATTCAGCTCCCTAATGAGTCAGTCCTCAATTACGTAGAAGAAATGAAGCGGCTATTTCGCCGCGCAAACCCTGAAATGACTGAAGAAAAGAAAGTGAATTTTTTTAATGCGAGACGTCAAAGAATCTCATTTCGCGTGCTTTATGAGAAACCCACCTCAAACAGGGGTCGAATATGAAAGAGAAGCATCCTTGATAGAACGGACCCTAGACGTTCGGACTCGACAGTACAATCATCCTCTTTAAATGTTCTCTGCAAGAAACTGCGAAGCCGCAGCTACAAATGGGGATAACCTCTGGGAGATTATCCGTGAGGTCGTCCGCGAAGAGCTGCGCCGACTCCTACCATCGCCAACGCAGCCGCAGGTTGCGTCACTTACGGACGTCATCCATGAGGAAGTCCAGGAAGCTTTGGGCGGTCCTCAAGCGACGGCTTCGACGGCTCCAGCACAAAAAGCAACAGCGATGAACTGCGCTGCTGCATTACGTCGCCCTGCGCCCCGACGTGACTTTCCAAGCCCCTGCCGCTACCGCTCTGTTCCTGAAATCAGCCCCTTGGCCCCCGTCCACCGAGCCTACCAACGACCTCCAAGCCCCAGGAAATGCGACGCCTGGAGGGCTGCGAACAACCGGCCATTATGTTTCCACTGCGGTGAGGCCGGCCACATTCTGCGCCACTGCCCGTACCGACGAATCGGTCTCCGTGAATTTGCAGTCGACGCCCCAGGACTACGCCCAGATGAACGACCGCAAGAAATCGAGAACTGTCTGCGTAGCGGCGAGTTTGCGCCACCAAGCCTTCGGTTCTGGTCCCCATCACCGTACAGTGCCCGCTTTGCGTCGACAGGCCATAACTACGATGACAGTGTGCGAGGAAGGTCTCCAAGCCCCCGTAGGTGAAACTAAACGCAGCAGCATTTGGAGGTGACGTTGCTAAACAACGCACTATAACGAAGATTCTACACCGCCGACGACGAGCGACGGCGCTTCAACCAATACCCCGCCGCCACGCACGACGAGGATATCGATGACCACGCGACCACACGTTAAACATACACGACCGCCCAGTGAAGTGACAAAGACGGTGTGCTCTGGCCGCGACCTGAGCAAACGATGAAGTAGAGATCGAACACCGAAGCCAGCATGGAATACGAGGACACGAACAAGTGACTTCGCCGTTGCTGTCGACGGTCGCACGGTTACCACCTTCCATAGACACCAGAACTGGCTATTCAGTCATCAGTGCAGCGTTTGGGTGGCCCATTAATCCGCACCGCTGGTAGTAACTTTATTACGCCATCCGGTCGATGCACCGCTCGAATGACAGTAAATGGACGCACTTACCCTACCAACTTTGTGGTCTTAAACAGTGTTCCCGCGACCTCATTTTGGGCATGGACTTCCTAAATGAACATAGGGCTATCATCGACCTTCGATTCAAGCTCATCAAGCTCTCTGCAGACAAAGCCATACCTGCTACCACGACTTCGACGCAACACGTCGCTCTAAACGTCCTTGACTGAGAATTGACAGTGCTGTCCCGATCAAGCGTCGTAGTCTGCGTGGGTAACGCAGACATCGAAACCCTGAAGGCATCATCGAAAGAAACACCCAGTTGCTCTTGGAACGAGGTGTCGGCATCGCAAGAGGCATCGCGAACTTCCGGTGAGGACAAGCTCAGGTGCTGGCAACAAACTTCACAGAAGAATACCGGCATCTCAACAAGGGCTAGACGATCGCTTTTCTCGACGAATTAGCGGACATCAGAGGTTTATTCGTCCTCCCCGGCCAACCCCTGGAAGACGCACCTGACCAATTTCGTCAGCCTACATTTGATATGAACCCGGCATTAACCCACAGCAGAAAAGAACAGATTCGCAGTCTTCTTCGAAGCTACAGTGAGTGCTTCTTGTCATTATCCAAGGTGCGACAAACACCATTGGCCAAGCACCGCATTATAACGGACGAACACGCCCGACCTCTGCGCCAAAGATACCGCGTATCGCCGCAAGAACGCCGAGCCATCCGCGAGCAAGTCGATGAAATGCTTTGTGACGAGGTTATCCAGCCATCAAAGACCCCTTAATTGGGCGGCACCAGTCGTTCTGGTGAAGAAGAAGGGCGGGGCAGAAGACAAGCTCTGCAATGCAAAGTACTTCTCATCGATGGACCTGAAGAGCGGCTATTTGCAAATTGAGGTCGACGAAAGAGATCACGAGAAGACCGCATTCATCACACCGGACGGCCTTTTTGAGTTTAAGGCGATGCCATTTGGCCTCTGCTCTGCACCAGCGACGTTTCAACGAATAATGGACACTGCTGGCGAAGTGGCAGATTTGTCTGGTATACTTGGATGATGTATACCGTTGTCTTCTCCTCTAGCTTTGAAGACCACCTGAAAAGGCTTCGTACAGTGCTAGAAGCTATCAAGTTATCAGGGCTAACTTTAAAAGCAGAGCAATGAACTTTGCCTACAGGAACTGCGGGTCACATTGTTATCAAGGATGGTGTTCGCCCTGACCCTGAGAAAACGACTGCGATCGCATAGTTTCCACCTCCCGCCGACAAGAAAGCCGTGCGCAGGTCCCTTGGGCTGTCCGCTTACTGTCGACCATTTGTCAGGGGCTTTTCGCACATCACCGAACCGCTGACACAGCTTAGAAAGACTGACGTAGCTTTTCAATGGGAAGCGCAGCAAGAAGAAGCCTTCGCCGAACTTATGCGCTGTCTACAGTCCCCTCCTGTCCTAGGCCACTGATGAAAACGCCGAACTGAAATTCACACCGACGCAAGCAGTTTGGGCCTAGGCGCCGTTCTCGCTCAGAAGAGTGCCGGACAGGAGAAAGTTATCGCCTACGCTAGCCGTTCCCTGTCGAAAGCTGAAACCAATTATTCGTCGGCGGATAAGGAATGGCTTGCCATCATTTGTATGGACCGCATAAAAATTTCGCCCCTATTTGTACGTACGACCATTCAGGGTTGTGAGCGACCACCATACTCTGTGCTGGCTAGCCAGCTTAAAATATCCTTCCTGCCGCCTTGCACGATGGAGCCTGCGTCTTCAAGAATTCGACATCACAGTCGTCTACAAGTCCGGCCGCAAGCACTCCGACGCAAACTGCTTGTCACGAGCCCCCGTTGATGCGCCGCCGAAAGAAGACGACGAAGGCGCCTTCTTGGGACCGGTAAACGACAGCAGCTTCGCACAGCAGCAGCGCTCGGACCCTGAGCTGAAAGACGTGGCTGATTACCTCGAAGGAAAGATCGCTTCTCCTCCTGCTGTGTTCCGGCGTCATTTATCGTCATTCGCCTTGAGTAATAACGTCGTTGTGAAGAACTTCGCAGCCAACAGAATCTCGCAGCTTCTTGTTGTGCCGAAAAACCTCAGACACGAGATTCTGCAGGCGCTGCACGATGAGCAGACAGCAGGGCATCTCGTGTTTGCGCGCACTTTGCACAGGATACAAGAGAAATATTACTGATCATGGTTGCCTGCCGAAGTTGCTCATTATGTGAAAACGTGCCGTGAATGGCAGCGACGCACGACACCTCCGATGAGACCTGCTGGTCTACTGAGCCCAATACCGCCTCCAATTAAGCCCTTTCAACAATTCAAGATGGACCTCCTCGGTCCCTTCCCAACTTCATAAGTGGGGAACAAATTTATCATCGTGGTAACCGATTACACGACCCGCTACGCCGAAGCGAAAGCCCTGCCCAACGGTACCGCAGCAAAAGTCGCTAAGTTTTTCGTCGAACGAATTCTCCTGCGACACGGCGCTCCTGAAGTGCTCATCACGAACAGAGGAACTGCATTTGCAGCTGAGCTCACGCACGCCATCTTGCACTACAGTCAAACGAGCCACCGCAGGTCAACGGAGAGGAGCGCCTCAACAAAACGATCGCAGATATGATCGCCATTGTTACGACCAAGCATCCGCAATTGCGCGCTCTATTGTTCGCCTGTGGGCATGGATAAGTTTTGTGAATATGTGGTGATGGTCCAATGGCTCTAAGTGAGCCTGTTTCCAGGAATCCTGTTTTGTAAGCATGTTTTGCTTTGTGGACAACCTGCAAATGCCAAATTGACCCTGTCAAGAGAACGTCTGGAAAAACACAAAGAAACGTCCCCCTGCGGGAAATAGCAGGAAGTGCTTTCTTTCTTTTGTTCACCCTTCCAGTCGAGAAGTGCTATCCTCCAGTGATGAATGCCTCCTATCCAAAGGAGACGACAGAGTGACATGTCCGCTGACGTGCAGGACAAGAAAGGAGCATGACTCATACGGCCATTAAGTGATTTCCCGGGAATGCAGGAAAGATTTGCAATTGTCGAAAAGGGACCATGTTGGGAGCCCTATGCGGCGCCACGTGCACTCGGGTTTCTGAGAAGTAAAACCCCTTGTCAGAACCAACCTGTGGTTTCTTTGCTGAAGAATAGAAATGTACCTCCTCTCCTCGCCGTTCCCAAGCTTTTCCCGCCAACAAGTGATCACGCCCAACGAATGAATGCCGGACCAGTCAGTGCTTCAGACCATCAGTGCAGTGATGTGTTCGATTGGATGCCGATACCTGAGGGGCGTGCCCTGGATTTGGTTGGTCAGCATCTTCAGAGAGGGGCTGGACATAGGGGGTTTTTAAGGACGCTGCAGAGCACGAAATGTCGCTCTGAGCCCTGGGTAAACGGCTCATCCAGTCGCTTCTCGCTATGAACTCTTAACGCTTGCCATTTTGCTGATGTACCCTTCTTTTTCGTGTAAATATTGTAAATAAGTTTTCTCAAAGTGCCATTAAACCTGCTTGTACATATTTCACCAACTTCGAAGATTCAATCCTACTTCAACCCCGAGTCTCTGCACGCTACCAAGTGAAGGCCGGGTCGACGTAGCCCCAGCGTCACGACAACTGGTGATCAGCGGTGGGATCTGAATCTACAAGCACAACATCTGGTGATTGGAGGTGGATCTGAAGCTACAAGCCACAACACCTTGTGATCGGAGGTGGCATCTCAAGCAACAAGCAGGCGCAACAATCGGCCAACAAGAGGGCAGCTCGGAACATCGATCGCATGTGTGGGTGAGTGCTTGGCTTTTCTTCTGATGTGGACCAGGTTCTAGAACAGGGTTAGATTTTAGAACTGGTAAAGAGAGTGTGGAAACGCCTTTAGGTTGGTAGTTTGCACAGTTGTTTTGGAAGTAGCCGACACTCGGAGCGATCATGGACCTACAAAAGCTGCAGAAACCGGACCTGTTGCTATTGTGTGAGGAATTGGGAATTGATACAAGTGGTTTGGCACGAAAACCCTTGATTATAAAGGCAATCACAGATTTGGGAGCCGATGATGAGGAGCTCAGTGAAGCATGGAACCTCATCGCCCAAAACAAGGAGGAACAACTCAGACAGGAAAAGAGGCGTGAGCGCGAACGTCAGAGGGAAAAAGAGGAAAGGGAGCGCGAACGTCAGAGGGAAAAAGAGGAAAGGGAGCGTGAACTTGAGAGAGAAAAAGAGGAAAGGGAGCACGAACGTGAGAAGCTTGAGAGAGAAGCAAAAAAGCGGGAGCTAGAAATTGAGCTCCGGAAATTAGAAGTAGAGTTGAGCAAGAGGTCGGGCAATTGTCCCCAGCTAGCGGTACCTCTTCTCAACAAGGAGGCAGATTTCAAGATGTCAAAGTACATGCAGCCATATGTGATATCAGGGGATATCGGTCTGTATCTGGGTAACTTTGAGCGAACTTGCGAAGAACTGTCCTTCCAGCGAGACACGTGGTCTCAGAGATTATTGACGGTTCTGCCCTGCGAGGCAGCGGAGGTTGTCGCGCGGCTAAACAAGGAGGACGCGGACAACTACGAGAAGGTCAAAGCTTGCCTTCTGATTTTCGGAGACAGAGATGTGCAGGCCTTAACACGTTCAAAGGCGCGAGAACTAGCTACACTGCTCATACCAGAAAATTCCACAGCGGAGGAAACGGCAGTTAAAACAGTGGTCGATGTGGAAGATAGCGGGTCAGAAAACTTTGAGAGCGAGGCATCTCAAATAAGTCAACTTGAAAGTGAGCTTGATGAGACGCGGAATGAGGACGTTCTTGAGAGTAACATCTTGCCGCCAGTGTCTAGTAATCTCACAAGACTTTTAAGTGGAACCCGAGAGGACTTAGCTATGGAGCAAGCCGTGGTAAATCTAACGTTAAACCCCGAGGAGATGGGGGACAACTTGATTTGCCTCAGCGAAAAAGGAAGCAACGCTCAGGAGCTTCTCAAAAAGACGGAGCAGAGAGGAGAACTAAAGAAATCCCAGCTGTCCGATCTGGGCGAGATAATAACAGAGTTTGAGGCCTGCTTCGTGGACAGGCCAGGCAGAACTGATTTGACTAAGCACGATATTGAGCTGACTTCAGACGTGCCAGTGCGATCAAGGTGCTACCGATTTTCTCCAAGGCAAAGAGAAATTCTGGATAGGGAAGTAACTCGCATGCTGGAATTGGGAGTAATAAAACCCTCGGAAAGCGATTATGCTTCGCCTATGATCTTAGTAGAAGCTCCAGGTAAAGACCCTAGGCCTGTGGTAGACTACCGAAAGCTAAATTCTCTCACCAGGGATCAAGTGTATCCTATTCCGAATATTGAGGAGAGAGTAGAACAGGTCAGTAGAGCGGCATATGTGACTACGCTGGACCTTACTCGAGGATACTGGCAAGTACCGCTCACTGAACGCGCCAGCAGATACGCGGCTTTCGTCACTCCGACGGGCAGCTACCAGCCAACAATGATGAGTTTCGGGCTCAAAAATGCTCCATTTTGTTTTTCCCGACTCATGGATAGGGTTTTAAAGGGGTGTGAAACATTCGCGGTGCCTTATTTAGACGACATTGCGGTTTTTTCCGACTCATGGGCGGACCATATGGTACATCTAAGAGCTGTACTGAGCCTTTTGCGTCAAGCTGGACTAACCGTAAAGGCCGAGAAATGTTGCCTGGCAAGGGCGACCGTGGACTACTTGGGTCACAATGTAGGTCAAGGTTTCAGGAAACCCAGCGAGATTAAGATTTCTGCGGTAGCAGACTATCCGCGGCCGAGCACGAAGACGGAAATTCGAGCATTCCTAGGTCTGACTGGGTACTACAATCACTACATCCCTAACTATTCAGCTTTGGCTAGCCCTCTGACCGACGCTCTCCGCAAGACAGAACCGACAAATGTAGTCTGGGACGAACAAAAGGAAGCCTCCTTCGTAAACCTGAAGGCTGTGCTGATTAGCCGTCCGGTATTGCGAGCTCCAGACTATGACCGAGAATTCACGGTCCAGTGTGATGCCAGTGATCGAGGGCTAGGTGCTGTTCTCTGCCAGAGAGATGACGACGGTAATGAGCACCCCGTGCTCTACTTGAGCAGAAAACTGAGTTCTAGAGAGAGGGCTTATTGCGCGTCAGAGAAAGAGTGCGCTTGCATTGTATGGGCCATTCAAAAATTGCAGTGCTATCTTGGAGGGGCCAAATTCACCGTAGAGACGGACCATTGTCCCCTAGCTTGGCTGCAAACTGCGACATCGAAGAACAGTCGCCTTCTTAGGTGGAGCTTGATTTTACAGCAGTACAATTTTGAAATAAGATACAAAAAGGGGAAGTTAAATGGGAATGCGGACGCGCTTAGCCGCTCTTTCTAAGCGGTCCGAGATGTTCCTCACCATGTATCCAAATTGATAATCAGGTTTTTTTTTTTTTCGTGCGCTTGTATATGTGTGACTATGTAAAGCAGCACGTTTGGTTTTCTAGGAATACGTAGGTCCTAACGTCTTGAGTGTGGGCTTTTCTCGAACAACAATGGCAGTTTTCTTTTGACCTGGTCTCTTCAGACGGGAGCCGAGTGCTTGCTTCGACATGTGGTTGAGTTTCAGACAGCTCGAGCAATTTGGCCTACAACAATCAAGACAACGCGACAAGCAACAGCGAGCTTCAAGCGTTCACGTGCAGGCCATTAAGTAGTCTCTTCATGCAGCAGCTGGGACTGCTGCCCTCCGAGACTCTTCTGGCGGGGGAGGAGGCTGTTACGACCAAGCATCCGCAATTGCGCGCTCTATTGTTCGCCTGTGGGCATGGATAAGTTTTGTGAATATGTGGTGATGGTCCAATGGCTCTAAGTGAGCCTGTTTCCAGGAATCCTGTTTTGTAAGCATGTTTTGCTTTGTGGACAACCTGCAAATGCCAAATTGACCCTGTCAAGAGAACGTCTGGAAAAACACAAAGAAACGTCCCCCTGCGGGAAATAGCAGGAAGTGCTTTCTTTCTTTTGTTCACCCTTCCAGTCGAGAAGTGCTATCCTCCAGTGATGAATGCCTCCTATCCAAAGGAGACGACAGAGTGACATGTCCGCTGACGTGCAGGACAAGAAAGGAGCATGACTCATACGGCCATTAAGTGATTTCCCGGGAATGCAGGAAAGATTTGCAATTGTCGAAAAGGGACCATGTTGGGAGCCCTATGCGGCGCCACGTGCACTCGGGTTTCTGAGAAGTAAAACCCCTTGTCAGAACCAACCTGTGGTTTCTTTGCTGAAGAATAGAAATGTACCTCCTCTCCTCGCCGTTCCCAAGCTTTTCCCGCCAACAAGTGATCACGCCCAACGAATGAATGCCGGACCAGTCAGTGCTTCAGACCATCAGTGCAGTGATGTGTTCGATTGGATGCCGATACCTGAGGGGCGTGCCCTGGATTTGGTTGGTCAGCATCTTCAGAGAGGGGCTGGACATAGGGGGTTTTTAAGGACGCTGCAGAGCACGAAATGTCGCTCTGAGCCCTGGGTAAACGGCTCATCCAGTCGCTTCTCGCTATGAACTCTTAACGCTTGCCATTTTGCTGATGTACCCTTCTTTTTCGTGTAAATATTGTAAATAAGTTTTCTCAAAGTGCCATTAAACCTGCTTGTACATATTTCACCAACTTCGAAGATTCAATCCTACTTCAACCCCGAGTCTCTGCACGCTACCAAGTGAAGGCCGGGTCGACGTAGCCCCAGCGTCACGACACCATGTACGTCGACACCGAATACAAGACCTGGGACGCCATCTTGTCGTACGTGATCTTCGCGTATAACACTGCTATCCAGGAGACGACCAGGGCGACCTCGTTCCAACTTGTGCATGGCAGAAATCCAACGACCACGCTCTATGCAATGCTGCCGCACGTAACAGACGAGGAGAACCTGGACGTCGCCGCCTACCTTCAGCGTGCAGAGGAAGCTCGACGACTTGCACGGCTGTGCATTAAAGAACAACAACGTACCGACACCCGATGATACAACTTGCGACGCCGCCACGCAAAGTACAAGCCCGGAGACCAAGTAATGGTATGGACACCAATTCGCCGTCGCGGACTGAGTGAAAAGTTGTTGCGTCGATACTTTGGGACGTACAAAATCATTCGACGCGTCGGACAACTGTACTATGAAGTCATTCTCGACGGTACGACAGCATCACAACGGCGACGCACTAGCCCAGAAATCGTACGTATTGTACGCCCGAAGCCATATTACGCACGTTAAAGAATCCGTGGTGTTTGAACTTAGTAATGTTTATGTTTAAGTTGCTTTGGTTTTTGGAACATCGAGGCGATGGGGGGGAAGAGTAATGCCGCGAAACATTGAAAGCTCTTTTTGTTGTTGTTTTTTTTTGCAGCGGCCGGCATACGGCCTTATCACTCTGGTTCTGGCACGCGAATCAATTTTGCATTCTTTGTTTATTCATGCTCGTTGCCGCGAGACGCAGCTTTATCAGTTTCTTTGTCGCGCAAGACGCGCCGAGATGTTTCTCGAAGATTCCGACCACTCGCGTGTGTTTCTGCAATGTTCCAGGTTGTGCCAGCCACCATTTGCGGATTTATCTCGATGTTTCTTCGCGGCCTTTCAATTGAGCATTGACGGCTTGGTGCGACGGGCATTCTTTGTTCGATGACCGTCGAGCACGATTGTTGCTATCGCCGACGCCGAATCACTTAGCTCTTTTGCGGACGCTAGCCAGCCAATAAAGAGTTTCTTCAGTGCCCTTCCAGACTTTTCATTTGTGTCGTCGGCCTTGTCACTACCACGTTACATTATTATGACGTTGTATCGAATGAGAATTAGAAGTGCAAAAAATAACGTTGCCACTTTGCTGGTGCAGGCAGTTATGCAAAACACGCACATCTTACGTGCAAAAAAAGTTATACATATCCTGCATATTCTGTAAAACAGATACCAATGAAGGCGCCTAACTTTTTACAGGGCACGTAACACAGAAAGCATAATTCCGCGGTGATCAAGTGAAACTATCGATCAATCGTGCAAGAAACAGTGGGCTACAGAAGCACACTCCATACCAAAAAAGAACCATCGCGCATTACCCTCCTTTTAGAGCCAGTGACATTCCCAGGTGTAGAGAAGTTATTCAAATCATTTTAAAGCTTGTTATAAAAAAAATACATTTAGCATTATAATGTTTATTCCTCTTTGCCGTCTAATGCGAGCATTGTACCAATGAACTCAGTAAAAAAATGTCTGTTCCAAACTATTGTCTAAATATGGACTCAGAAATGTTGTCGAGATATCTGCACTTGACGTTGGTGCAGTGTGTGCCGGAAATGTAATTGTGATGTCTGAAACATCATATAACAACTTTTCTGTCTTTGCCAAAAGTAACCAGGGTGCATGCTTCGCTTCTCGCTTGTATCCTAAAGCCATTGAGTCCCAGAGAATCACAACTTGTTAAGAAGTGAGGACGGGAGCTCGCCTTTAGTTTGCACAGATTTACAGCTTCAGAAGTGCTACGAATTTTCTATCATTCGACTGAAAAGCGGAACGCAGCCTGGTTACTTTTGGCAAAGACTACCTATACGTATACCGTATACGTACGTACATGGCAACGTTAGGGACATCAGATATGGTTGCCCAGCGTTACATGACAGTTATTAGTCAATATTGAGGCAATATTTCACGTTGGTTGAGTTAGTGACGGTGCTTATTGCTTTACGACATCATTTACCTGCCCGATGCGTGCTTTTAACCTAGCCCTATTTGCCGAGTCACGTTTGCACACGGTGGGGCCTACAGTTGTCCTTTTTGCACATAGCCATGATGACTTTACAAGATCCTAGCCAACTAGCCCGACAACAACTCTTGTTGGGGTGCCTGCAGAAGCGCGCAGAATTCGCGGGATTTTCATTTTATTTACAAATACTGTTAGAGGGATAGTCATCAAGAGCGTATCGCGAGAGATTAAAAGAGGATCGAAGGAAAAGCGCTCTTCTAGTGCACTGTACCACGCATGACAAAAAAAAAAAAAAAGCATAATCAGACATAGCGCTTTGTTCGGTACAATACGAAACGGTACTTAATAGCCTTCGTTGAACTTTGCCGGTATTCTCAGGCAACTGACGGCGCAACAGGTAGGAGGTCCTTTGGTGAAAAAATTTGAGAAGGACGAATCGACAAACTGCGAAGCAGAAAATGAAAACTCCAGCCGAAAAATTGTGCTGATGGCCCATTGCATGCACTGTCAAAGAGTAAAAGGCTGATGATGTCCAGCACAGGGCCGCTTACTTCCCGTGCATTCACCTTCGGGCACCCGATGCGCCATCCAGCCTACTAATGAAGATCATATAGAGCCGAAAATGAAGTTGAAAGGGGCACAATCGAACTCATGGAATCAAATCGAGCCCTCGGCCGCTGTAGCGCTGCTGTAGTCGTGCAGTTGTTGCTTGTAACTGTGGCATTTCGGCCGTTTTGGCGGCTTGGTACTACTTGTGCGTAGGAGTCTCAGCGAGTGGGCACGCACTATATTCGGGTATTGAGAGGGACGCGAACGCCGCACGAATTTGCAGCACCGCATCTCCGAACAAAAACAAAGACACTTGGAAGCAGCCTGTAAGGCGGGCACTACTTGAAAAGGGCTGCATCAATTCCCATCTTTCTCATTGAGAACAGAAACCACGTAGCCCTTGCGACATGCTCACATGGACATACTTTGTGTACAGTGCGAAGTGCTCCCTCATCTGTTCTTAACCGGTTACCCAAAGAAACATTTTCTGCTAATTCCAAAAAGATAGTGAAGGATTGTCTTGTGAAATTAACATACTAGTTCCAGTACACAGCTTTGTTACTTATGTTTTTACATGTTTTCCCACCTGGCGTGTGTACATTTTTGAATCCATTTTCTTCTGTATTGTTTTTTTTTTTATTGCTTTTTTTTTTTCACATGTCTGCTCCATGCATGGCTTATATGCTGTCTACTGCCGGCTACGGCCATTCAAGCCTCCGGAGGCTTTGGCAGGCCTGCATTTGTACTTGAAAAAGGAAATAATAAAATTTTATTATTATTATTGTTATTATCGTCTTCATATCTTGCTTCGTTAGTTGCCCATCTCGTGCGGTCGCATCGAATGAACAAAATGACATTGTTGCTGGAGCGCCTCGGAAGGCAGGTAATGGATTAATTACGCATTGCCTGTGCCCTCGACTGCTGGTAATTACATCTTCAATACTTTTGCCTCACATTCAGGAATAAAGGGAAGGGAGGAAGTCGCTCCCATTCAGTTTTTCTCGACAAAGTTTGGCGGTGATACTCAGAAATCGGCTGTTATATCGTCTACGTCTGAAAAGAAATACGGTGAAAAAAAAAAAAAAAAAAAAAAAAAAAGACAGTAGCCCAGCCGGGGCTGCGAAAATTTTCACTCTTTCCCATTCTTCGGGGAAAGGAAGAGCGGCCCGTAGCTGCTTCTGCACAAACTCCGAACGGCTGCCACCTGAGAATTTCGCGGATACAGCTGTGCACAATGATTATTAGCAGCGTCGTCTATCGTCAAAGAAAAAATGTATACTCGGAGATGAAAGAAAGGGATGGTTGCCCCCACTCTTCTGCCCCTTTGAAGGCAGCTAACGGCAGTCCAAAGTTCACAGAGAGTAAGGGCCGGGACTCAACCTGTCTCGTTTTCACAAAGAAATAATTCCATATGAGAGCGAGACCTTCTGCTGAATTATAGTTGAAAACAAGTCTGATGCTGACCGTGAAGCTGGCTAGGGCTCTCGGAACAAAGGCTGACTGAAATTCTGGGGGCCTGAAAGACCTCCTGACTTCGGGTGAGATGGGCCGTGCGCGTAAAAGGTGGGTCGGCTGCGGGTCCGTATATAGTGCATAAGGGCAAGAGAAAGGGTGCGTAGCCCCCCAAGGTCGACTATGAAAATATAAGAAATACAAATAAACGAAGGAATTGAGTCAGTACGCAGAGGATGCCCGTCACCTTGCCCGCATGCACATCAAGCGACAACAGGCGACCGATGCACGTCGCTGTAACCAACGCCACCGACATGTTGAGTACCACCCCGATGACCAAGTGTGGGTATGGAACCCTGTCCGTCGCCCAGGATTGTCGGATAAGTTGCTGAGGCGCTACTTTGGGCCCTACAAAGGGCTTCGCTGTCTCTCTGATGTGACTTATGAAGGTTTCCCTGACGGCGCTGTGCACAGTCCACGCCGTCAGCCTCAACCTGAGAGTGCACGTACACCGCATGAAGTCCTACTTCACGCAGTGACGGCCGGTGCTTGCATTCTGAGTTTTTTTTTTTTAATTGCGTACGCAATACTACTCCAGGTCTCAGCCCCTTCGCGTAGCCGCGGCCGGTAGCCACGGTGACCTTTAGAGTGCTTGCAGATGGGCTCCCAGCTCAAGTCGTCGCGTGGCCGCGGCCGGTAGCCACGGTGCGCCGCAGATGAAGCGGCGCTGCTGCCAAATGGGGGCGCTGCCGTCGCCATGAGCGGCGCCGAAGAAGAAGAAGGAAAAGAAAAAGTAGAAGAAGAGAAAGAAAAGAAGAAGGAAAAGAAAGAGAAGAAAAAAAGAAAGAAAAGAAGAAGAAGTAGAAAAGAAGGAAAAGAAAAAAGAAGAAAAAGAAGAAGAAATTGCACGGTGTGCCTGTGCAGGCAAGTTGCAACCATTGCGCGTAGCAAATGTTATTTTATTTATTTTTCTTGTTAATTTTAGTTTTTATTTTACTATCTTATTCCACTAATTTTATGGATTATTATTTTATTAGCATTTTTTATTAATTGCCATCATCACTATTTATCATTTTTACATGCCCTACTAATGCTTTCATTAATAGGATTCAGTGGAAAGGTGCTGGGCCCGTCTGCAGCACAGTCGAGTTAAGTGAGTGGCTGCAAATCAGCTGCATACCTTTTTTTCAGGACCTGCAGCAGAATAAGGGAAGGCGCTTACGTGTACGGAAATTTGAAAGTCGCAGAAAAATGAAGGGTGGTGCTCACACGAGAAGGGGTGACGATGCGGTATTTTACGGTATGTTGTGATAGCTGGGCGCCACTGCTACGAAGAACACAGTAATATTTCTTAGTAATCGCTTTCGTTTAATTGTAGACAAAGAAATGAAACTGCTCAACCATCAGCAGTGCATATGTGAAGATGTTTGATCTCACAAGAATCATTTACACAACTTTGCTAATGAGCACGTCATATCTTGCCCATAGTGAGGCGTTCTGTGAAGGATATCTAGAAGTGATGCAATTGGTGCGTGAAAAAACGGTATGAACTAACATACCTGTATATATGTTTTTACCGCCTTTTCACGTTAACGAAGGAATCAAAAATGAGAGAAGGGGCTACTTCCATCTTTACGTCACATTGTGAAGCCGGAAACGAGCTCGGCGCCATCTTGCTCGGGGGATCGCGCGAGATTCGAATCCCGCGTGGAAGCAAGCTAGACTCCGGCAGCTATAATAACCGAGCAATATTCGCGCTATATTCATTCATGCATCATCTCCGTGTCGTCCTCGCTCTCTTGTTCGAATGAAGCAGCCGAGTCACGGTCTTAATTTAGCATCCCCTAAGGGGCTTAGCAAGTGCGCTGGATGAAATATTCGCTTTCAGTTACTGCCAATGCTTGCTGTGGGGGCATGCAGTGACCGTCGTTTATTTTCCCTATGTTGTTTTGCGGCGGTCGAGGTATACTTTGGTGCTCCTAGGAGGCCTTATATTTCCAGAAATTTGATGGGGTGCCTACATCCTGTTTATTGTAGTCTCGCACTCATCGCTTCTTAAATGCCGTTAAAATCGTTAAAGCTCAAAAAATACCGCATGCAAAACATGATGAATGAAAAACTAAATTCAGAACCAACAGAAGCTTGTATAGTTATAACCACCACCAATCACTATCGCTGGAGCTTTGCGAGTAGACAGACGCAAAGAAGTAGCAACAAGTGGATCGATCTCCTGAGTGAAGGTAGGGCCGAATATCAAACGGTGGAAATGCTAGTGACAGCTTTCTTAAATTATCAGCAGTTCATATTGAGACGTTTGCCACCGTCGCTTACATGCAAAAGGTACGAGTGACAGTGCATCAGCGCGAGTGAACCTACGTCACGGGGGTATGGTGCGGAGGAGCAAAAGTAGGCGAACTTAGCGGCTAACGTAGCGTGCAATTTTCGCATGCTTTTCGGTAAAAAACAAGTACCAAGCAGCAGCACATACGACTGGGCGTGACCTGAGCGTACCAGTCGAACGAATTTCTCAGACGTATATAATTTGGACAGTTTGTATCTCGGAAGCGCCATCAGCTTAAAAAAAAAAAAGCACGCACACACATTAGTTGAAAGGTGTGCTAAGCCAAGAACATAGTATCACCTTCGGTGACAAAAAAAAAAAAAAAAAAAAAAAAAGAGAAGCTGCAGTTTTGAAAATTCGAAACCAGGGACGGTGTAAAAGGGGATTGCGGGGAGGAAGCCTCCCTGCCCCACAAGTCCCCCTCCCAGGAAAAAGTGAAAAATTTACTAGGCAAATCATGCAGAACACATGTTTTCCACGAAAAAAGGCATTGCAGAGGTATGCCATGGTTCACGTGGGCCCGCCCCCTCCAAGAAGTGCCCCTGTTCTATGCCACAAAATGAACACGCTTGATCTGAATAAACTTCACTGCTTATTTTCAAATTCTGAAATTTATATTAAAAAAGAAAATTCTCCTTAACCCTCAGGTCTTCATCTGTGTCGTGATAAAATGTCGGGTGTTTCAGCTAATACTTTCAGAAATTCGGAAAAATAAGGAGTTAAAAAAAAACGCATATTTGCAAGAAAAGCTCTCAGCCTCGGCGAACATAATTTACTGCGGAACTATCTTAATCATAGAGGTAATTAAGTGAAACTCAGTAATTAACTTTTGCCCCGCCGGGGTGGCGCAGTGGTTACGGCGCTCGACTACTGTTCCCAAGGATGCGGGATCGAATCCCGGCCTCGGCGGCCGCTTTTCGATAGAGGCGAAAAGCAAGGCGCCTGTGTGCTGTGCGATGTCAGTGCACGTTAAAGAACCCCAGGTGGTCAAAATTTCCGGAGTCCTCCACTACGGCGTCTCTCATAGCCTGAGTTACTTTGGGACGTTAAACCCAACAAATCAAACTAGTAATGAACTTTTTAATTGCCTCTTCTCAGGCTTATGGTGAAACAGTCGTCAAACTGACGTTCGGGATATTACAGCGAACCGAAAATGGCAAGTACCGGTCGTCCGGGTGAGCTACAGTGGAACTGCAGAGGCCTTTTCAGGCAGGTGGAGGAGCCCAAGACCTGTCTTCGCATTAACAAGCTCCCTATTGGTACAGGAAACGAACGCATTGCCATCAAATCCGGGATTAAGTGGCTGCATGTATTTTCCACGCATGACCGACCGTCGAGCGCACGCTGCTACCGCTGCTACTCCCGCGGGAAATGCGGCAGTGTATATGTTGATACGTACGCGTTTTTCGCATCTATATGCCTTCCTCTCGGAAACTCATGTACATCATATTAAGAGGCAGTGACAGTAGCTGTGAAATTTCACAAGGGAACTATTGGGGTCGTTTTGTTTTAAGTTAGGCTCGCAGGATTCACCCTCTTCCATATTAATCTTGGTTGGTCTAATTATTAAGCGTTCGACGGCCATACTCCGACTGCTCAATTTTAGTCGGAGGCGACTTCAGCGCTCCTCACCCAGACTGGGGATATCCCACTTCGAGCCCTCGTGGAAGACATGTGCTTTGTGTATGCTCTGTGTATTCTACCGTCAACCATCCTGGGACCGCAACGCGGGTAGTGCATCACACCCGTAGTTACTCCGTATATATGCTCCAGATGTTAAGGTGGTGGTTTGGTCCGGGTACTCTGTCGTGGCAGATGGAGCCAGACTGAGGAGGTGTGATCACCGCATTATCATCATCGGTCGATATCCATCCCTCAGGTCCCCGCTCTTGCCACATATGTTCTACGGTGAACTGGGACAGCTTTCGCTCCTTTCTCGATAATCTCTCTTTAGATTCGTCACGACGCCTTCTTGACCGCATGCAAAGAGTGCTCACCAGTGTACAACTACCACCTAGCTGACTGATGCTAGCCGACCAGCACCAGATCTCGTCGTGCTTTACTTGTGGGCTTCAGTCCGTCAGACCGAGCTGGCTGCTATATACGCGAGACTTTACTTTTGTACATGCATTTACACGATTGCAATATCTTACTGCTAAGACTCGAAGATGTGAACGCGACCTCTGACGATGGCAGTGGCATGCGTGGAATGCCTCACACTGGCGAACGTTCCGTGCAATGGAATATGGTCGCCGTTCTGACTCAGCAGCAACCACTTGCTTTACAGCTAACCTGCCTCCAGAAGATTTCGCCAAAGAAGCAGAGCAAACGTTTTTCCGGGAGTATACGATGCGTTCCAGTCTTCACCTACCAGTTTTGATTTGACAGATATCCCAGCACATGTATATAAACAGCCATCTGCTGCCGACGCAGAGGAAATTTCGAGTCTGTTCTTTGAGTATGGGCTGCTGGCTGCAATAGATGATGCGAAGCAAAAAACAGCGCACAGCCCAGACAATATCCAGTAAGTTTTCAAGAGTAGCGCTGCACTCCCTCAACTGGGTACCATAAACAATGTATGGCTGGAGAGTGTCGTATACCCGTGGGAGCTGGAAATCCGATTTATAGGTAAAGTCACCAACGGGCCTTGTCGACTTACACCCTATCACCTTAACACCAACGCTGTGCAAGGTAGCAGAGAAAATGCTAGCCATATGACTGTCAAGGTGGTTTGAGCAGCATGGTTTCTACCAACCCGCTCAGACTGGTTTTGGTCCATACATGGGTGCAGCCGACGAGATAGCTTTTCTCAGATGACAAAACTGCATTACCAGTTTTGTCATCTACCCGCAGCAGCAATGTTCGTACCGCTTTAGCAACGTAGTACTTTGAAAAGGCATATACGACATCAGCCTTCCTGCTATCCTGTAATTGACTGAAATTCATCTCCCTCTTAGAGTCCGCAGATTTTTAGAATCATTTTTGGAAAACAAAACAATCACTTCACAACACACCTCATTGATGAAGCTGTCTAATCACTTCTCTATACGCGGCGTGCGCCAGGAATCAGTACTGTAATCCACGCTATATAGTTAATCTCGCTTTCATCTCGCTCGCATAGCGCCTACAAGACGTCCCTAAAATTAGCTTTTGTAATACGCTAAGGACATCACGGTGTGAAGCACTCACTAAGATCTGGTGAATAAAGATGCCGCCCTCCAATCAGCTTTGAATATTATCTCCGAATACGCTTAATCAATCAGTCTTGAGCTTTCCGTGAGCAAAACTTCATACAGATCAGTCCACAACTGCTGAAGACGCCGTAAACTTGCTGCAAGTCAAATTCATCTTTGTCAGGGACCCCACTACATGAAAGTCCGAGCGTAAAAATTCTGGGCTGGACGATTAGTCACGATCGGCGTCTGCTTGACTTTAACAGGCAAATAAGCAAGCTGTTTAGACGTTTGGTTTAATTAGACGAATTGCTTCCAAATCATCTGTTTTATGCCAGTTGGCGAGGGTGATTCAGCAACCCCGCCTTCTTTATCAAACCCGGTTTCAACTTCTTACAAGGTCATAATGGTATCGCATTGAAGCCGTGAACCGAGAGGCCATGAGGACCATCACACGCCTTTCATGCATCACAGCGATCGTTGCTTTACGAGATAATGCACAGCTCAACACCATCGCTGAACTGGCGCAGCAGCGCCGGGGTGCTCACAGTCTTAAGAACAGTCTATACCGCACAGAACGAAAGCACTGAGGGCTTATGCAACGTCATATTCCATTCTTCAGCCGAAACGCCGGTTTTCTCTCTCTGGAAGTTTGTACAGATGAGCGAGAACAAGCCAGTCAATAATCACCGACCAATGTCTGCTAACTGGACATCGTCGCTTCGCCAGATTTCAGGAACAGTGTGCTGACCTGCTTCAAGGGTCTATTGTTATCTACGTGGATACAAGCATCCAGGCGTTAAGCAAGAACAGCAATTTACTGCCCTTGCTGACCTGCCCTTAATAACATCTCCAGGTTGGAACTCACAGAACCTCCTACATCATTTTGTGATCAGCTGGTTGCAGTTCAAGAGGCACTCTGTTTCGTGGCCGCCACAACTATGCTCCCTGCGGCCCGCGTTGTCATCCGCACTGACGCCATCTAAGCAGTACGGGTCTGTCAGGCTTGTCAGTTCAGAGGGAAAGGGGGAGCCCGCAAGTCCGAGCAAGCCGAGATTACTCAATCGTCGGTGGCACGACCGAATCTCCTCCACCTCCTGCCGACGGGCGAGGGCGACCCACTCTCCCTCGAGCGCCGGGATTGGCCAGCGTTTGCACACACACGCACGCGCACACACTCGGCACGTGGCACGGACACGAAGAGACACGTTCGCGGGAGAAAGCGTTGGGCGGTCGACCAGACGGCGCCAAAATGGCCGAAACGCTCGCTGCTTTGCCTGTGTCTAGGCGGTGGCCGCGTCAGCTGTCACACTTTGGCAAAACGTAACACTGGCAAGTGCATCGACTCATCACTGCGGCATACAAGAGTCTCCAAAACACCATTGTCTTCAGTGAAAACGGACTGGAAATAGTTGTTGAAGGAGTCAGCATGTTTTTTTCCTTCTACGTCAGAACCTATAGAAGTGCTCGATTTGTTACTGATATAGCTCCAGAATTTATGAGGTGATTCTTTAATAAAGTTACTGAGCGTAGTGCTAGAAAATTGTTTTTTAGCCTCACGTACTTTCTCTTTAACAGCTCTTGTTAGAGCGCATATGTTATCACGTAATTCTGGATTTGCATGACACCTGTTTCTTTTCCGTAATCTTTTTATCTTACGTTTCATATGAATTATTTCCCGCGTGATCCATGGATTGTGCTTTCTTGTGGCTTTCCTTATCAAAGGAACATACGTTGTAATACAATGCGTGACATGTGTTTTAAACTGTCCCCATAAATCATCAACAGTTGTTTTGCGTTTTTCGTATAAATCATAAAAATCGTTGAATTCATGTACAAGGTAGGTCATCCCAGCTGCATCATTGGCTTTGCTAAATGCACGCACATATTTTGTTGGTCCACGCAAACGGACTACGCCTGACAGACATAGCGTGCACAGCAACATTTGATGGTCAGAAATTCCTTCTAATACTTCCACAGTACAATGGTCTTTTACCAAAAAGTGGCCAACAAAAACAAGGTCTAATGCGGAATTAGATGCTCCTTGCAGACGTGTAGGCTCCTGAGCAATTTGTACAAGGTCAAACGTGAGCAAGAAATTAATAATGGCGTCACTTGTAGCATTGACTTCATGTACAGAACTCCAGTTAATAGTTGGCCACTTGAAATCGCCCCCTAATATGATCTTGGAACCGTACATATATTTATGCATGTAATCATATAGA